>NW_020539725.1:19924106-19984519 GCF_003426905.1 Ctenocephalides felis
AAAAAAACAATGCTATTCTGAAAGCATTTTGCAACTTAGGGCATCTTCACAATACAAACATAAACTATTATTCAATTTGAATGTTAACCCTCGTAGTTATTCAATTTCACATATCTCGAAACGATTGCATAGCCGTTTTCGGTCTCGAACTTGTCTGGATGTATTTTTTAAAGGAAACGTCACATTACAATGATATATCTGAGGTGAGCCGTTGTGGATTGCCGAGTGTCACTTTACCCGCGGTCAGTAAGTGCTTTTCCGCGACTGCGAACGTGCTCGCAGCCATTCCCGCTAAAGGCTAAAGAATTTTGATATGATTTGTGCTTAAATCCTCTCGCCTCGTACGACAATAAGAAACGACGGTCGAGATCTCTACGCCATATGATCCCTGAGCATTAGCCTATAATCCCATAATGTTTCTCAAAATACGTACTCTTTCAATATTATACTTTCAATATTATATTGATCCTTTAATTCGAAGATTGATAGTTATAACTAGGTGGGTAAGTAGCATTTTGTCTTAAGGTATGTTGCATGAACTTACCGAAATGGATAAAAGATGGACTTAATCAATATAATATCAACATCATAAGAACATAACAAGAAATAATTACTTTAATTTAGGAGTGATTTATAAGTTAGGGAGATTGCGTATAGTTGTACCAGGGTACGGTAGTGACAATCGTCATAACAGCTAAACTATGCTGATTTTGACATAGAGCCAAAGGGAGAATGATGTAGTATGTTTGTTTGAACATGTTTCCATTATTGCATTCAGTCTGTGCCCTACATTAATATGATCTGTAGACCGCATTGTTTTTAAAGAGTGAAAAGTAAGTTTTTCTATTCGATTTCTTTTAATAATAACTGTTGCATTCTTGTATACTGCATTGGGTACGATTGGGACAAATTTTATGGGTACGGTTGTGACATGTATTTCTTGTCTTTCTCGGGTGAAGATCAAATGATGAAACAAAATTAACTTAACTAATAATAAGTCATAATACGAAAGAGAAAGGAATGGAAAATCTAATGTACAAAAAAAGATTTTGCAAAGATTTTTTATTAACTTTGTTTAAAAAATTATGTTTTTTTTATATATTGTATTATTATATTCATAATCTTTGTTTAAATAATTATGTTGTTTTGTGGAACTTATTTCTGACAATAAATATCGTTTCTGACCATAAAAGTTATTTTGATGTTTACCTATTGTTCTATGCCTGTCACAACCTTTCTCGGGATGTGGACAATAAACTGGTAAATTAACAAAATTATTTTAAGATAAATTATTACCCAGTCTTCCCTATGCCGAGTAGCATCATAATGCGAGAAGCTATTGCAGATTTTTCAATTTGGTCTATATTTCCAAACATGTTAATTATTTTTGATAAATGGTTTAGTTCGCATTATTGTAAAACGTACTATAAACGAATTTTCTAAAAGCGTTGCACATTGATCCAAATTTTGCCGTAGGCCTCTAATATTTTAATATGCATAAATTAGTATCAATTAATATTATCAATAAATTAGTATCGTAATTTTCGATTAACAACTTTATTGCCATACAATTTTTCATAAAGATTGCTAAAAAAAATTATTTAACAAAAATAAATTTTCAAAATCAACACAATTTCCAAATAATATCTTTCGAGAAGTTTTTGAATTTTCAAAATCATTTGAAAGTTTTTTACGAAAATTTGGTTGAAAATTTTTGCAATCTATAAATATAAAAATCTCTTTGAAGAAACATAATTGTGATTAGCTTAATTGCCGATTTTTTTTAATTTAAAAAAATTTGAAAGATTTGGGTTAAGTCGTGTTATTAGTTTTTTGATAAACATTGGACGAAGATCATTTCTTTGTAATTATCTGTTTAAATAGTGAATAGTAGGGATTTTATAAATATCATTTATATATTTTGATGTTAGTGTTAGCATGATGGTCTTATGTGATGACATAAGAAAATTTATATTTATTGGAAAACTGTCTTATCATCTACTTGCATATTTCAGCACTAAAGTGGTGACTGGCATGCAAATGAATCCAACTTTAAAGCGACTTTATTCTCAGATTAACCTTACAATTAGTAAAGAGATGTTTATTCTCAGATGTTTTGTATATAAATCTTATTAATATCATCAAAAACGTCCAAGAAATAAAGCTCACTACTATCGCTCCGTCTATGGAAAAATCATAAGTAACCCTTTTCTGTTCTTGACACGATTGATCAAATTTAGTTTCGCCTAATGGATTTCTCTCTTTTGCTGAAACATATCGGAATGTGACAAAACTTTATTGATCACTATTAAATTCTTCTATTATATCAAATTGTTTGTCGAAATTTTTAGTCTACTTCTATCTTGAATTTGAAGATCTACTATACACAATTTGAACAATATTCTAAAATAAGCTCTTTGCTTGAAAATGTACTCGTTCTCATATGTGGAAAAGTCATGCAAATTCTTATTAATTCAAATTTTATGATTTTGTTGATGAACTTCAATAAAAATATTATGAATTAGTGACATATAAAATGTTAATTTAATTGTTTGGATGGATGAACATTCGATGGATATGAATTTATTATGAACACACGTATGATTGAAATAAATAATATTTACCGGAAAGAAATGAAGCTTTTGTAAAAGCAAAATTTTTAATAAATTAAATTACAAGTTTTTGTCAATGCATGAAATAGTACTAGATTTTCATAAACAGTATGCCAAGTTACTATTCCGGTGTTTTATTTGAATATTCGGGAGATTATCTTTTAAAACACCTCATTTAATTCCAATTTAATATTCATTCCGATAATAAGGAATCGGTATATTTTAAAAAGGCTATATAAAAATAGTCAATAAATTGTTTTAAGTAGCATTAAAATTAATTATTTGTTTTTAATTGCCCTATTATTCTACAGTATAATTAAATTATCTCAAACTTGGTTAACAGCTTATTATGTAACCCTTTAAATTTCTTTATAATTATTATTTGGAGTCATTATAGAGACTCTTGTAAATCATAATGACGTTAATAAATAGTTCTTATCCTTTATCTTGCGATATTAATTTAATAACCACATAAAAGATTTTATATGGTAAGCGATGTTATACTAATCAGAGCTGAATTAACTCTTGGTAATAATAGTAGGTACCTAAATAAATTTCATTCAATTTATAAGATATTTTAGTTAAGTTAAGTTTTAGTAAAGAAATGTATCGGTTAACTGCTCTCACAACTTAAATATATATTGTAATTTAATTTTTAGCGTGACTTTCAACATGCACTATTCAAATAGGTATCGTTTTTTTTTTCTAATTATATTAAAGTATCTTGAAGATAAAACATGAACTATTAATTACGAAGAAACGCCTCGGTAATTGAAATATGGTAATTGAATCTTTTAGAATGATTTTTGAATTGTTGGAATAGTCTTCTGAATCAAAGTGGTAATTGTATATTCGTTTGATAGCAATCTCCATTGGAAAATTGACCTTAAGGGTGTAATAAATTTACGATGGAAATAATGCAGTTGGTTTAGTAATATTGTTCGAAGCTGAAAATCTTACCAAATGTGCAGAATTTGAAAATCTCACCAAATGTGCTTCGAAGTATTTAATTGTGTGCTTTGAGTCATGTATTTATTTTCTACTGAGATCAATTTTGGCATCAATATGCCAATCGATTATGGCTTAAACAATACTTGTGAGGACTCTCTTCTGATATTGGTCAAGAAATTCTGGACAAAATCTTACCAAATGTGCTTAGAAGTATCTAATTATGTGTTTTGAGTCAGTGCAACATAAGAAAATAATACTTTCTAATGGATTCAATTGCCCACCAGGATAAAAAAAAATCATTTGCCAGGATGAATTTCTATGTACTATATTTTTTGAATAGGTTAATCACACTATTCAATAGTTGATCGTTTTTAACATCCAACAACGATTCGTGGCATATTGAGTTTTCATATGTGATTGTTAATTTATAGGTATGGATATAGACCATTAATGATATATAAAAATTTCATATACATATATCTATTTTTATATTTTTAAAAGGCGGTTCTGTTTTCTAGCATAAAATCATGCTGTTATCCTAACTAATTCTGCCAGTAAAAGCACTTATTCTTGCGCGCCGATTTTCAAATCAAATCTTTTATTATTATAGTAGCCATAGTGCAATAAAACAAATATTTGGTAATATATTCATGCGTAACAACAGCTGGTCAATTGAAGATGATTCGTGCATTGTCCGTTAATATAATTTGACCCATCAAATAAATACTTTTAAACTATTGCGTTATTAATTTCACGTAGGGCCCGGAATAGCAAATAAACTAAATAATCAAAATAATCGAACATCGAAAATTGTTCTATTCTCTAAACAAACTGTTTTATATTTCCAAGAATCTCCGAAGTTTGTTCACGTTTTGAATGTTTGCACTAATATTTGACGTAACTTCCGCAGGAACAACATGCTAAATTTTTACAACTTGTACGACAAGCGTAATATAAAGTAAAGTACTTACAAATAGTTTAAAATGTTCAATCTTCTATTTATAACAAGTAGTTTTTACGAGTAATGTTTACACACAGTTATGAAATTAAATATAACCCATTATTTATCATTGGCGTATAAATTTTATCAATTGCTTGTGAACTTGCGAGTGTTTTTAAGTGTATCAATTAGTTAGTTAGTCATTAGCAGAAAAAAATAAATTCAAAAGAAATTAAGGTTTCCAAAAAAATTTTAAATTAGTTTCAAAACCTTTGTGCTTATTTGCTCTTATTTATTTCACCGTGATAAATTATGATGGTATATGTTAGTATCTGCCTTGAAGGAAATTAAACATTTTCATAAATACATTTTAAATTCCCGTAGGGTAGTTATAGTAATGGGCCGAAAATCGAAAATGATATTTTTTGCATTTCTCGACGTTTTGAAGGTTTCTGAACATTTTGGCATACCTCAGAAAAAATGGATGTATGTGTGTGTTTTGAATGACCGCATTTTTTTATCCACGTTTTTGGGCTAATTAGTTTTAAACAAAGGCAGGTCCAGCCATTACGGAGATACGGAGCAAAGAGTGCAGAAAATAAAAATCAAGCTTTTGAGAGAACGGAGTATCCGATTTGAATGATCTAAAAAACATTCAATTTGTAATGATTGGGAGAAGAGGTGCTTAGTTTTTAGCAAAGGCAGATTCAATCATTTTGATTATACAGAGCTAAATATACAACAAATGGCACTTTCTGAAAATAATTCAAATTATAAAGACAATGTTACAGTATTTATAATAATCTATTTGAAAATATTTAACTTTTGTAACGGTACGGGAAGTTTCAGGAATTTGCCTTAAGGCACGATGCCATGCACCCCACTAGTTTTTAGTATTTTTTAACAAAATATAGATACGAATAAAAACGAGTTTTTTAAAAACCTCAAATTGTATAGCAACGAAAGCATTAAAATTATCAGGTCGAAAATAAGCCCTATTGAGTTATTGATTCATTGAAGGTCTTATTGTTTTTGTTTTAGAATTTTCGGAATATTCTAAGTTATTCAAATGAAGAGTTGTTAATTTTACCATTGAAGAGATTTACTACCGTTATACAGACATGCTTTAAATATTAACGTCTATTTTGTAATTACTTCTAGTATAAATTGATTTAAGTTAGACGCTTTGAATTGAAAAATATGGATGTTTATACCTAAATCTACAAAGTATATGATCAACATATATAATCACCTAAAACACATTCTCATAGAATTGGACACTTTTTTTTCTGAGCTTTTAAAAGTTTTTTTTTAATTTCAAAGCTAAATTATAATAAAATCGCAAGAGTGAAAGGTAATCTTTATTGAAGAAGGACATGAAATTCTCTCTTCTTTCAGAAAAATGTGATCTACATGTTTTTTTTTACTAAATATTATTATGTATTTCTAAAATTTATAAGTTGCTACTATTCATTACTAATAAATATAATTATATTAATTTTTTTTACAGGAATCGGTTATGCGGTGGTGGTGATAGCCTTTTATGTTGATTTTTACTATAATGTAATAATAGCGTGGGCACTGAGGTACTTCTTCGCGTCGTTTACATCCGAATTGCCTTGGGCATCGTGCGACAACTATTGGAATACTCCTGCTTGTAGACCTGTAGGTTATATAGTAATTTATTCACATAGTATTTTTTTCAATAGATATAGTAGATATATATGTATCAAAATTTTAGTATATTTCTTCAATTCGATGCAAAATTATTCAATTTTTATTGATTTTAAACCTGTAGTGGAATTTTTTTTATTGAAATCACTTAAAACTTATAAATATAAAATTATATTAGAGATATCTACTGGTCATTTTATCATACCTTACAAAAAATCGATATACATCAAGTTATTTTTTAGTATTTCTAAAGATAACTTTTTAAAATACATATTTATCTTCTCTAAATTTATGGATTCCAATATATTGAAGACATTCAGAACTGAAATACTTGAATTGAACTCTATGATGTATGATTTAATGTATTTTATTTAGAAATTTAAATTGTCTATATTTTACTTAACTTAAGATTACATATCAGCATTTTCAACCCTCCGTCGGTCGGATATTTATTTACCTTCGAACGGTCGGAGTAGTCTGGCTGGACCACACATTTTTTTGTCCTGATTTTTTTTATTGATCGACAGCTAATGAGATTTTAAGAAAAGTCTAGAAATTTCAAGTCGATAGGATTACTAAAAGTTTTTTTTTTTTAAATTGAAGTCGGAAAAAGTCTGGCCAGGCCACTCCGATCGAAGAAGGGCTAATTTGACTATAAAAAAGTGTTACAGTTTTTAATATTATTCGTAATATAATTATTTTTCATTTAGTTATTCTTATTTGATCACTTCATATATTTTGTGATTTTATCAAAACATTCGAAAGATATGAAATAAATAATTTTTCAGATGTTTTCAAAGATTAGGTAAAATTTTTATAAATTTACTATTAACTGAAATTTAATTATAAATATATATAAATAAATTAATTATAAATTAAGTATCATTTTATTAAATTTATATGAGTTTATGGAAAAATTAATTGACTTTTCTATTACAGTTTCAATATACAAGAGAGAATATTTCAGCAGCTGCACAAATTGATATAACTGATTCGGAATCGCCAGCAGCCGAATATTTTACGTAAGTTTATAAACTCAAATAACTAATATTGCATATATTTTACAAATTCTGAAAAAAATATATTTGCAAAAAATGGTGCATTGTCTTCAACTACTTTTTACAATCAATGGGTGCGTTAACTTTAAATTAGACTGATAACATTTATTTTACCATCGAAATATCTTATAAAATACTTTCCATTTTTTTAAATGCAATAACTCTTTAATTAAAATCATTAAGGATTTATAATGATAATCTTAAACGAAAAGTATTTAATATATTACATTCAAAATAATATGTAATATTATTTTAAAATTACTTGCCTTTATGTATTAATTATTAATAACCTTGACAAGAGCTTGAAATAAATATATGTGCTTATGAACAAATAAATAAATAAATATATGTGAGGAATAGAATATTTGTATCATGACAACATATTGAAATTATAGCATTTTAATTTTTTACTTTGTTGACAATATATATGATAATATAAAATATTTCTATTTAGTAGCCTTAAATTACCATTTGCATATATTTGTTTATAGATATTATAGCTGCAAGTATAATGAATAGAAAAATATAAAAGAATAGATATTTTTTGTGAACTTGGTTTGAAAATGTTATGTCCATATGAGTATTTAAGTGGTAAATGTAGTAAATGCGGTAAACGTTCCATGAGCGGTAAATATGGTAGGTGTGGTACATGTGGTACATGTGGTTTCCCACAAATATATTTGCGCTGTGTAATGATCTATTAGATAGGTTAATTACACAATTCAACGATTGGTTATACATTAAACAACATATAAAATACTTGGTTGATTTTCAAATACTTGTATTTTGGTATATTTTTTAAAATATTCAAAATTTGGAAAATGTTTTTCTACTTAAACTTATACTAGATTATTATAAAATCTAGAATTTATAACATTTTGAGTGAAGCTTTGTAACACAGAAGACGAAGTATGCCTGTAGTGCGTTATAATCATAGTAATTTTATAAAAATAATGCATATCATATAATTATATTAACCTTAAATCGAGCATCTTAATAACGATTCCATTACGCATAATAAAAGCTGAAAAGAAATAACTCGATATCATCGAAAAAAGTTGCAAAATTGCTATGAAATCATCATTGTATAAAATATGTTATTTGTTTTATTGTTTGTTATATGTTTTTATTGATTTATAAATAATATTATTACATCAGTCCTTTTACTTATAATTATAATCGTCAATGAATCTATGATTACATTTGTTTATTTCATTGTAGCAGTATATGATTTACTATCATACTGCTATATCAAAGTACCTCACATTTATAATCAGTCAGTTGGCCATTGTGTTGATTATCTTAACAATAAAAATTAATTACTTATAATTATAAATACTAATGTTCAGAAGCAAAAATTAAAATATTTATAGTTACCTTAATGCTTATACGTATTAATAGATAAAGCATCGAAAAAAATAACTAAAGATCATTATTTGGATTGGTAAATGAATTAGAACAGTAACGATTGGGATACATTTTCTTACTTTTTTTTTCAAACATGTTATGCAAATATAATATTTATAATTTAACTGAAATATCAATTATATTACCCAAATGAAACTCTGCAAATTTTATTTATGGTGCAGTTAAGTTAGGTAAAGGGCTTTTTGAATTTCTGAGTAAAAGCTTGGCAAATGCATCAGTTTGGCTTTAATATATAAAAACAAAACATTCGGTGTATTAGACCATACTTTTATATTTACAAAATAATAATTAAATAATACAATATATGATTACAAATTCATTGACAAAATTTATGCTTATGCGATAAAAAATTGATTAACATCAAATGCTCCTCAGTTTGGCTTGAATATATAAAAACAAAACATTCGGTGTATTAGACCAAACTTTTGGACTACAAATTCATTGAGAAAAATCATGCATATGCGTTAAAGATTAAAGCGTATAAGATTAAAATCAAATGCTCTAAAACAGCTGGAATGACCTTTTTTTAAAAACTTATTAAATTATTGTTACTCCGTCAACCTGAACAATATGTTTTTACATTACTTAAATGATTTATAAATTTTTTCGAAAGCATTAACAAAAAAATTAAACATATACTTTAATACAAAACATCAATTTTTAGGGGTGCTAAAATATTTTTATCAAAGGGTTTTTAAAGGTAAAAATATCAAGAAATTTTGCTTTTCATGATTTTGTGTAATTTATGTGCTTCGTGAGAAATTAATGATTATTACTTTTTTTATGATTAATCAGGATTATTCCATAATCAATGAACACGTGGGTCAATAAGAAGACTGTGCTTAATTGATATAACCCAGAGAACTACTTTTATAAATAGTTGACAAAAAATTAAAATAATTGGAAATTTCTTCATAAACTTGTGACCTTAATATGTCAATGTATATTAAATTAATACACATGATAAAATAGCGAATAGTACAATTATTAAATTGGAACTATTATCAACTCCATAAGCAAATTGAGTAATGTAAAGAATCACCACTACATATAAATTTACATCATGCAAATAGGAGTGTATTTAAGTAAATAGATTCTGTAGGGAATTCTCAATGTTGGAAGTCTCTTGGGATGGACATAAATGCTTAGAATTTTAATTGTATTATAATTTCAATTAGTAGCGAGTATTATAAATTCTGCATCTTGAGTCCCTATGCCGTTCAAGGGCATTGCGCTAATTGTGCTGTCGATCTGAAATACTTGCTATTCAAATAAAATTGAGCAATGTTTTAGTCTGCAAAATTAAAATCAAAATTAATCATAAGTTTTAGCAATTATAAAAAAATATAAAAATTGATTGACATTTTACAATGATTTAACAATAACTTAAAATTCATGCCTCCATACTAGTATACTTCCTTAAAACTATTGGTTGATAAAGCAATTATAAAAAAAAATATAAAAATTGATTGCCATTTTACGATGATTTAAATATCACTTAAAACTCATGCCTCCACAATCGAATACTCCCTTAAAGCTATTGGATCACAGGAGTATTTTAAACCTTTTTGGAATTTTGGTTATGAAAAAGGGTATAAAATTATGTAAATAGATATATTTTGTAGAGATATTTTGCATTAAAAAAGTATATACTGCTACTCGACTTTTCATAAATCTTCTCTACATAAAATTATGTATTTTAAATTGATGGACATTTCTTTTCTTGTCTTAGGCGGGTTATTTTGGAACTTGACCAAAGCGATGGAATTCACGATCTAGGAAGAATCAAGTGGGATATGGCACTATGTCTTTTGGCTGTCTATATTATCTGTTACTTTTCACTTTGGAAAGGAATTAGCACATCAGGAAAGGTGTGTTGTTTTTCTTAATACCTATATTTTTTATTTTTTTTTACTTTATCAAATACGTAAATACTTTATCAAGAGAAAATTCTATTTGAATGCAAAATTTTGTTTTTATGTACTAGAAGTTTACATACTTAATCCTGCCTCATACACTTATTTTGAATTAAGCACTCGCAATGATTATTATTATTGTTGCAATAAAAAAATTAAAGTAATTGCATTTTATTTAAAAGCATTAAATAAATTCTAGTTCTGGCATAATAATAAACTATATAAACTTTAATGTACTCTATTTAGTATATGATGTTATTATTTTATTCCAAGTGTCCCCATGCTTGTAAGCAAATGGCAGAATATTTATTAGATATCTGTAAGCTAATATTTTAAATCTGAATAAAATCTTGGATACAATCATATCTAATATAATTATTTATTACACTTTCATTATAAGTCTAACATATCAGAAGTCAAATTTAATTTACCTTAGAACCATAAATATAAGATTTATTCATTAAGATGAAGATAAAGGCGTGTGACCATATTCATTGGAAAATCAATTATTATATAAAATTATGAAGTTATAGAATAGTCAGTCTTAACACAAATTATATAACTTTTATCTCCTATTTCAGGTGGTGTGGTTTACAGCATTGTTTCCTTACGTAGTATTAATAATTTTATTTATTCGCGGAATTACGTTACCAGGATCAGCAGAAGGTATTAAATACTACTTAAGTCCAAATTTTACAACTCTGACAAAAGCCGAGGTAAGAAACATAAATAATCAAATTTAAATAATATACAACTAGTATTGTTATTTCTATACTATAATTATAAATAATAAATTCCAAAGAAAATCGTCAAGATAATTATTATAAACGATATCTATGCTTTTCAAACACATAAGGTTTCAGTTATTACAACAAAATTTCAAGCAGTTCTTTAAAAATGATTCATGATGCAACGTGTCATGCACAACTTGTATCATTTTAAGTGATATTTTATAACATATGATATATGGAAAAACCAATGAATTTTCTTCTGTAGCATGAAGTGAATTTATCAAAGTGTCCAATTTCTTCCTCAAATAAAGGAGTGTTTCTATAGCTGAAAATGTCGTTGTTGCTTCATAGAAAAAATATACTGCGATATAAGAATTTTAGCAGCAAATGTATAATAATTTTAGAGGTGACGCAATGCAAATTGAATATTAATATTATTTTTTTCTGTAGGTTTGGGTTGATGCAGCCACTCAAGTATTTTTTTCTTTGGGGCCTGGATTTGGTGTGCTTTTGGCATATGCTTCCTACAATCAGTATCACAACAATGTATACAAGTGAGTACAAGAAAAAAATATATAAAAAAATATAAAATTATTTTTATGGCTGAATAATAACAATCAAAGATAAAATCACATAATCATGATATTGAGTTACTTAAGGCTTTTGGATCTCGAAAAAACATGAAATTTGTTATTTATTCTAAATATTTCTTAGCATGGTCAAAACTAATCACTTTTTTCCCTTTTTTAGAGATGCCTTGTTGACTTCCATGATAAACTCCGCCACATCATTTGTTGCTGGTTTTGTGATCTTCAGTGTATTAGGATATATGGCTCATGCTTCTGGTCGTTCTATACAAGATGTTGCGACCGAAGGCCCTGGTCTTGTTTTTATTGTTTATCCAGCAGCAATTGCAACTATGCCAGGAAGCGTTTTTTGGGCGCTCATCTTCTTTTTGATGTTGCTCACACTTGGTTTGGACAGTTCTGTAAGTGTCAAATTTTAAATTGTATTCATTTTTACATTCATTAACAAATTTATAGCTTTCTCATAATATTTATAAAAAATAATTTAAAAAACATTAGAAGGTCACTTCATACCAATGTTATATACTTAAACGAATGCTATTTGCATGGCATCCTAATATATGAATTTAATTGAGTTGAACAATAAAAGTAGATATTTAGCGAATGTTTTATGAATTATTATATTTGAAGCTCAATAAATTTAAAAATTTCAGAATCACATAAAAAATTATCATCTGTTAAGTACTAAGGAACTATATTGGTATTCAAATCACTTTTGATATATCGGTGTATATAAATAATATTTTTTCTAATTATTACTTATCTTTATTTTTAGTTTGGCGGTTCTGAAGCCATAATAACGGCCTTAAGTGATGAATTTCCAGTATTAGGAAGACACAGGGAAAAATTTGTTGCAGTTTTATTCGTAATATATTTTCTTGTTGGACTCGTAAGTTGTACTCAAGGTGGTTTCTACTTCTTTCAACTTTTGGATCGATACGCAGCTGGTTATAGCATATTGGTTGCAGTACTTTTTGAATCTATTGCTGTCTCTTGGATATATGGTAAAAATTTGTTGCTATTAGAATGAGTTTGAATTTGGGTAAATTAAACAATTAAAATTTGGCCACCAAGATTTGGCGATAATTTGGCATTTTTGTAAATTTACCATAGATGAGAATAATTAATACAGATCAAGTAGTTCTGCGAAACTATTAGAATACATAAATAGACCATTTTTATTGAGTTACTGAATCTTTAATCTCAATTAAGATTACTAAAAAATGTAGAGATACTAAAAAATGTATCATAATTATACGCTTTTCCTCCGTTTTGAAACGAAACTAGCTATTGACTATTGATTCTATATAATATGTCATAAGTAAGTGCCGTTGAAACAAAGTTTTAGTACATTCAAAAACGACAATAATATATTATATATTCAAATTTATAATGTATTATTTTTTCTAATTACATAAAAATATTGATTAATTTTTTTATAAAGAATTTCCACTATTGGAATATCCCATTATATTGAAAAACTTTGAAAGTATTGAAATTAAAAATGTTTCAAAATACACACTCACAAAGAAATAAATTTTTCATTATAATTATATTAAAAAATCTATTTAGTTGTTTAATACATAATTCAGAATAATATAATCAATTCTAGTTTTTAGTGGATGCCTAGTTTTATTATGAATTAGATATTTTTGTACCCGCCTTACAAAATTGTAATAAAAAATAGTCTATTATTTTAAAAAAAATTGTTAGAGGTAGCCAACCCTAATCACTTAAGGGTATGAAAAGTGGTACTGAATGTGAATATAAAATATCGTAAAAACTGGTTAATCTATTTCGGAGGAACTAACTGTTTTTTAAATTAATTAAATTTTGTCATAGTAACTAACACATGTCAAAATATTTTATATATGTATAAATATATTACAATATTATTTGCAATATCGATTATTCGAATTATTTATTATTCCATATCAATTATTTATATAAATTTTTCTCTATAGGCACCGAACGATTTTGCCAGGATATAAAGGACATGATTGGTTTCTCACCTGGTATCTATTGGAAAGTTTGTTGGAAATTTGTGGCACCTATATTCCTAATCTTCATTACAATGTACGGTTTACTAGGTAAGTTCTTTGAGATTATAAAAAATATTTATACCAATTTTAATTTTCAATTTTCATTTTCATTTTAATTTTATTGCTATAGGTTACGAACCATTGACTTATGAAGGTTACGTATACCCTTATTGGGCAAATGTGATGGGATGGTGCATTGCTGGTTCAAGTGTTGCCATGATCCCGATTATGGCTGTGATCAAAATTCTTCAGACAAAAGGCAGTCTTAAACAGGTTAGTGCTTTTAATTTTGTAAGTTGATCCAATCGTAGTCGATTTACTTTTATAGTCTTATGTAAATGAATCCGTGTTGATCCTTTTGTTTAAGTTCTAATACTAATATACTTATACACCTTTATATACTTCCACGTTTGTGAATCTTTAAAGATAAACTAATTGAAAATGATTCTAAAACTTAACTGTGTAGAAAGTTTAAATCGATGGCGAAAATCGAATTTTTGATTCGAACATCAATATCTGCGTGGAACATGTTTTATGATAGTAAAATTTATTATGCAATTAGTCATCGTTTCGTAAGCTTGTGGAAATTTGATATCATACTGCTTGATATCGATCTGGATGAGTCGTGGCATTGAACAAAGATGGGCTCAAATGATAAATGGGGTCGAATTTTAAATGTTAAAGATCTACTAACATTTAAACAATTAGTTGTACGTGCGTCACAAAAATTGTCTCGCAACTAGACTGGAAAATATTTAGTCATTCAATGAAGAAATATTCATCTCTAAATTCAAAATATCTACGTTGATAGATTAGATATGCTTTTGCAAAAGCAGTTTTATTTATTCAACGCAAAAAAATTTCTTCCATCCATACATGTTATATTATGTCCACGATTTCTGAAGATATTTACATTTTTTTGATATTTTTTAATTATCCTTTGTCATTTTAATTAAATTATTTTAGCGAATACACATTTTGCTGATACCTTGGAGAGATTCTCAGAGAGCGGTAAATGGTGAAGTCGAGTCAGGTGAAATGCTGGAGGTGTGCGCCAGCCTGACTGCTCCTGCACCAGAAGCCGTCTGAAATAATAATAGTATTTTAAAAAAATACTTTAATTTAATTAATTTATTAAGAACGTTTGCGACGTATGTTTGGATTTATTCTCTAAAGTTTAAATCGTGGCGTGTTAATTTTAACAATTTAATTTCTTTATAAACGTCGAAGAAAACTATGAAGATTTCTCGGATATTTTAATCGTATTTACGTTAGTTTTTTAAAATACTAATAAGAGCATTGCCCTGCTAGCGAAATCATCAATTGTGAATGGAAAATGAATATTTTTGATTTATTGACCAGTACATTGCATCATTGTAAATTGTATTTATTGACCAGTACAATTGTACGATGTACGCGAATTTTAACTGTTCATATAAAAATGGTTTTAAACATAGATATATATATATATATATATATAAAGTAAAATATATAGAATATATTTAAGAAATTTTGTTTAGTACAAATTTAATTTATATTTTACAAATTTTAATTTATATTATACAAATCAATTGTATATTATATTATTATTATTGTTAAGATTTATTAATGGCGTCGATATATGCAATTATTATTACTTAAGATAAATTTTGACTTTGCATATATTTGAAATTTAAAATCTTATTACTACTTAATATATCATATTGAAAATTAATTTTTCAACAAACCACGGTAATCAAATTTGCTACAGCCATGCAAATTTGTTTACAGGACATGAATAATTACTTTAAAATATGATATTACAGTTTTAAAAGCATCAATACGCGATAGAATTGATCAAGATTTTATATGTAGATATTTTTTTAAATATTATTTTCATAATTTAAAGTGTAAATTAACATGTATATCGTAACACAACATAAAAACTTTTAGAAGTCTAACTTCTACTAACTGCAAATTGGCAAAATGGTGGAACTTTCTACTGCGGCACTTTTGTCGATTCAAAAACTAATTAAACAAACGAAATTTTACAAGATATTTTAATTATTTGCGACATTGTACTCGATCTTACAAATCGTTAATAATTTAATTTTCTTTATGTACAAATCGTTATTAAAATACAAATGCATGACAAGAGAACAATAAAATATATTGTAAGTATATGCTTACGTGTTATTGAAATTGAAAGTTGATTCAAACCTTCTGCTGTGAAAACTATTTATAAATAAATAAATTTCTAAACGCGCAAGCCGAAAAAATTTGCACTATTGTGGAATCAATCTCCTGGTATAACAAACAGTTGGTAAAAATCTATATATTATTTTGTGAACTACAATTTTAACACGTTTATTGTTTTTTGGAATGATTTCTGAATTTGATTTTGATCACCAACCAAAGTATATTAATATCCATTTTCTGGTGAGCTGATCTTGGGACCAAGTTGGTGTTATTTGTTTGATAATGTTTACAATTAAAATATATAAGGAAGGTTTCATTGAAACAAAACATAGTGCTAAATCTGAAAGCTTGCTTAATATATTCGATATCCACACTTCAAATACTCAACATACTTCTATGTAAACATTAAGTTGTTTACGTTCTATAATTTTGCTTTGCTGACCATCATGTATTAGACCTTCTTGAACCAAATTTGTTTATTCTATTCTATCAGCATAAGAGCGATGTAATATTAAATATACGAATACTCGTTAAAAATCAAAGTATGTAATTATAAAATATATCTCTGTTTTATTAGACAATGTTAATCTATGTATATCATTTTATACTAAACATGATATTATTAGTAAGTATTATTGATAATAAATATTAATTTGCCTTTTTACGCATGAGGGCGAGAGAAAATATTGTATGTAGAATATTATTAATATGACTAGTACTTATAAACATATTTGAGAAAAAATAATGAATTATTTACATGTGTGCCCTATAAATAATTAAATATTATTGGAATCTAAAGTTCAATAATATTAAAGGAAAAAACATTTATCATGAAGTTTATTTTAAAATGGATGTATAATTCATAAATATAACGACAATCTTTCAGCATCTTGATTCATTTTCAAAAGAATTACTTAATTGCGGCCAACTTTTGAAAATGTATCGAAAGTTATTGAAATATGTTGTGAATAGGAATAACTTTTATTTTAGAATATGAAAAGTATGTGCAAACCTTTTGTTGGAACTTTCCTATTGAAAAGTATTAGTATATAGGTACGTCTATTTCTAATGATAAAGTATCACATAATGGCATATAATGCAAATTCTGTTAGATATCGACTAAAGTATATATATATATATATGTATATACATATATATATATATATATATATATATATATTATATATATATACGAGTATATATATATATCATACACTCAAAACTTTTATATGTAAAAATATGTGTGTAAGTCAGCGTTTTATGTGAAAAATAAGGTAAAGGATCCAATTATTCAAAATTGTGCTGCTATAATGCTTAATTTTATTATTTTAGCACGCATAAAAATACATATAAATGAATACCGATGAGCAAGTATTCAATGTTACCTATAATTGAATGACACAGATATTTTATCAGGAAATATATAAGAAAATTTCCTTCCGGGCCTATTAAAGGCTCTTGATATGTATATATTTAAAACAAATATCTGTGTCATAATAACTGATAACTTTAGTTTATGTCTAGAGTAAAATTTTTATTTTTTCTGAATATTATTTAATTCGTGCCAGTTTACATTTGAATGTGCTAAAAGTATGTCATGAAATCAGCTATATTTAAGTTTTTAGGTAAGAATTATTATACAATTTTAAATTGAATTTCTATCAATTTCATGTTCACATACACCTGTGTGCGCATATTTACATAAATCTTTATATTTATCCTAAAAAGTTTCAATTAAAGATTTTCGTTAATTTTACAATGTTAGAATTTAAACAATTTTGACTTATTTTGTAAAGAAATATTGTTAATAATTAATTAAATAATTAAACAATGTTCAGTTTAGAAATACAAATTACATCAACAGTCGTTTGTTTTCATTATGATTTGTCAATTTTGCTTGGAAAATTTCGTGTCACTGGTAAATTATAAATATTTTTTATAATTAAACTAGACTTGCGGCAACACGCATTTTATTTTCAGATATCTATCAAAACATAAAAACATCTGAAAAATCTATTATTAATTTCAAAGGGTAATAAATTTGTTTATAATGATGAAATTGACACGTTTATTCCATTCTATTTGTGATTTTTTTGTTATTTAGGACAAATTGTTTCTTCGGATTTGATTTACCTGAGAGTCATTGAACCATGAAATCATTGCTTAAAGGTAGTATCTTTACGGATTTGTGCAAACGGAGCACAAACGTGGTGGCAACGTCAAATAAAAAACAGGCACCTGTGGAATCCATATTTGAGCCGATATTACCTGAAGTGCGCCGCAAAATTTTGTTCACCAGTAATCAATCATGCAAGAGTTGTTTTGGTGGAAAAATAAAGATGCGCAGCGGACTAGGAGGTAATAATATCTTAATTTTCCGAAGAAGTTTATGTTTTCGTCAGAATGAACGATATTTTAATCGTTTGACACCAAAATATATGTGAATGAGTAAGCTCAAAAACCGTTTGAAAGATATCATCAGTTGAGAAACGTTATGATTAGTTTTTGGTAAAGATCAGGCGATCCGTTTTTTCGTTATTGACAATTTCAATGAAACTTTGTATGATGATAGAGTTCATATGGTTTTAACCAACATTTTAAATTATCATAAGCCATAAAATGTTTTATTCATAAAAGTTCATTAAATGTAATTAATATACGGTAAAAGAAATGGTTCTGCCAGAAATGATACACTAATATCATGATAATGTACCATTTTTGGCAGAACCATTTTTTTTTTCAATTTACAAATAGCTTGCTTTATTCAATTTATCAATCGATCTTTGTATAGATTTTGGAAATTATAAATAGAGCTACTGATAATTCTAATAACAAAGTCCAAGGAGGGTATTAAACGTGGAACCTTTAATTCAAATCTTATAGCTCTAACCACTAATTCTCGGGTGAGCCAACATCTTTTATAAAACTGAATAACGAGAAGGTAATATCATTCAAGTAAAGTACCATTTTTAGGTTGAGGGATGCAAGAGATCTTAGATTAGAGATCACTAGCAAACCTTTCCTTCCCCAGTCAACCAAACCCGATAAATTTGGCTATAATAAAAAATTGACACAGCTCATCTATAAGATTATCATATTATAAGATTGTCAATCGTTTTATTAATTTTCTACGCGTAACATTTTGCGCAATTTCTCTCTTTTGTTTTATGCTTATATATTATGTGAGAAATATTAATCTGGTATTAGTGCAGAAAAGCGCTAATAATACTTCTTTTCGAGTTTGCTCGAAATAATTTCGGTATGGATTAAGAGTGAGAGAGATATGTGTCAAATTATAATTCGAATTATTTGCAGCGAGATTCAAGTAATAATCGATTAATTTTTCAAATCTTATGTGAAGTCATATAATTTTAATAATTATTTTGGTGACGGCAGTTTTTATATATTTTAAGATAATATATATAAAAAGGCAATACCTTAGTATTTTTTCAATTGTATAATACCATAAAATCTATAATATTTTCAAATCTAGCATGAGAGTACATATATATTATATAAAAATTTAAACAAATTTATCATATAATGAAGATTAATTAACTAAGTGTAATTGGCATTTACCGTAAGGCACCGAAAACGAATACACGTCTAATACAAATACTGGACAATTTCTAAAAGCGCGGCTCACGCGGTTCCAAGTTTAATACCCTCCTTGGACTTTGTTATTAGAATTATCAGTAGCTCTATTTATAATTTCCAAAATCTATATAAAGATTGATTGATTCTGCCAAAAATAATACATTATCATGATATTAGTGTATCATTTGTGGCAGAACCATTTCTTTTACTTTGTAACATGTTTGCATTCTTGTTTTGAGAAAATTACTAATGTAACTTCATATATGATTAACAACATAGCTAAAAAAGATAAGTAAAATGTAAAAAAAATTATACTATCTAAAACATTAAAAAAATATCAATAATTACATATTCACATTTTTGCGAATATTGTTTTAAATAACATTTGTTAAATATTTTATAAATGAAAAAGATTCATAATTAATTTAAAGGCATAGTTTAGTAAGATAATTTTTAAAAATACCGTAAAATAAATTAATCTTTAACATAAATAGAATATTTATTCAGAAGCGAGCATTCAGAAATAGATTTATTAATATTAACTGATATAAGCCATTATTGGTACAAAAAATTCTTATAATTTTATTTTTTATTTGTTAGGTAAGTTGAGCAAGAAAATTGAATTTTACAAATTGATTTTATATATATTTAAATTTAAATAGCAAAACATGATTCTTTTGTATTATGAAAAATCATCAAACACGTAATTATTAAAACTTTAATATGTTTAGCGTAATATTGTGGATATAATCAGAGAAATTACTTTTATTAATTTAATAAAAGTAATTTAAGATCTATAGAGAATTGCCACTTAATATTATGTTGAAGGGACCAAAAACATAAAGATATAGAAACAATTGATAAAAAAAGCCATTATGAATTTATATATAAAGCATTTGGCAAAACAAATATGTATTTATTAATTTCTTTGATTATATTACAAATTTGGGAAAAATAACTAAATTATTTTAATTTTAGTGAGCTCAAGTTTCATAAGAAGTGCGCATACGGATATCAGAGTTCCAGACTTTTCTGAATATCGACATACTGCAACAAAAAATCCCAAAGTTAGGAGTTCGGACTCGGCTCAAAGTAGAAGAGGGTACACTTATTTGCTAACAGCAAGTAATTGAAAAATATAGCCTTAAATATTGTTAATAAAATTAATATTATTTTAATATATTTATACATATATATATATATATATATATATATGTGTGTGTGTGTGTGTGTATGCTCGATTTGAGTTTAAAATTCAGGCGTAACATCAATAAAAATAGTATGAGAGTTTTTTTAAAAGTTTATTTATTTAAAATCCATACAAAACTATAAGTGTTTTATTATTATTATTATTATTATTATTATTATTGTTTTTCTCTGAAATCCCTTACATATTATTTAGTTTCAATTTTTATAGTTAATTTGATTATCACTGAATGATGGCTAAGATGCTAGCCGAAACGTATGGATTTTAAATAAATAAACTTTTAAAAAAACTCTCATACTATTTTTTTTGATGTTACGCCCGAATTTTAAACTCAATATATATATATATGTGTGTGTGTGTGTGATAATATTTTTAAATATGTTGATAAAACTATAAACTTTTTAAACGGGCATCCATCCAGATAATACATATAAAGAAAAAAATATTTTGTTCGTTGAGGTGACCATTAAGTCCGTACGTTTCCAAGCAAATATGCACTAAACACAGAACGAAAATGTTACAAATAAAAATTGTTACAATAATATAATAATATATATATATATATATATATATATATTGAATGGTAGAGTCTTGGATTTGTGTATATTTTGTAGAGTTTCGAACAAGAATCCAAAAATAATACAAAATAAAAAACAAGAAAAGTTTTTAAAAAAACAATTTCTTTATTTAATTATTTGTTTATTGTCGACGTTTCGGAACTAGGTACGTTCCATCTTCCTGAAGATGGAACGTACCTAGTTCCGAAACGTCGACAATAAACAAATAATTAAATAAAGAAATTGTTTTTTTAAAAACTTTTCTTGTTTTTTATTTGTATTATTTTTGGATTCTTGTTCGAAACTCTACAAAATATATATATATATATATATATATATGAATTATATTAATAAAATTAATTAAAAAGAAAAACAATAAATTTGAACATCACATCTCAAAGGACGAAACATAAATGTGATGTTCAATTTTATTATTTTTCTTTTTAATTAATTTTATAAATATAAGTCAATATAAGTTATTATTTTTTCATTAACTTGTCTCTAAGTAACAATTTTTATTTGTAACGTTTTTGGTTAGTGTTTAGTGCATATTTGCTTGTATATTGTTCTATTGCCAATAAAGAACAGTCAAATTGGGACTCGAAACATATATGGGCCATAAATTCACCTTAACAAACAAAATATTGTTTTCTTTATCTTTATTATCTGGATGGATGCCTGTTTAGAAAGTTTATATATATATTATATTGATATATATATATATATATATATATATATATATATATATGAATAAATATATACTTATTAATGTAGGTACAGCAGTAATTGGTTTATACTGTGCAAAAGCTGTTGTACATGATCTGGTGTTGTCTATGTCAGCTTCTGCAGATGTTTTAGCAATGGCCAAAATAGAAATTAAGCTGTCCGAAATACCTGAAGGAAAATCGGTAACGTTCAAGTGGCGTGGAAAACCGCTTTTTGTTAGGCATAGGTAAGATTTGTTCTACTTAAGATAATTATATGCTTCAAAAAATCAGATAGTAAATTTACTATAAGCATTATAGTAGAAAATAACACTAGCTTTACATGTTTAGTTAATATTCTTTTCGAATGTTCAACTTTTCAAATATTTTTTTGAATTTATTGTCTATATTTATTTTCAATTTTGTTTAGGACGCAGTCTGAAGTAGACATCGTGAATGCAGTTCCACTGAGCATTTTGCGCCATCCTCAGATGGATAGCGAACGAACTCAGAAACCAGCCTGGTTGATTGTTATCGGAGTGTGCACTCATCTTGGTTGCGTACCAATAGCAAATGCTGGGGACTTTGGAGGGTATTATTGCCCTTGTCACGGCTCGCATTTCGACGCTTCGGGCAGGGTCAGGAAAGGACCAGCTCCACTCAATTTAGAAGTGCCGCCATACACATTTCCCGAAGAAAATGTCGTAGTTGTCGGTTAAATTATCAGTTTCAATAAGCTGGTGTTTAGCAATATTATTCAGTATACGTGGATTCTGACAAATTGTTGTTGTTTGTTAGACACGAGTTTTACTTCAATAAACGTAATATAGCATAATAGATCTCTTATAATCTTAATCTATGATTGTATATATATGTGCGTGTGTTTTTTTTTCATTCATTTTCTTTTGGTTTTGATTTATCTGCAGTAAAATATTCACAGCAATACATATGACTTAAGTTAACTAAATACAAATAATTTGTGAATTTGTGGACTAGTTTTATATTGGTTTTTAAAACAACTTCTTTAAATGTGTCTTTAATATCACCATTAATTGTAACTGCTTTTAAGTGCTGTGCTTTTTACTATTATTACTTATTCTTATTTTGTTTCAATTTTTCATTAATAATCCCATTGAAGATGATATAGAGTAATATATTGAAATGTTTGGTGTTCAATAAAGATTTTATACTAACTTACAAACTTTGCTATTGATTAAGAAATGTTTTTATCAAAGCAATGAAAAATGTATTCAAATTGCTATAATTTACAAGTCAAATACAAAGTAATATAATAGACATTTTACAATTGCATTTGACTCTGATATAATGAGGAGAAATGTTTATTTCTCAGGATACCTCATTACATGTAGGACAAATTATATATTAGTTTTAAAGTTATATTATATATTAGTTTCTAGTTCTATTTGTAATATTTTGAAATTATATAAATATAAATACTGCCAATTTATATAGTCTTATATTATACTGCCAATTCTAATCATAACTTACTTATTTCCAAAATCTTAACTTAGTATGTGTGTTAATAAGCTTAATTTTTGAAATGCACCTAAAAAAACAAAGGTGATTGTATAATATTAAGTTAGTATAAAATTTGGCTTATTTGTGATAGATACTGTTACTTGTTACTTGTTTACTATTGAGAAACATTATTATCAAAGCCATGGAAATGTGTTCAAAATACTATTTTTTAAGTTAAAAATTTTATTTCTCTGTTGTTGCTTATACCATATGGAACAAATTATATATTAGTTTTAAATATATACGAGGTCTGTTCAAAAAGTACCCGGAATTTTCGTTTTTTCAAAAAAATATTTATTTATTCGTCTACATTAATGTGGTCCCCTTCAAAGTAGTCCCCCCCAGATATAATACACTTATGCCAGCGTTTTTTCCAATTTTCGAAGCACCCTTGATATTCACTTTTTGATATGTCCTTGAGCACTCTCAGCGATTTTCTTCAATCGAGGAAAACCGCCGTCCTTTCATGGGTCTCTTCAACTTTGGGAATAGGAAAAAGTCACACGGAGCCATATCTGGTGAATATGGAGGTTGGGGCATGACTACGGTATTGTTTTTGGCCAAAAAATTACGAACAAGCAACGACGAGTGAGCAGGTGCGTTATCGTGGTGCAACAGCCATGAATTGTTTTTCCATAAATCGGAGCGTTTTTTTCGGATTGCTTCACGCAAACGTCGCATCACTTCAAGGTAATACTCCTTATTAACCGTACGACCTTGTGGTAAGAACTCTTGATGCACTATGCCGTTATAATCAAAGAAAACAGTAAGCAAAACCTTGACATTCGATCGAACTTGACGTGCTTTTTTCGGTCTTGGCTCACCTGGGCTCTTCCATTGGGACGATTGGGCTTTGGTTTCGACATCATAACCGTACACCCATGTTTCATCACCAGTTATGACCCTTTCAAGCAAACTTGGATCGTTGTTGACGTCATTTAACAGCTCTTGAGCGATGTTCATGCGATTGCTTTTTTGGTCAAAATTTAGCAGTTTTGGAATGAATTTTGCTGCCACTCGTTTCATGCCCAAAACATTTGAAAAAATGTTATGACATGAGCCAATTGATATGCCAACTTCATCAGCAACTTCTCTAATTGTGATTCGGCGATCATTCATAACCATTTTTTCCACTTCTTTCACATTTTCATCGTTTGTTGACGTGCTGGGTCGACCGGAGCGTTCGTCATCTTCAACGTCTTCGCGGCCATCTTGGAAACGCTTATACCACTCGTAAACACTTGTTTTTTTCATAGCAGACTCACCATAGGCTTTTGTAACATTTCACACACTTTGTTACACTTTATTTCATTTTTTACGCAAAATTTAATACAAATTCTTTGACTTTTCAATTCTTCCATTGTAAAAATCGCCGAGCTCAGAAAAACACGTCGAACCTTAGCGACTACCACAGACAAAGTAAACAGTGAATATAGCTGAAAATTTCATCATACTTTAGGGGCATGTATACCAACACAATAAAAAAAAAATTTTGACAATCAGACACTCCAGACCCGCGAAATTTAAAAACTCCGGGTACTTTTTGAACACACCTCGTATATTATTCGCTAGTTATTATATATACATTAATGTATTCTCGCTTTTGCGTGTAGAACAATAAAATTTCGTGAATTGATAAATTGAGTTTGTATTGTTTAATTTATTTATATAAATTATTATATGTGAATAAACTGTTCTTTCCAGTTGAGAATATTTAATAACATTCAAATTTTCATTTAAAATAATATTTGTTTAATGGACATCTTACAATTTAACAAGTAGTGCTAATCTACTGTGATTGCATTAATTACAAATAAGCATGTTTGTAAATGTATATATGTTTTAATAGATTTGTAAATTCTAATTACAGTTTCACTTTTTAACTTCCCGTAAGGCAAGTTATAGTAATCGCAAAAAAATCGAAAATGAAATTTTTTATATATCTTTACGTTTCAAAACCTTCTGAACATTTTGGGATACCTTAAAAAAATGGATGTATGTATGTGTGTGTATGCGAGTGTGTGTGTGCGTGTATGTGTGTGCGTGTATGTGTGTGTGTGCGGATACAAATTTTCGTCGACGATTTCGGGAACACGGATGAAGCGATTTGAATAATTCAAAAAACATTCGAATCGTATTGATAAGGAGACGTGCTCATTAGTTTTTGGCGAAATTACTAGACGTTCCGAGGATATGGGGCAAAAAGTGCCAAAAACGGTAACTCAGTTTTTAAGAGAATGGAGCGTCCGATTTGAATAATTCAAAAAGCATTTTACTTGTATTAACAGGATGAAGAACTGATCAAATTTTTATGAAGGCAGGACAAGCGGTTTCGGGGATCTAGTAAAAAAAGTAAAAAAAATGCGATTTGGCGGTCAAAAATGATCATTAGATATATGCACAGATATTTTATAGAGATTTTAACAATAAGTACAAATTTTGTTTACATTCCTATGGGTTCCGTATCAATGTTTATCCGTTGGACGGCTACGCGGCGCTTACGCGCTTTGATAATTCATCTCTATGCATTTAAAGCAGTAAGATTGCTTTGAAAAAAAGTACAGAATTTCCAAAACATTCCAAAATATTTTTTTTCAAAGTCTTTTTTTTCATAAAAAGTAAGTTTTTGTCAAAAATTTATAGTTTCTCAAAAATCTAATTTTTTCAGAGAATTTTTTTTTTCAAAAATGTTAATCTTTTAAAAAAAAAAAATTGGTACAGGAAGTTCCAGCAATTTGCCTTAAGACACGATGCCATGCGCTCCATTAGTTCAAGTTTTAATTCTCAATACGTATAGAACGTGCAGCGTATAAAGCGATATATAAGTGTATATACTGATATTATAAAACCGGGATTATAATTATATATCTAATGACGCATAAAACTATATATGAGTTATAAATTGATATTCCTTAAAAACCGTAACCATAATCTAATAATCTAATAGCGTATAAAAGAATCCAATAGGAATCCACCAAGATTCCTACGTTTCTAAGGCGTTTGCATGCAGCGCCTCTATGGAAAATTGTTCCCAAATCGTGAGGAACTACGTAGTGACTATCGGGTGCATATGGAACTAAACATATATACTCTTCTTTTATCTATGTTCGATGTGATGAGTGAACAATACAAACTACACCCCTGATGCTAAAATAATATAACGACATATTGCAAAACTGTTACCAGTTGACTTGACAGCTTGACACATTAATTCTTACTTGTTTAAGTGTTGAAAAGCCGGGAGAACTTTGCAGATTTGATATTCCAGGATTGATTATCTATTTATAACCTCACACCTAGTTATATACGATAAAAAATCAAGGTAAATTTAATAACCTATATCGTTAACAAAGTTTATCAGATTTCAATTGTAAGAAGTATATGTATGGTTAAAAAATCATTTTGGATCTTTATATTTTTAATAACTTTAGATGATGGTTTGTGCATCGTTCTCGACTGAATCGATATGTTGCATTAAATTGCGGATATCTAATTGAAAAATACCGCCTCTTCATTTTTATATCTTATATCTTTAACTAATACCATAATATTATGTTTGCAGAAATGCCTCCAAAAAGGACCAAAAAAGAGGAGGAGTCGTCTGATAGCGATGAGGGGCCAGTTGATGTAAGTTGATTCATACTAAAAGATCTAAAGTAATTGATTATAATTCAAGCTTTTATAAAAAATAGCCTAAAAAACTGAAGGTTTCAACTGTTTTACACTGCCCAATATTATGATTGACTTTTCCAAATAAGTATTATATCTACCTGACATTTCGTTGTACAATTATCAAATTCTTTAGATCTAGTTATTAACGAATTTGTTTAACTTGAAATAACTATTTTAGAGAAACCCTCCACCGTCTAAAAAATCGAAAACCCCCTCATCAAATAAAGAAGAATCAGAATCAGACACTTGGACGCTCGAAAAATTAAGAAAAGTAACGATACGTGAGTTTAAAGGGAAAGTAATGGTTGATATAAGAGAGCATTATCTTGATGCGTCAGGTGAAATGAAGCCTGGAAAAAAGGGTATATCACTCTCGGCCACACAATTTAACAAACTCGCTGATCTAATTCCAGAAATAAAAGAAAAACTAAAGAAATATTAATTTTATTTTTTGTTTTCAAAAATGTCTCAAGTTCCATTTAATTTAATAAAATGATATAACCATATGATGTGTATTTTTATTTTTTGACTTCACCGTATGATTGTCCCAATTTTCATTAGCTTCAATTTTGTTTTGATTTCTATACATTATAATAATATATTTTTTGTAACTGTAAGAAGTCTTACTTCAATAATACTTATCAAGTTTTTATCCAAGTGTCTGAACAGTTTGCCAAACAATTTTTATTTTTTAGAAGTATTGTATAAACTTTTAGTTACTTTCTTCCATGAGTGTTTAAAATAAATTGCACTTGTTTCAACTTAAAAAAAATTCAATTAGTTATGAATCCATATTGATATATGATTAACTCACTAATTACTCAATATGTTTCATATTCCTATAATTATTACTTGCCCTGTTTTAAAGTTTGAAAATCATTTCTCTCTGAAAGTAAGACTCTCTAATAAATAATCCTGAATAAAATTGAATGTTTGAAGGACAGCCCATACCTAGTAAATTTTAGAAGTTCAAGTAATATATTGATGGACTTCATTACTATGTTATTCTTTACTTTTATCAAACTGACTATAATTTACACAATGTTACTTGAGTACAAATTACTTATTTTTCATCATAGTAGCATAACATTTGAACCAAATAATGCATATGCAAAAGTGATCCCAATAGTATAATGTATTATTATTACCTAAGTAAACATACAAGACTTCAAATCTCAAACTATCTTAATCGTTTTGTATCAAAATAATCAAAAAAAATCTTTTGGTACATATGAATTACTGGACGTCAATATTGCATTGGAATAGATCAAGTCTTGTCACAGAGAAACTTTAATATCTTACAATCATTAATCCTGATTCATCAGATTCCCCAAACTTTGAAATAAAGCCAAGAAACAAGACCATGCGATGGTAGAAAGTGTAGTAACAGCAGAAGACTGCACTTTGATTTATCTGATATTGGGTATTGGAAACATTTGGATATGAATATTTTGAATCATATGATATGTAAACTAATTTCGAACTTGCGGATCAATAAACATTCTTGAGCTTCCTCCCCATATTGAAAATGTTCTGGGCTGTAGAGAGCAATTGAATAATTATTTTTTTGTAAGTACAGTTCCCTGTGTGATAAGCCATTCTTGTTACAATATTTATGATTTCGAATACAGATGTGTCTTGATAAGGTTGTGTTCAATCCATCCAGTTTCTACCTCAATCTGTATATGTACGTACTTTCAAAAATATTATAATACTATCCTTTGCAAAACTTTGATCCTTTTTTTTTTCATTTTAGATGCCTACAAATGCAACTTCTGACTGGTCAGTTGAAGACAAAACTACATTTTTAAGAGTCGTTAAGGAATATGGACTGAGCAATATGTATCAAATATGTAAAGCACTGCCAAACCATTCCAAGGGAGACATTGAGATCTTTATTAGAAATCAGATGAAATTGAGATCAAAATACAAGCAAATTGTTTCAATTATACAACGAAGTCAAAGACCAGCAAGGGTTTCTAAGAGGAATAGAGATAAAAGTTGCATCGATTTGTGGATAGATTTGTTATGTAAGTATCTAGTGTTATTTTAAAATTTTATATATATATAATAATATATATATAATATATATATTATTGGTCATTGGACTGTCAGAGTGATAACCAAACTTATCAATTATTTTTTTCATCAGATGATTTGGTATGGCTTAAATGTATTTAATTTTAATTAATAGCTATTTTTACCTTTATGGAAAATTTCATATTTGAATTTGCTGATTTAACTTCATAATTTTTTTAAAAAAATTGTTATTTTTCTTATCCAATCTGTTATTTATTTTAGATGTTATGTTATTTACTTTAGATTATGTACATTTCTTCATAGTTTATAATTATTTTTTCAACAGTAAAATATCATATGGATATTCCAAGGTACTTCAACCCTATAGCTTTCTCTATGCAGCTTATAAGTGACTTTGGTGTGCACAATTCTGGTTCCGAAGAAGATGTAGATTTTAAAAAAATATATTTATATATAAGTCAAGCATTGCAAGGTGTGAATCCATGTCAACTTAACAAAAATACAGATATGTTTTTGCGGAAAATTTTAGCAGACTTAGCTAAAGAACATGAAGATGAAAGTAAGTTTATTGCAGAAAGATCATTTGTGAGTGAAATTAAGACTAACAAAATATCACTCAAAAAAGTAAAAATCTATGAAACTCATACTAATTCATTATTAGCAAATATAAAAAATATTCAAGAAGATAGAGAATTGAATCCGTTGGATGTTCCACTAGAGATGATTACAGATGAAACTTGAAAATTTTCTATTGAAACATAACAGAATGCCAGAACAATTTGCATGTTTTTAAAGCTTTAAAAAAGCGGGTCTAAATGCTTTCACTTTCAACTCAGTGATTTAATTTTAAAAACAAAAAATATTTGAAGAATAAATATGTATAACATGCAGATTATAAATATCTAATATATAACTAATATAAGGAAATGTAAAGTTGTAATTGTAAGTGACTTTGGTGTGCACAATTCTGGTTCCGAAGAAGATGTAGATTTTAAAAAAATATATTTATATATAAGTCAAGCATTGCAAGGTGTGAATCCATGTCAACTTAACAAAAATACAGATATGTTTTTGCGGAAAATTTTAGCAGACTTAGCTAAAGAACATGAAGATGAAAGTATTTTATTGCAGAAAGATCATTTGTGAGTGAAATTAAGACTAACAAAATATCACTCAAAAAAGTAAAAATCTATGAAACTCATACTAATTCATTATTAGCAAATATAAAAAATATTCAAGAAGATAGAGAATTGAATCCGTTGGATGTTCCACTAGAGATGATTACAGATGAAACTTGAAAATTTTCTATTGAAACATAACAGAATGCCAGAACAATTTGCATGTTTTTAAAGCTTTAAAAAAGCGGGTCTAAATGCTTTCACTTTCAACTCAGTGATTTAATTTTAAAAACAAAAAATATTTGAAGAATAAATATGTATAACATGCAGATTATAAATATCTAATATATAACTAATATAAGGAAATGTAAAGTTGTAATTGTAAGTTGCAAGTACTATATATTGTTACTATCATCTTTTGGCAAGAAGTTCATATTTAACAACAAATAATTTGAATATCTAAGAAGAATATGTATTGAAATTAAAAATATAATTTAATGCAATTACAAACTGATAACCATTATGTTTCTAATGAAAGATAGGGTCATCATCGTTTTACAATTTTACTTAAAATATAGTAATCCTCGCCATCATCTTCACCAGGAGATATTTCATCTTTTTCATAGCTATAATAGTATTAAAAAATTCAACATTACAAATATACTTCATGATACTTTTCAATAAATAGTCATATATTTACCCAATCTTCATATAAAATTGAAATGCATCAGTATTCTTTTTGAATACAGTTAGCACAACCTTTTCCATATTTTGCTTTAATGCAATATGCTCTAAAATAGTCATTAAATGTTTGCCAATGCCAAAATTTTGATATTTTTTGATTACTTGCAGTTCATAACTAAAATATAAATTGCAGTAAATTTATTAACATATATATATATAATATATATATATATATATATATATATAATTTATGCAATTACATTTACCAATATAAAACAGTATAAAAATTTTCTACATCAAATCGAAACATGGAAAATGCTACTGGTATATCATTATGATATGCAACTAGGAAGCGTGCCCATTTAGAACTAATTTCTGACTTCTTTCGTTTGGGATTCCATCCCCATTGTGATTCAACGTAACTAGAATAAATAAATAGTAAACAATTTGAAAATATATGATAAATAATAGTTAACAAAATCAAATATACTAGGTTTTACTGAATAAGTCACTGGGCATCCGTATATGTATTTCTTGATATAATTTGATGTTCTAGAATTAAGTTTGAAATATACATATACATAAAATTTCAATAACCAAAATAAAAAAAATAAATAGAAATTATTGGAAAGTTTTGGTTCATAAAGTACTCTAATGAAAGCCATTGAAATATATTTTTGGGTCATTTAAAATAATTACTATAATTATAAAAGAATTAGCTTTAGATATATATAATTATCAATAAAATATTGTGAATTTAATATCGAATGGAAAAAACAACTACTGAGTTGTTTTTTCCAACATGCCAATGTAGTATACAGTGTCCCTTTTCGGCCGACTATTGTAAATTCATCAAATTTACTGAAAGTCCTTTACTGGACAGCTGTAAATAAAAGAGTTTAATAAAAAACATCTAAGTACATTTGAGCAGACTACATAATTACAATTTTGCATGCGTATATAAAGGAAATCCATCATACTAGTGTTTAACATTTTCTTCTACTAAGTTGTATGTCCAATTAAGAAGTTCTTCTGTTTTCTCAGAATTTGTACATTTACAACATATCTTGATCGACTTGTCTTCTGTTTGAAATTCTAAAAGATCTGACTTAGCTTCTATTAGTACATCTTTCCTTTCTGCTAGTTTAATTCTCAATCTTGAGGCAGTTGTCATTTTAACGTTGATAAAGTTTGCAAATTTTAATTATTACTATAAATATATCTATTATTATAACAAGTAGTGTTCAACGGTTATTTAAAAATAACTAAAACTAACGCATTAAATTCACAATTCACGTCTCTATAGCTAGATTATTTTTTAGCAGATGATTTTGGAATGGACAATATATGAAACTTTTCGGTTTAAATTAAAATATCAATAAAATAAATTCAAACTTATTCAATTTCCATTTTATTTGACATAAACATTCTTAACCTCCCTCGATATATTAACCGCGCAGAGGTACCAACTACCAACCGACATAATAATTCGCGCGGGAACTTCGCGCTTATGTCAAATCATTGGCAAAGTTTGAAATAAAAAGAGAACTATTTTTATAAACGCTTATTTGAATTTAATTCTGCATTATAATCGTGTTATATGTACCAAACAATAATAAATTTTAATAGATATGCAATCGAATGTGAATATAAAGCAAAAAATATTGCAACCGGTTTAAATACATCTGTTCACACAGAATCCATTATAACAACTTTTTTCTATTTTAACTTAAAACTACAAAAATTTAGTGAAATTCAGTGTACTTTAAATTATTAGTCTTAGTGCATTACATTTTCCAGTGTAATTCTTTATTATTATATAATGAAGTCAGTTAGGTACATATCAACTTGAATATTCAGTAAACTCAAATGCTCCGTACTTCTTCTAATATAAAGGGCACCCCGGCTTACGAGCGATTCGTCATGAAAGTTTTTCGAGATACGAGCCGCAAAAGAAATGCTCGTTTGCTTCTTTATACGAGCTAAATTCGAGATACGAGCCGTCAAAGAAGCTATTGGTTGCTTCATCTTTCAAGCAAAATTCGAGGTGATTCCAGGTATGCGCGAGTGCGAGTTTTTTATTTTATTTTTTTTTTTTTTTATTTATTTGATATAATTCATACATACTGTATTTCAGTCAGACAATTGTTTTGGTATGAGAGATCACAGCAATTATAACAAAAATAAAATCTAAATTTTGTGTAACAGGCTTACATTAAGACATTTATATATTTTTACTTATTACTATTATACACACATATATACACAGAACGCTTGCGTACATACATGCATACTTTATACTTAATTGTAATTAATATTTTTACAAAACAAAAATAATATAGTATTTAAAATAAGGAATTCTATCTCATTTATCTCTTATGTAATTTTTCAATTTAATTTTGAAACTGTTTGTCTTTAGTTTGTCCGGTAGTTTATTGTAAAGGCTGCTTGCACCAAGAGGACTTGCAAGTCCAAGGTTTAACGTAATCTTATGAGGGTGGGAATGAAACAGGTTCATCAAATATCAATTGTCAAAAAAATTTACTCGAATATTTTATTGTAGTACGGGAAGTTCCAGCAATTTGCCTCAATGCACGATGCCATGCACCACTTGTTTTTATTAATTTTTGAAATAAGTATTTAGCACATTCCATAGTGTTTCATTTCATCCATGAAAGTTTGAGTAAAATACTCAAATCATATATATTACATATATTTGGTGCAATAGTTTGAACTGCAATATTTAAATCTTTGGGGACAGCTGTCCACCTGAGTGGACAACTTACTTTGTTAGGCTAACTGTGAGGCACAGGTTATTTTATAAACAATGACTCAGTTTGCATCAAAACATTGAATAGATTACAGTTTGAAGCAGTGATTAACAGTATTGTATTTTCGACAGTGTTGCATTTTAGAAGTATTTTTAGACATTTTCTTTGCCATATAGTCTTTGTTAAATATGGCAAAACGACCAAGTGCTTTTAAATATGGCAAAACGACCAGTGCTGGATTACCCCATAGGCCCGTAAGGCCCGGGCCTAGGGCGGCACAATTTGGGGGGCGGCAAATTTTTCCGATTTTTTTTTGTCACGGCAATTTATTTTAAGGATTGATCTTGATCTAGATAATTCTTTATGAAATAGAATGTTATTCGTATTTTAATCAAACTTATTCAAGAGCGCCCCATTAATATTTTTAGTGATGTATCATGTTTAAAATAAAAATTATCAAATTAATAAGCTTTTTTGTGAGAAATAAAATAAAATAAAACTAGTGGGGTGTATGCCATTGCGCCTTAAGGAAAATTGCTGAAACTTCTCGTACCGTAACGAAATGTTCAAAGAATATTAAATGTTTTCAAATAGATTATTACAAATAAATACTGTAACATTGTCTAATATTTATAAGAATTATATAAACTGAATTTCAAAGTTGAAACTATTTTAAAAAGTATATAAGTGAGCTTTAAAACTTTAGTCAGAATCAAAAATAAAATCTGAATTATTTTCGATATACAAAAAAAAATTGAAACAGATTTTTTTTCCAAAATCAATTATTTTGTTAAAACAAGCAGAAAGTTTTTTTGAATCATTTAAATCGGACGCTGGACGCAAAGGTAGGCCCAGCGGTTTCGGAGATACAGAGCTAAATGTTAAAAAATTGCAGTTTTTAAGAGAACTAAGCGTGCGATTTAAATGATTCAAAGAACTTTCTGCTTGTTTCACCAAAATAATTACTTTTGGAAAAAAAATGTTTGTTTCTATTTTTTTTTTCAAAAATATTTTTTCGTGATTATACGGGAGCACTTTTTCAATTTTGTGTAAATTAGACAACTATTTTTTTTTTAAATTGAATTCGAAAAGAAATAACGATTGTTAATGTTCTGCAGATAAATTGATTTATGATTTACATTTTATTTGCTCAGATATAACAAGATATAACAAAAATAGGAAAGTTGCAGTATCTGTAATAATATATTTGAAAACCGTTTAAAATTTCTCGAAGATTCCATTACGGTACGGAAAGTTCCAGCAATTTGCCTTAAGGCACGATGCCATACGCCACTAGTTTTATTTTACAATTTATATAAAAACGCACAAATAATAAGACGCAAATAAAATTTTTAATATATAAATAATTTAATGGAATCTTTAGATTATCAAATTTAATATAATTAAATAATAATAAATTTTAATATAAATCTTATGTTTCAAATATTTACGATTGACTACATTTGTTTTGTTTCAGATTTCATACAGTATTTTGCGCAGTGGCGGATTGCTTTAGGGATTTATTGTGCATGAATTTTTTTTTATTCAATCACATTGACAATTTTTAATTATTTTTTATAATTTTGTTAAATTATAATTTTGGGTTATTTGCGTCCACATTTAAATTTTTTTTTTGTTCGTGCGAGGACTTATTCGTAATTTTAATATCGTTTAAAACGATTTCCGCGTTTAAATGTGTTCCTGTCGCCTACCCCCCAACGGCAGGTTCTAGTAATTCGCGTTTCGTTAATAAATTATTTTTTTTCATTCGGTGTATGGGCCCTTGCGATGTTTTTCCCAGAAGCAACGCAACTCCATACACTTTAATTTATAATTAATATTATTTGTACAATGCTTAATTTTTTGGAATTATTTTATTAGTAGCATGGATGTAAATAACTCGTTTCAAAATCTAAAAACTTTGTTAAATAAATTACTTGTTTTTATTGTGACTGATTTTTCTACTGTAATGCAATGAACATATTTTAATTAAATAATTTAAAATTTTTGTGATTGCACAATAAGTCTCCTAAACGGAGAAAGGTTGAAGACGTACTGTTTGAAGTTGACATTTATTTTAGTGCAAATGGGCCTCGACTAAAGATACCAGGGGGTTGAGTACTACAACGAACAGGAGAACATGTGTACCGATATGATGTACCAGAGCACTGGAATAAATACGAGTAGGCTACCACATAATATTTATAAGTCATTGTCTATTTCATTTCTTTCAAGTCACTTCATTTCAGGGTTGCAGAATTAATTTCTCACCGCGACGGCAAGCACCAGGACTGCTAGGAGATTGTGGTGGATTAAAAAGGTTGAAGGTACCCTTTTTGGGGTGCAATGACTGCTACTTGGTACATCTTAGCATTGCGTTTACCAATATACAGGGTTTACCTTGGCGCCCCAATCTGACTTTTAATAAAAACCGGTAATTATCTGTAGAGTGCGTAACTAACTACACGAATGAAACAGAATCTATACTTATTAACTTATTTAATGTTACCTGGTTGTGTTCGCCGTAGATGCGAAGATATGACTGTATTTTTGTAGTCATGTCTTAAGTCTAAATTCTGATATACTATTGTTTTGGTTGATCAAAAAGCTTGAAATTATAGATGTGTATGGTACGGCGTGATGACAAAGGGGATCGCAACACACGCACCACTATAAACTAACTGCCTCGAGGGCTTGTGTACTTCCGACTCGATTGACTACCTCAGAGAACTGATACTTAAAAAGTGATTGCGTTTTTGTAACGACAGCATGCAATGTTTCCAAAGGGTTGCACAACCTTTAGTGCAAACTACATCCGCCGCCCGCCTATATGGTTCCTGTCGTATGTGGTCCAGAGTCGCGATAAAGACTACATACATCATTTCCTAAGTTAGTTTTTAAACTAAATCCTCACCTGCCTATAAGGCTCCTATCGTATGAGGTCCGGAGTCGCGATCGTTTTTTAGTATCAGTCCTCTCAGGTGGTCAATCCAATACGGAGGACACAAGTTAGTGCATTAGCGATGGTTGTGATGTTGTGCCAGGGAAAAAGAACACGATCGAGAAAAACCCGATCGAGTTTTTCGATTTTAAGCTTTCATCTGCGTAATTACGCCGTTCTATACATTTTTAATCATTTCTAGCTTTATTTATCATTACCTCAGCGTTAGTACATTCGAATTTAGGCTTAATGCATCACTATACATGAGTGCGGTCAAGCTCTCGGATCTGCAAACATAACTCGGTAACAATCAATAAGTTGGTAAGTAGATTCTGTTTTAATTGTGTAGTTAGTTAATATCTCCACTGCTAACTGCAGGTTTTGTTGAGTCGAATTAGGGCGCTAAGGTAAACCCTTCATATTGGGGAGTGAGATGCTAAACATACCAAATAGCAATCTTTACCCTCTAACAAGAGTACCCTTAACCCTTTCAGTTCACCTGAATATGGATACCTACAGGTTTTCTCGTATTCATAAGTTAATATTAAGTAATTAGACCTTGGTTACGTATATAATATTTTTATTTTTGTTACCGGGGCTCCGTTTGTATGTTTGCCCCTATTTTTAGGGGCACTTGTGTTTTTTTTATGTCATTTCAGATGTCTTTCCAAGAAAATTGCTTACCAAGTGAGTATCAAGAACTACTTCCACAACCCATAGGAGAAATTGGTCAGACTAATTGATGTATCAAGACATAAAAAATATTGGCATACTGCTAAGTAATATGTATAAATCTTTTTTCTTTTTATTTCAGGGTTACAGAATTGATTGCTTTTCGCACCACAAAGCACAAGGACTTCCAAATAACTGCTAGGAGGATATGCATATTTAAAGGTTTTTATCCTATTATTGTTAATTTGATCTTATTAGTTATGACCATATACTATTTTATTAATATAACCGGGGCCCCGTTTATTTGTTTGTCCCTATTTTTAGGGGTATTTGTGTTTTTTTTCATTTCAGATGTCTTTCAAAGAAAACATTGTATTGTATGTCTATATGTTTTACCAAGATATACACGAACCACCAAGAGACGACTACCGAATTAAAGGATATGTGCAAGTGGGTACCAACAATTACTTCTGCAACCTATATGAATAAATGTAATGAAATTCTATGTTTACCTCTTTTTAGGTCTTGCACGAGATTTGGCAGAAAATATCAACTCAAAACCAACTAGCACCACTACTATCTGAACTACCGCCTACAACTGAATTGGATGATATGACTTAATCGAAAGGAAAATTAACTGTGAGATAAGACTTTCTATTATTATAGTAGTATTTAGTTAATATCAGGTTAGGGGACGTTTTGACATTAAAATCTTCGACCGTACTTTTTTTGGGGTTGTTCGTGTACTTTTATTCAGAGCTCAAAAGGGTGGCGTCATGAAAGAACCTCTCTTATATTTTTCGCGCTCTTCTTTATATTAATTAATTAATTATCATTTGTCCTTAAACTTCATAGGCTGGGAACCTATGAAGCTTTTTTCCAAGTGTTTACATGGTGGATCTGGGGGGTACATCATGTAACTGCTCTTTTTTTATAAATTTACAATCACCGCTAAAATACTAAAGTACACATTTTATATTGATTTTTTTCTTTATCATGAAAGGTTCTTTCATTTTTAAAAACCGAAATTTTTGGGTACATTAGGTCATTTCGCGGGGATTCTTCTTTTCACGATATATTCGGGTCAGTTAGGTATAATTAGTTTATAAGTTAGTTTAAGTGGATTAGGGCTGCACAAATCGATACTTAGTAGTATTTACACTATATCCATTTCCATCTGAAATGTTAGAAACGTAAATATGAATAGAAGTATCTATTTCTGTGGCGACACCACATTAAAAAAAACGCGCCTGGCAACTCTACCCCATGGGTGGTGAGGAAAAGAGTTGCATCCTAATTAAGTACATTAAAATATTTAAATAATTATGTTAATTAATAAACATAAATGTGTCAATATATGTGTGCACTAATAATTAACTAATATCGAAATATCTTAAAATAAAATTTTTGCAAAATAATCTTTGCTTTTTAATATGTGGTTAATGTTATTTTTAATTTTTTTTCAGGACTTCATAAAGAATTATTAGATGCTTTCAGAAAGAATATTGTCAATAATTATTAATTTTGAATTAGTTGAAAAAATACTATAAATACTACAATGCAAAGAGTTATATGGTTTTTGATAAATTATATTTTCTCTTCGCATTGTAGTATGTATATAGTATTTTTTCAACCTCTAATTCAAAATCAAGAACTATTATTCTTTTTAAAAGCATTCAATAATTCTTTAGCATATGTGAAATTTAAAACTTTAGTCAGAATTAAAAATAAAATTTAAATTATTTTCGATATACACAAAAAAAAAATTTTTGAAAAAAAAAATTTGAAAAAAAAAATTTTGAAACAATTTTTTTTTTCAAAATTACTTATTCAAAATAAGTAAAAAGTTCTTTGAATCATTCAAATCGGACGCTTAGTTCTCTCAACAGTGCCATTTTTTGCACATTTAGCTGGGTATCTCAGTAACAGCTGGACCTGCCTTTGCCAAAAGCAAATTACCACTTTTCCCCATCATTACAAATTGAATGTTTGTTAGATCATTCAAATTGGATGCTCCGTTCTCTCAAAAACTCGATTTCTATTTTCTGCACTCTTTGCTCCGTAACTCCCAAATTATTATTTAAAATTACTATAACTTACCCAACGCAAAGTTAAAAATTATATCTAAATAATTTAAAATAAATTGTTTAATTGAAAAAGTAAAATTTTGTCTATTAAAAAGGGCGCCTGAACGGATAGGTCCTAGGGCGGCAGAAAGCTTAATCCGCCACTGTCTATGCAGTTAATGCAGTACGATATTTCAAAATAAAAAAATTTTTTTTTCAAAGTTTTTTTTCAATTTTTGTGATGTTAGTTCCTCAAAATTTTAACGTTTTCAAAGTAAAATTTTTTCAAAAATGGTAATCTTTTTTAAAAAAAAAATTTTGGTACGGGAAGTTCCAGTAATCTGCTTTGATGTTCGATGCCATGCGCCCCACTAGTCTTTTCTAAAATAGTATAGGTGTTATATTTTATTATTTTTCTGAATTACTGAGGATTAAACCAGATTAATATTGCGGACATAAATACATTATTTTAAGAAAATATTCATCAATATTGAATGTAGAACTTGCTCGGAGATTGACATTTACGTTACATATTCGTAAAAATTATATTAATCAATATGTTTGACATAAAAATTTGCTAATGCTAGTAAAAGGAGATGGTTGTACTTATAAGAATAACTATTTGTGTACTTATAAGAAACGCATTGCGAACGCTTTGAAAAAATTCAAGATTTTCGAAATATAATTTTTTTTTTAAAAACATCAAAAATCTCAATTTTTTTAATTTTTTTAAGTTTAGGGCTTTGAAAAATTTTAAAATACTGAAGTTCCAGCAATTTACCTTAAGGCACAATACCATGTTTCTGTCTACTTTATGGACGCACATTCAAAGATATGCTAATCATTTATTTATTTCCACATTCTCGTAATTTTTTTCCACTTACAACACTTATTTCTTAGATAACAAACAAATATGCCGATATCCATTTAGTCTAATAACAAGGGCATTACCACGAGCAGGGCCGGCTTTAACACTACCAGCGCCCGGGGCGAGATTTCTACGGCGCCCTTCACCTGCAATTCAAACCCATTTGGAAAAAAGAAAAACATCTAATGAAATAACCGTTTATTAAAAAAAAAATATTATAAAAGATAACCATTAATAGAACCACTGATAGAATTTTACTTTTCTGGCCTTTCTATCAGCAAACTCTTTTATAAGGTTGTCGAAGTCGATGTTTTCAGCAATTTCGTTCTCAATTGACACAGTTGCTAAGTTTGTCAATCTAGATTGCGAAATCGCTGATCGAAGATAGGTTTTTATTAGCTTCAGCTTTGAAAAGCTCCCCACTAGCAACCGTTACAGGTATAGTTAATAAAATTCGCAATGATATCCATACATTTGGATACAGTTCTTGTAAGTTGAAATCGTTGATAAAATTTATAACAAAAATGGGAGTAACCACATTTTTATCAGGTGGGATGCCAGACTTATAAGTTCATCACATAACATACAACCATCTATGTCTGATTTAGAGTCTACAGTTAATTTTAATTGGAGATCACTACAGAGCTTGAGAAGGTCGCGTTTTTCTGGAATCTGTTTAATATTGTACAAAAAAGACCAATATTCCGAGTACTCATTTAACTGTTCGAACCTTTCATTGATTGAAATTAATGTTGTCCAAAAGACAGTTGAAAAATTCAACCTCAAATTTTTTCTGGAGAAGTTATAGGGTCATCGCGTGCAATTTCACCAGCTTGACGCTCAATTTCTAGTTCTTCAGCCAACTCCTTCGCAGTTAAAATAGCGCTTTTAAAGCCCGTATTTCTGTAGTCTTCCAAAAAATTGCCGCATTTTTTCAACATTTGTGTACATTTACCAAGATCCATATCTGTTGACTGTAGAGATTTACTTACAACATTTATTTGATGAAGTATGTCATACCAAACAACCAATGAAACTATGAAGCTGAAATCTTTTAGTTGTTCGGCTAGAGTAGTAGCTTCATGAGACATTTGAACATCAGTTTTCTGAGTTTCAAGAGCCAAAGTAATCAAAGCATCATGGATAGTACTAATTTGATAACGGACTACTGTAACACTACTTATTCTTGCTTCCCAACGAGTGTCACTGTGCTTTTTCTCGTATAGTCCCAAGTGATCGGTTAGAATTTTCCATCGATGAACAGAAGCTGAGTGGTCTGAAATATCACCCTTCATAGCTAATCGCAAGTGCTCCTGCATGACTAGATGAAATTTGGCTAGTATTTGTACAAAGCCTAAGAACTTTCCGTTATTTGGCGTATATAGTTTGTCAGAAGTGCCTCTGAACGTCATATTGTTTTCGGCTAAATAAAGTGTGATATGCATCAATCTAGACAAAACATTATTCCATCGTTTTTTCTATTTTTAATCGTAGTTTAGCTTCAATCCATGAAAAAGTAAAACTTCTTATGAAAAGTGCTATTTTCATGATTTTTTAATATTGCAGACAAGTATTTCCAGTTGTTATACCCTTGAGATACTAAGTTCGACGTTGAGCTACTATCAAATAGTCTACAACAAAATAATAAACTCGATCCTTAGAAACGGAGTAAATTAACCAACGGCGCTGAATTGTTTCATTGTTTGTAAGAATTTTTGTGAAATGAGAATTAGAGAAATGTCGGCCTGCATCATTCTTCGGATAATTATCAATGCGAGTTTGCACTGGGCCACTAGTAATTATGTGATCAATGATTTTGCCATTTCGAGTGACTGGCCAAGTGGCCAAGTTTGCTATCCCATGCGAATGAGCTGAGTTTGTTACGCTTCGCTACAATAACGCTAGCTTTTTTTTTACCAAAACGTTAAAAGGACAATGTGTTTTGACAATAGACAAAAAAAACGCTTAATTTAGGGAATTTACGAGACGACTAAGCAGACCTCGAACTATGAGCATCAGCCGGGGGGCGCCTGCAGCGCCCCTTTTTGCCGGCGCCCAGGGCGGTCGCCCACCTCGCCCTACCCTAAAGCCGGCACTGACCACGAGCATATCAAAATGACTAATAACAACTTATGTAAAACGGTAAAAGTGAGTAAAATAATATGTGAATGAATAGTAATTTCTAAGTTATTTTTAATCAAACTAATAAATTCTAGCATTTTAACATTTTTACAATATTTTTCATTTTTCTATCCTTTAACTTTTTCTTATGCATTCGAAACATATTTTTGTTTTCTTTTCGATTTCTTGGACGAAAGTAACTTCAAAATTCGTCAAAATACTTAATGAATTAATATTGATAATTCCTTGAACGTTTCAACTCTTGATATGTAATTTCTCTTTATTCAGCAATTAAACTTTATTCAGCAATTCATGCCAGGAAAAACAAATCAGTGAAATAAAATTTTAATTGACTTAACCTAAAACCAAAAAAATTATAACAAACAAAGAATTTTTAAAAATGTGAAATTCCTTAGCATTGGTAAGTGAGGGAGTGAGTGATTAACCCTCATTATTTTATCGAAAAAAAGTAAAAGTTATAATTTTTTATAATATCAGATTTTATGAGCAAAGTTTTAAATTTTTTGTTCGTCCTTGTATGAAGTGCTAAATGATGATACAAGTATCAAGTTTCAAAACGTATAAGTATAAAATTGTCAATATTAATTTATTTTTTAATACCACAAATTAGTTAAAGATAAAAAAAAATTATAGAAAATTTTTAAACAATTTATATTAAAATTTTGAACAATTTGTATTAGAAAATCTCATTTCTCTTGCAGTCTCCCAACGGGATATAATACAATATAAATATTTTTGCTAAATTAGTTAAATAAATAAATATTTAGTTAGACTTCTATATATTGTCTTAATCTTTGAGAATTTACAAAAAAATTAAAAAAAAAATCAAATTTTCAACTTTTCAGAGTTTTTCGAGTTTTGAAAAATATTCTTATTTTTTATTAGAAGACTTTCTTTTCTTTAAAATTCTCTTTATCTTTAAAATTTTGTACAAATACGTTCATATATCAATACTTTTTGCTTTCAAACTTATAATAAACACAATTGAACAATCGCAATACTTGTTCATATAGTTTTCTCTTTTCAATCATTTTAGGTATTATTCTGTTTTAAAATTCAAATAAAAGCATTTTATACAAAATAATTTTCCGGTAAATTTTAAACATGTCATATTAGTAAAACTTTATATTTATTTTTCTTGCAGTCTTTAGAAGAAAGATATAAGAGATATTAAAATTATTTGGCTAAATAATCTGTGCAAAACATGGACGAGCCCTAACTTTATTCCATTGCATGTGTAAATAATGACATGATAAGTTTGCATAACCAAAGTGGTTGAATATAATATTGAATAAAGTATGCACGAGGTTCTAGGCAATGAATAATAAGTACATTTCATGGATAGAGGAATTTTCTAAATTGTAAATATGTATTGAACAGAAGATTATTTTTAAACAGAAAAGTATATATTTAAAAAACAATGATACAGGTAAATTAATAAATCCTTAGATATTTCATATTTATTTGTATTTGATATCAATTGATTAGAACTTAACTCCTATAACAACTTTGCATATTTGGATGACATCCCAACGGTTGGCATGCTCTATTTGATGTAATTTTATTATTAGAATTTTCCAATATTGTTGGCTTTTCATTTGAAGTAGCAATGCTATTAAGGGCTATTTTGATTTAAAAAAAATGCTATTCATATTTGGAAGTCAAAAGCAATTTCACTACTGCTTGATATCATGCTGTCCGACACAGGTGTTGAACCTACCAATTCGTTCCGCCAGAAGTATTGCTAATGGAACTTTGTGGAATGGAACAATAAATTCTTCATAAATACAAAATTATTTATTATCATTTGAACAAATATGTTAGTTTATATCGAATAGGTAAATTTGTTTACGCGTTCAAAGTAGAAATTTCGTAGAAGCAATGTCTACAATAAACAAAACTATTAATCTGTGACAACTAATTGAAAGTCAAAATATTGTGCACAATAATATAAACACCCTACAAAGACATGGTAATACAAGAAATAGTGGAATATATAAAGCACTATTGATAGAATTAACTAATTAATTATTCACAATGTTACATCATTAAATTTCCGTGTAGTAAACACATTTATTGATATGGAACGTTGTCATAATAGTGTCTGAAAATATTTTGCATTAATGAAGAAAACATTTCTTAAACACCGAAACTTTCTTTAAATCGACCTCTAGGACCAGATTATTGATATTTCTTAAAGTTTTCACATATTAGGAAGTAGTATAGGGAGTACAGTGTAAGTAGTGGGCCTTGCAACTGCAAGGTTCCGAATTCAAATTCTACGTTAGGCGCCAGTTGATATCAAGCAGTAGTGATGAACATATGCAAATGAAAAAATATGTTAATCCATCTTAAAACAGCCCTTCTGATCATTGCTGCAAAAGGATCATCACAATTCGGAAAAAAACTAATTCATTGAGTTGTCTCATATCAAAACATATAAAAAATCAATTGGAATGTAGGAAATATATATATATATATAATATATATATAGTGTGCATATGTATATGTATATATATACAAAGTTTTTCTTCAGATGGTGAAATAATATGATAAAATTGTTCTTGGGCATCCATCAAGTAATTAAAAAGAGTTTTATTGAAAGAAATTGTTTTTATTAAGAAAGCATACGTTTTGGGTCTTGATTTGACCCATCTTCAGTGCATACAAATAAATTGCAAAAAAACACAAAAACACACAAAAATTGCACAAAAAATTTTGAAACACAATATGATAAACGTCGAGATATCATAAAATTCCAAACGAAGCATGTTGTCAGCTTGGAGTTTGTGTAACAAGTCAATATATATATATATATATATATATATATATATATATATATTGTATGATTCTGAATTTGATTTTGACATATGTATTAACAAAGTCTAATAATCGGGCATAACATCAATAAAAAACATGAATTTCTTTAAAAAAATTATTTTAAATCTATACGTTTCGGCTATAATCTTAGCCTTCATTCAGTGGAAAAATCAGAAAATCTTAGTGTTAAATTAGAAAAAAAAATTTAATAATCCATGGTATCAGGATATGATAATGCACTACACTATGTATTATAAACATTAAACTTAAATTACACAATATTTTCACAAAATACTAATTTTAAAAAATCACAAATGGATAGTGTGTTATTCGTAGACTGGTTTTCCAATTTAACACTAAGATTTTCTGATTTTTCCACTGAATGAAGGCTAAGATTATAGCCGAAACGTATGGATTTAAAATAAATTTTTGAAAGAAATTCATGTTTTTTTATTGATGTTATGCCCGATTATTAGACTTTGTTAATATATATATATATATATATATATATATATCTGTATATATTACATATATATGATATATGAGTGTGTGTAACACATCTATACTCATTACTCGCAATTTGCATTAGTCTTGCAAAATAATAATTTCAGGATACCAATGATAATTATATATGAAATTTATATTGATGGGGCAAGTTACATGCTGACATGTTATTAATCTATTGTTTATATTTGCAGAAGTACAACGCAAATGAGTGAAGTAGTTCGACCTGAAACATGCTAATTTTTTATGGATACATAATTATTTTTATTACGAATGTGAACTGTGATCTAACCGAGATTAGCATGCACCATGGCTGTTCTAACCTTACAAATGATTTGTGGATGTCTGCTTCATCGTTTATTAAAGTAAGTTTACTATATTTTTTATTAGTGATTTTCGAAATCCAAATTTCAGTTTTATTAAAAAAAATTATACTGGTACTTTGCAATTCTCGTTCTATAGGTTATTTACAAAAACTTTGTCAAAGCGATATCTTTAATAAAAAAAAAATCTCCTGTTCATTTGTTTGAAAATTTGGTCAAACTTTCCATGGGAGTGGATAGTCAGATCGAACTCTCAAAATATTAGAAACCTATGTATATTCTTAATGCTTTTAAAAAACTGTCTTCATTACTTTTCTTGAATATACTGAAACCTCTGTCAGGATGTTTCTATTGTTTTAAAAAAAATGTTTATACCCTCAATTTCAAATCAAACACATTGCTGAAATATTTTTTGAGAATAAATTTGGTTCTTTGGAAATTTTTATTGGTGAACGGATACAGTCATCTTCTTCATTTGCAAATTTTTATTCCAGTTTTTCATTAGAGAATTCTTGGTTCGAAATTATAAAAAAATTAAATAAATTAAATACTGGGAGCTCCTAAACAACGCAACCTCGAAATTTGAATTTTAGCTTGATTAAATGATTTATCTTAAGTAAAAAATGCTATTTTAAACTAATTGTAAATTTTTTTTTTAGGAAAGGTATGCTAATGCAATTATGATAAAAGATGCCTCATCTCATATAGGTAATGAAATCTTATCATGCGGTATGGAAAAATTCAAAATTTTGTTTCGATATTTTTACTTAAAAACGTGAGTAATTCTATATAATATTTTTTATAAATTTACATTAACTTTAGAATACAAGTTAAAATTCAAATGCTTATCTATAGTTTGCTAAAAATTAATTTAAATTTACACAAAACTTATAAATGCATATTCTTATCTAGTTATGCAACCAATATAATTATTCTTTAATTGGTGATTACGAAAAAAGGCCTTGGTCAATTATGAAAACTTTTATGAAATGTAAGATATGATGGATTGTGTTTGAAATTTTAAATTATTTATTTATTTATTCGTCCTTACAAAAATAATCAACTTGATTACCAATACCAACTGATATTTTTTAAACAACTTTGAATTATTTGAATTGAATAGGATGATGTAATAAAATTCAGATGAATAATTTAATGATAATCTTAAATCACAATAGTTTAAAACAGTAAAAAATATTAAACAAATAGTCGCTTAACCTTATTGATTTGTAAGTTTTTACTTCAATTCTAATTTGCGTGGAGTTCGTGAATAAAGTTGGAAAAGCTAATTGCTAATATTAAATGTTAGTTAAGTATATAAATTTTAATTTACTTTGCAGAACAGAATTTCTCACAATAAGGGAGAAAAATGTGATTTTCCATTCGCGAGCTAAAGCATTTTATTTGTTTATTTCGCAAAGTACGCAATCAGTATATGCCAGATTATTGACATTAGCAAAATTTAATAATAGAGTGAAAATAGTTCAAATTTATTACAATATCTCTCACAAAGAATGCGCTGATTTTCTTGTACTCATTTGGACTGAGCACAAGATTATGAATACTGTGATGTATAGAATATTTCATGATGATAAAGATAATGAAACACATTTGGAGGCAATAATATACAATCCTTTTACAATTCGAAATAATGAGAGAGGCACAATTTCAACTTTGAAACTACCTCAAGATTCAAATAAAATAACATTATTCTGGAAAAAATTTAACAAACGGCTTGACAATGTTCATGGATTTCCTTTGCATGTTTGCATTTTTGAATATGCAGGCGCATCAATGGCCGTTCTTGGTAAAAATAATTCGATAATAAAATATAAACTGAGAGATGGTAATTTAATTTCCGCATTAATGAAAGCAATGAATTTCAATCCGATATACTATGTACCATCAGACGGTAAAACATATGGAGGAGCGTTAGAAAATGGAACATTAACTGGTGCTATTTGGGAAATGGAATACGGTCCCGCTGATATTTTAGGAAATATTCGCCCTATAAAAAACTATGGGTTGACAAAGGCTCAATTTTTATTACCAGCTGATGAAATGAAACTTACATTTCTTGTTCCAAAAATGCAAGAAGGGACAGTAGTTTCATTCTTAAGAATTTTTACTCGCACTGCTTGGTTAGCTCTTTGCGGTACATTTTTATGTACCACTTTGGCTTGGTACTCCTTACAAAATATTTATGTAATAATTAAATGCCATTTTCGTAAAATTAATGAGTTGGAAATTATTATTAGAAGAAATATTGTTTCGCTAGAAGAAATTGTTTATTTACTATTCGGTGTTGTATTGCAAGTTTCTCAGAAAAGTAGGCAAAAAATGTATGAACGATGCCTGTTCATGTCCATGGTGTTCTTCTCAATGATAATTAGCTATACTTATCAAGGTACGTAAGAAATGATTGATAGTAAATTGTGAAAAATCGCAACATCTAAATGTTGTAACAAATATTACACAATATTGAATGTCTCCTAATTTTTAATATTTAAATTATCAATATTTTGAAAATATTTTTATAAAAATACTAAGTAATTTCTTTGCTAATATTATATCAATATTTTTTAAAGCGTTTGAATTTCTTATAGTATATAATCAAATAATTAATATAATAAATGTGGAACAGTTTTGATGATTGCTAATGAATTATTATTGCCGAATAGTTTAAATTACTTATTTTTAAAAACGGTAGCATGATACTTTAGAATTCAATAATGATTGGATGATGTATTATTTATATACAAAACATAATTTTTATTTTATTAAAGTTACTATTTATTATAGGTAAAATGGTTGAACGTCTAAGTGGAAGCAAAGTATCATTTGATATAACGACAGTGGAAAAATTATCTGAGAGTAATTTGAAAATCATAACTGTTTATGCCTTCAAGGAGTTATTGAAAACCATCGCAGAATATGATGACAGCGGCATTTATACAAAACTTTACAGGTGAATCAATTCATAATATTAAGTTTAAATATTATATATTACTTTAGGCTTTGGTCTTGGAATTATATATTGTCTATATATTTCCAGGAGACAAGAACTGAGCGATAATACTACAGAAAACTTGAGAAGAGTTGCTGAAGTTCGGGACTCTGCATTACTATGGAGTTACCTCAGCTCTAAATCGTATTCTATAAAAATGTACTCAAATTCTACAGGAATAAGCCGATTCAATATAATTAAAGGATTACCGATTAGGTATTAGTTTTAAATTAAATTTTTATAACATATTTCTAGCTTTAATTTTCACTATTAAGTTTAAGAGATCTTGAGTATTTAACATCCCCAAAGCAAATAAGTGAAAGTACGTTTACTGGTTCGTTTAATTGATCAATACTAGATACAAATAAGTTACTAATTGTAAGATAAATATTATTCTAAATTAAATTATTTATTTATTATTACATACTATTTCAAATTTTCAAGATTCTAAGATGTGAATAGATACTCTTTATTCGACATAGATTAATATTAAATATATTTTAAATTTGCACTCGTACAACAATAAATGAAATGAGTTTGTTTGTGCAACATACGATCTTAAAGGTGATATACACATGGAAATAACATTATATATAATTATTTAAGTATGCCTTTCCTTTATTGAGTAATAAATTAACTACTAAATTCATTTTTCAAAATAAAGAATGAAAACCGTATCTTTTGATATCAAATATTTATGGTTTTAGACCATTATTAAGCATATTTGAGGCTCGCTTTCAAGGAACAAACAATTATAACATTTCATGAAATTTTGTTCATAAATTTAAAATGTTAAGGTTTTGCATGGAAGATTTTTACTTATAATTGAAATTGGTATTAATACCGTCATGTCGTTGTATAAAATTTAATTTATTATTTAATAGTATGAACGTTTTAAACCTGACCAAACATTTCAAAAACATCAATGGCTTCAAAGAGTCATATTTCAATTTAAAAAAGTGAGATTCCCAAAAACCTAAATTTTTTCCTAGCTCAAAAAATGGCATTTTTAATCGAAATCAAAAAATTTTAAATTTTGAAAATTTAAAAATTTGATATATGATATATGTTTCTGTGTGAAAATAGCAGTTCCACAGCATTTCTGCATCGCATCACAAGTCATCAGTAATAAAAAATTTCCAAAAATATATTGAATAGAAATAGGCCAATAGTTGGGTAGGTAACCTTTTAAAAAGTTTTTCATTATTAAGTAAAGGTGTATCACCAGAACAGTTTATAGAACTTTTAAGTTCTGATTGTTACAGATAAAAAAAGTCAAAATAAAACAAATAAAAAAACTGATTATCGCACAAACAGCTAGGGTCTCTACCTTTTTCATACACTAATGGTGTTCAAATATTTCCATTTGATTGTTCGAATATAGCATCCAATAAAATATTCAATATAAATATGTATCATCTGAAGATGTAGCAATTCTCATTTCCCATCATACCATTAATTTTTAGCCATTCATGCTGGATATTATTTTAGATTCAACTCACATATCGTGAAAGCAGATTTTCCTTACAAGGATAAGTTCGATGAGATGTTGATTCGGATACGTGAATCTGGTTTAGTTTTCAAATGGAGGAAAGATTTTTATTACAGTTTGATTGTTGATACATTGAAAAGAAAGTACGAACCACATGAACACAATGTATATACTATGAATGAGCTCAATTTTATTTTTATATCACTATGCATTAGCGAATGCCTATGCTCTTGTATATTTGTTCTAGAAATTATAATGCATCATTGGATAAATAAAGCACATAATAAATAATTGATGTTGTTTATTAACTTACTGAAGACGTTCATATTTTCACGAATAAATTCGATTTGCTAATATTTTGTTTTCGACGTTTCAAGTCATTCTGAATCGTTTGAGACTAATTTTGGAAAAAGTGTTATTTTTGACCTTAGTTAATGTTCTAACCAATAATTCTGATAATTTAATTTAAAATTAAAAATTGAATAATTTAAATAATTCAAAAACTAATCGAAAGATATTGGTTGGGAAACGGGCTGATTAGTTTTTGGTAAAGATCGGCCGGGCAGTTTCTTTGCAAACTTTTTTTGTCGATAAAGATCATAATGTATAAAACATACTAAAATATTACGGCCTTAAAACAAGTTGTTTGATTTGAAAAATACACTAAAGTTTGGAAAAAAAATGAGTAGTGCTTCTTCGACTTGAGTCAAAATTTTACTTATTGTTTAATATAATAAACGTTTATAAAATATCTGAAAACTTGTGTTAAAAATTAGAAAACTGTTAATTGCAAATCGTTAAATATATTAATTGAACTAAAGCTTAAAATAAAACTTATTAAAATTAATTAAATTGCGAAATGTGTAATATTCAAACCATTTGTCATATTTTCTGTATTATGATATTTTATTTAATCTTAACAATTTTAACAAAATTAGCTCAAGAAATTATTATTAAAAGTTCTAGCATTATTGTAAATTAATGTACATTAATCAAGATTATTGGTGCAAAACATTCATTTTCTAATACACTTTAAAACAATTTGAAATACTCAGAAAATTGACAAAAATTTTGAAAAAAAAATTTAATTGAATTTTTAAACTTTCATTACATCCATTTTTCTAAATGTTTTCGAAACGGAAATAAATTTTTATTTCCGAATTTTGTTCGGTTTTAATCATTCGTCTTATTTGGTAAGTTAATGAGGTTAGCAATAAATACTTGATTACATAAATATGTTGATTAATTAAATATTAATTCTCCAAAAATTAGGCAGGAAAGCTCGTTAATGTGTCTGTAATTACGAGGTTGTCATGAAAACATAAGTGGGAAAATTCTGCGTACATTAGTGGTGACAGAATAATAATAATTCTGTTTACCCAACATGTAAATCAAACTAAATGTGGTTCTAAATTTAGGTATGTATTTTTGTTGCATATAGGTATGTACATATTTTGTGTAATTAGTTATATTTTCATAATAAAGCGTATATCGAGCAAATGTGATTGAAAGAGTTTTGTAAATATTGTTCAATACGCATTTTTACTTATAGTTTTCCAGTATTGTAATATTATGGTGTTTGTTATATTTTTAAATAGGATTATAATGCAAATAGGCAAAATGTGCAAACTTCAATTAACGTGATAACAAAACTTAAGTTTATTCTAAAGACTACATGTTTTTGTTAGTGATATTTGAACCAGGACTGTTTTCAAACAGTATATTATGCTGTTTAGGATATAGGAAATACTTTTGGATCGTTACTGGATTTTTTGCTGAAAACATTAAATTTCTATAGTGAGTTAATTAAATAGCGATCAAGTCGAAAATGACTCATTATATATTCATGTTTGAAGACCAATTAATCACTATGGCATACTTCATAAATAATGAATAGGTATGTGTTTTGCGTGTTCAGATATAGTATTTCTGCAACATATCAGTGGTATGAAATGGCATGATTTAAAAAATATTTTCCACAAACTGATAGAGTCAAAAATATTTTTGTATCTTCGAATAATTAAATTTCAACTTTATTTGATAAATTATGTGTATCATTCGTCTATAGGAACTAAATACGGAAAGTCCAGATATATTTGTTTTAAAGCACAATGCGAGATATCTCTACTTTGTTTTTGCATAAGAGTGTTTTAATCAAAATATATCATTTCAATTGGATTGAATAAATGTGAATAGTATTCACATCAAAATTACTTCAGAAGGGAATATGGCACATAATTTTGAAAAATGATATTTAATTATATTTTCATAATGATAATTATACTGAAGGATGCCAACTCCATGTTATCTGAAGTCGACGTGGAGGATGATTGCTCACCTTCAATCAATGCTCTTTGGGCATCTGCTTTAACTTTTATTGATGTAAGTATTAAATAATTGTGATTAATATTTTTTTATTATTATTATTTTTATTAATATATTATTGTAATCGTCTATAAATCAAAATTGAACGTTTTTGCATAGCTTTACATAGAGGTTTTTGAACACTTTGTCATACCTCAAAAAAATTGATGTGTGTGTGTGTGTATGTTTGGATACAATTTTTTGTCGACGATTTCGGGCGTACGAAACAACCGATGTGCTGATTAGTTTTTGGCAAAAGTTGGTCGAGTTGTTTTGGCGATATGAAGCAAAGAGTGCAGAAAATAGAAATAGAGTTTTTGAGAGAACAGAGCATCCGATTTGAATGATCCAAAAAACATTTAATTTGTAATGATGGGGAGAAGTGGTGTGTAGTTTTTGGCAATGCAGATCCAGCCGTTTTGAAGATACAGAGCTAAATGTGCAAAAATTGCAGTTTTTGGGAGAACTAAGCATCCGATTTGAATGATTCAAAACAAAAATCTGCTTGTGTTGACGAAACACAAGTTTTTTATTTCAATTGTTTTTTCTAATTTCTAAAAAAGGTTTTTGTGTTAATGAACATGTATAGAAAATAATTTGGATTTCAATTTTAATTCTAAATAAAACTTTAAAGCTCACTTATATGCTTCAAATAAATAATTTTAAATTGCAATTCAGTTTATATAATTCCTATAAATATTAGACAATGCCTTTCATTTTAAATCCGATTTATTAAGTTTTGTTTATTTACTTTTTTGTAAGCATATTATAAACGTCGTCGTCCAATTCATAAGCTCTTATATTTTGTTTATAAAATAGGAATAATGAAAGCTACCTAATTTATAATAATCTATTTGAAAACATTTAATATACTTCGAATTCCTTTCACTGAGGTACGGGAAGTTCCAGCAATTTTTCATAAGGTACGTTGCCATAAATTACTAGTAGTTGGTATTAGTATTTATGTTATAACTTCTACAATAATCATAAAATCTTAAAGAGTAATATAAAGTATTTTCAGTATTTAACTTACGTGAGTTGATGAAGTTTTATAGATGGTAACAAAAAATAATATACAGAGAATATATATGCAGAAAAACATAATACTAAAATAAAATGAATAACTAAGAGTAATGAAAATAAAATTAAAAGTAATTAAAATTTCAAAATAGTTCTTATTATTTTTCTTTTAGTTTTTTCTTTCAGTTTTTTTCTATTCTGTGTGAAAGCCTGTTAAAATGCTGTTGTATTTTTTAACTATATTCTTTTCATATATGTATATGAAAAAAATCGATTTTCTGCCACGTGCAAAACGTAACAACTTGTGAAGTACAAAATCAATTGCATAGTCAGTTTTTAAATAAAATATCTCATATTTCGTCACTAGCACAATTATAATTTAACATAAATTTTTTCATAATGTCTGAATACCAAAACTGATGAAACTACCGTAAGATTGAATGAATGATTAACTTCTACTGAATAAACAGCTGTTCAAAACCACATTGATAGTAGAAATTAGAAGTTAAGATAAAGAGATACAACTACTAATAATATATAAACACATTATATTTTTTGTTTGTTTACAGAATAGATATGCAAACACAATAATAACTCGAGATCAATCGCTAAGTCTGGGTAAAAAATTATTGTCATGTGGAATTGGAAAGTTTGGTATTGAGTATAGATATTTTTATTTAGAGCCGTAAGTGTATTATATGTATATATGAATATAGATATATAAGCAAATCCACAATCATATTTTAATAACTTTTTTCAGATTAGAAAATTTGAAGCCCCAAGATCGAACAACAGTGTTTTCTTCCAAGTCCAGATCGTTTTACTTCGTCGTATCGCAAAGTCCAGAAACTTCCTTTAATAGATTACAATCATTAGCAAAAATAAATAACAATGCAAAAATTATTACGATTTATTCAAATTCAAGTCGAAACGAATCTGTGGAAGTTCTTAAAAATATATGGGAAAACTACAAAATGCTGAATACTGTTGTATATTGGGTTTCTGATGACGCAAAGAAAGTTGAAGCAATGTACTATGATCCCTTTATTAAAAAAAATAATGAAAGAGGTTTTATATATACTTTAAAGCTACCTGATGACTTATTAAAATCTAAAGCTTTTTGGAATATTTTTAACAAGAGACAATTAAATGTGCATGGCTATCCTTTGCGCGTTTGCATTTTTGGATACGCAGGAACTTGTTCACCTGTATTTGATTCAAATAACACTCTAATCCGATATAAACTCAGAGATGGAAATTTGATAGATTCTATTGCTAAAACCATAAATTTTACACCTATTTATTTCACACCAACTGATGGTTTGACATACGGTGGTGCATTGAATAATGGTACTTTATTAGGATCTATATTAGACATTGATAGTGGCGTGGCTGACATTTTAGGAAACATTCGACCGATCAAAAGCTATGGACAAGCTAATGCGCAATTTTTATTTCCTGCAGATGAAATGAAATTTACTTTTCTCGTTCCAAAAATGGATGAAGATTTTGCAGTTTCATTTTTGAGAATATATGATACTGCTACTTCATTTGCATTATTCAGCATGTTTTTGGCTACAGCCCTTATTTGGTATGTTCTACAAAACGTAAATCTACGAATCAAAAGCAATTTTTATGTACCACATTTTCTTGAAGAGCATTTAGACAGAGATTTAATGCGAACTGAAGATATTTTACAGATGCTATTTGGCATAATGCTACAAGTTTCTCAAAAAAGTCGGCGAAAAATATATGAAAGGTGTTTGTTTATTTCTGTGGTTTTGTTTTCTATGATTGTTAGCTATACTTATCAAGGTAATTAAAGACACATCTATATAGATAACTTAACATTATTTTAATAATCTATTAATAGTAATAGCCAATTTAAAAAAATATCCATGACATACAGTTATAGAAAAAAGGCAAAATGGCATGGTGGTTTTTTTTTTTTAATGATATTTATTTATTTATTGATATTATAACTAGTCTCAATCATTTTTACTCATCTATGGTTAATTGACTACCAGTGATAACATATTTTTTTTAAAAAAATGCAACCTATTACCAAAACCATATTGTTCATTTAATTTTAAAGAAGCAAATCACGAATAAATCGTTTTGTCCTCTTTGGGACATCACCATATTACTAACCATTAATAAAACTAGCCAATTTTTAAATAAGGCCACTGTGTCATTTTGTCCTTATTACCCGTACTTGAAACAATGTTCATTCGAAAAAAATCGTTATTTAAGACTTTCTGTTGGGATGAATTGATGCAAAGTAATGTTTATATTTATATTTTAAATAAATATCTGTTTATTTTAGGTAAGATGGTTGAGCGTCTCAGTGCTAGTAGAATATCTCTAGATATAAAGGATATAGAAGAATTAGCTGAAAGTAATTTAAAAATTAGAACTGTTTATGGCTTTAAAGATCTTCTAAAAGATATAGCAGCAGAAGATGAAAGTGGCATCTATATGAAACTTTATAGGTTAGCCAAATAATTGAATTATTAACTTGTTATTTGCACTAATTTAGTCAGTAAATTGCGAATTGACTTGTGATAATGTAATTATCTCTATTATCTAATAATAGTATTTTCGTGAAATGTAGAAAAAAAAATCTGCAAATAATTGATTTAGCAGGAATAGAAAATCTCGGCCCGTTTTTTGTTAAGATTGATTGGTTTAGTATTAGCAAAATATAATTATAACCATACGTTCCGGTTTGACCGGGACAGTCCCGGATTTTCCTCTTGTATCCCGGGTTTTTATAAAAGCAATATGTGTTCCGGATTTAGATCTTTTATTCCGGATTGTCCCGTTTTTTTTTTCAAAAATTAATAAGTAGTTTAACAAAAATTATAAAAATAAACAAATAAGTGTTATTTTTTTCAAATTAATTATAAAGAAAATTTAATAGAATTTTCTGGAAGGCTTTTCTATAAAAGCAAAAAATATATCAGAAAATATAGAATATAACATAATAAAGATAAAAAGTATTACATATAATCAAATAATAAGGTTCTTACTAGAAGTTCGCAATTCTGATTTAAAAAAAAATGAATCATATAAAAACTATTTTTTATTGTATCATCCAGTCATTATAGTAAGTTTACCTCGGAATTCGAGATATCCAGCTATATTAAAAGTTGTAAAAACCTACATATCCTGCGTACACCCTACCATATGTAGGTTTTGAGACAACCTTTAGGTGTCAATATACAGGTATTTACAGACTTACAGCTAGGTATCTCGAATTCCGAGATTCTTACCTAATTTAAGCTTAAATGACTGGTCTATAAGTAGCATTTACTATTTTAAATGTTTACTCTTCCCTCTAGTCCCAGATTTGACTTGAACATATTTTTTTTTATTATCTCTTTTATTTACAACTGTCCAGTAAAGGACATTCAACTGGACATATGGTCACCTTAATTATAACTAATTATTAAATTTCCGTAAGTTGAGTAATTGTGATAGAAAAGATTTATATTTTTGGACATGTATTTTAATTCAACAATTTTGATAGTACGTTTTCCCAAAAACGTATTAAATTGATTTAAATCTTTCAATTACTAAAAATTCATTCATCTTTGGAAAAAAGATGTCGTTTGAAAATTTGACAAATAAAATTGCAAATTATTGTTATTTGGCATATGCAGACCAAGATGACAGATTTTTTGTAGATATTTTCTTCATTTGTATATCGAAATTTCAGTCATTCAATAAATGGTACTCTACATTTGATAAAACTGTTGAATTTTGTTTATTAAGCTTATGTCCAATTATAATTATTATATAAATTGGACACTAAAACGTTTAGTTTTAAAATATGGTGGATATTTAGCACAATTATTTAATAATGAAATCAGTTTTTGTTTTGTGTTTTTATAAAGTATCAGATACTCATTCAACAATTATATTTATAAAATATGGAGTTTAAGTAAATTATCTTAAAACACAAAATAATATATACATTTTAACCCTATACATCTAAAGTATATAATTAAACTAGATTTTCTGTCATTACAGGCGACAAGTATTAAGTGATAATGTTACAGAAAATTTAAGAAGAGTTGGCACAGAAAGAGATTCTGCACTATTATGGAGTTACTTAAGTTCTAAATTGTATTCATTAAAGATGTATTCAAATTCTACTGGCATCAGTTTATTTCACATAATAAAAGGACCACCTACAAGGTATATCTAATATCTAAGCAATCTAATTATATCAATGTGAACAGGTTAAAAAATTATGGTTGCAATTAGCAATGCATTATTAATATATTATTATTGAGTCAATAAAAAACCTTATATATGTTTTGCACATTTTATGATAAAACATTAAGTACATGTATGAAATAATCTATGAATATACTATTAAATTTTGATACAATTAATTTAAAAAATAGATACAACGCGCATATAGTAACAGGAGATTGTCCATATAAAGACAGATTCAACGGAATCTTGATGAGAATTCGACAATCTGGGCTGGTTTTGAAATGGAGAGAAGATTTCTACCAAAGTCTTATTATAGAAACACTCAAAAGAACTTACGAAGTAAAGGAGTTAAATGTGTATACAATGGATGAACTAGGTTTTATTTTTATTTCTCTCTTTACATGTCATTGCGTCTGTATTGGAATTTTCTTTTTGGAAATAGTGATTTATAATTTTATTTCTCATAAAACATACATTTAAGCATTTTACTGAAATTAAATCTGAATAAAACCTGCATAAAATCACTACGATAATTTTATAACATGTATTTAATTTAAGTTTTGTATATAACAAATATTATATGTATATTTACATATATACGTTTCAACACTAAATATTTGTCATTATTCAGCAAAAAATAAAATAGTTTAAAAATAAAAACTGAAGCAACCAAAATAGTAACTTTAGTAAAAAAAATTAAAAACTGAGTTAACATAAAATTAGAGTAAATCTAGGTGGCATATAAGGGTAAAAGTTGGGAGATAAATCAGATTTACCAAAGGTAAATAATAGTTAAAAATTAAAGAAGAGTCGCGCTGGTTAACACTACAAGAATTATTTTTTTAGTTCACACATTATTTGCAACAATAAGATATTTGAAATACTTTCAGGCTTTATGACAAAACATTTGACTATTAAGTAAATAGACTTCAAGTCGATAAGCAATATTTTAATTACAATTATTGTCAACTGAGCGAATAGAATACACATGCATTCAAAACGCTTCATATCGCTATTGATTGTTATAAAAAAATAATCGCTTACGAGATAAAGAAACTACTTATTTATCTATTTAATACCTTTGCTCTTAACGATATATTGCGCATTCCAGCAAACCATATATAGATAATCTCTATATTAGAATAGCCTTAAATGATTTAGTGATTCAGTTTTTTTGTAAAAAAATCGATGAAAACAGCAAAAATTTTGAGTGCGTAGTGTGCGTGCTATTTTTAACAGCTGCGAACATCATATGCTCATAATAGCTATTTGCTAGCACCCTATATATTATTCTGAAGTTTAATTCATTTTATATTGAAATTACTTTTCAAAAACCCATAGGCTTTCGTTATTTAGAGCGTCCGATTTAAATAATTCAAAAATATTTTACTTGTATTGACGTAATGAACTAAGGTAAAATTTTTCGTAGGTAAAAGGTAAATCCGGCGTCACCGGAGGGAGATCCAATAAAAAAGTAAAAAACAATGCTCTTGATGGTCAAAAAACCATATAAATATACACAAAGTTGTACTTATTTTATAATCTTTATAAAATATCTAATATTACGATATACATATGTCTAATATATTAAATTATCTATAAATAAATTAGTTTAGCACTCCTTTATTTGTATTTTATATTTGGTTGTTTTGTTATTTAATTGTAAAATTGTAAATTGTATATCTAATACATCTAATAATCTAATACATCTAATACATCTATGAATGCATTAGTCATAGTACAAATTTGTGTACAATTATTTGGGTTCCATCAAAATATATAAAAATGAATTTCTCAATTAAGTCAATTTTTTCAAAAATTTCAAAATTTCTCAAAAAGTTTTGCAAAGTTTTTTTTAATAATTACGTACAGAAAGTTCCAGAATTTGCCTCAAGGCACGATGGGGCATATGCAACACTAGTATATCTATGCTCTTACCTATGTTCATTCATTTTATTTGT
>NW_020539725.1:19985519-20022158 GCF_003426905.1 Ctenocephalides felis
TTTTTATATATTTATATACTATAGTAGATACACCACTGGGCGTATGTGCTAATTTGTAAACAACCAATTGTAAACACTTGTCAGCATTCTCTGCTAAATATAATTATTTTTATAGATTGCAGAATAAAAATAAAATAAAAAAAAAAAAAAAATTATTTGTTTTATTTATTATTTCAAGTCGATAATTTATATAAATTTTTCTCCATAGGCACCGAACGATTTTGCCAGGATATAAAGGACATGATTGGTTTCTCACCTGGTATCTATTGGAAAGTTTGTTGGAAATTTGTGGCACCTATATTCTTAATCTTCATTACAATGTACGGTTTACTAGGTAAGTTCTTTGAGATTATAAAAAATATTTATACCAATTTTAATTTTAAATTTTCATTTTCATTTTAATTTTATTGCTACAGGTTACGAACCTTTGACCTATGAAGGTTACGTATACCCTTATTGGGCAAATGTGATGGGTTGGTGCATTGCTGGTTCAAGTGTTGCCATGATCCCGATTATGGCTGTGATCAAAATTCTTCAGACAAAAGGCAGTCTTAAACAGGTTAGTGCTTTTAATTTTGTAAGTTGATCCAATCGTAGTCGATTTATTTTTATGTCAGTCTTATGTAAATGAATCCGTTTTGATTCTTTTGTATAAGTTTTAATACTAATATACTTATACACTTTTATATACTTCCACGTTTGTGAATCTTTAAAGATAAACTAATTGAAAATGATTCTGAAACTTAACTGTGTAGAAAGTTTAAATCGATGGCGAAAATCGAATTTTTGATTCGAACATCAATATCTGCGTGGAACATGTTTTATGATAGTAAAATTTATTATGCAATTAGTCATAGTTTCGTAAGCTTGTGGAAATTTGATATCATACTGATTGATATCGAGCTGGATGAGTCGTGGCATTGATCCAAGATGGGCTCAAATGATAAATGGGGTCGAATGTTAAATGTTAAAGATCTACTAGACTGGAAAATATTTAGTCATTCAATGAAGAAATATTCATCTCTAAATTCAAAATATTTACGTTGATAGATAAGACATGCTTTTGCAATAGCAGTTTTATTTATTCAACGCAAAACTTTTTCTTCCATCCGTACATGTTATATTATGTCCACGATTTCTGAAGATATTTACAATATTTTGATATTTTTTAATTATCCTTTGTCATTTAAATTAAATTATTTTAGCGAATACACATTTTGCTGATACCTTGGAGAGATTCTCAGAGAGCGGTAAATGGTGAAGTCGAGTCAGGTGAAATGCTGGAGGTGTGCACCAGCCTGACTGCTCCTGCACCAGAAGCCGTCTGAAATAATAATAGTATTTTAAAAAAATACTTTAATTTAATTAATTTATTAAGAACGTTTGCGACGTATGTTTGGATTTATTCTCTGAAGTTTAAATCGTGGCGTGTTAATTTTAACAATTTAATTTCTTTATAGACGTCGAAGAAAACTATGAAGATTTCTCGGATATTTTAATCGTATTTACGTTAGTTTTTTAAAATACTAATAAGAGCATTGCTCTATCGCCCTGCTAGCGAAATCATCAATTGTGAATGGGAAATGAATATTTTTGATTTATTGACCAGTACATTGTACCATTGTACATTGTATTTAATGACCAGTACATTTGTACGATGTACGCGAATTTTAATTGTTTATATATATAAAAAATAGTTTTGAACGTAGATATATAAAGTAAAATATATAGAATATATTTAAGAAATTTTGTTTAGTACAAATTTAATTTATATTTTACAAATTTTAATTTATATTATACAAATCAATTGTATATTATATTATTATTATTGTTAAGATTTATTAATGGCGTAATAATTGCTTATGTTTCGAACGAATGCAAATTTCAATATATGCAATTATTATTACTTAAGATAAATTTTGACTTTGCATATATTTGAAATTTAAAATCTTATTACTACTTAATATATCATATTGAAAATTAATTTTTCAACATACCACGGTAATCAAATTTGCTACAGCCATGCAAATTTGTTTACAGGGCATGAATAATTACTTTAAAATATGATATTACAGTTTTAAAAGCATCAATACGCGATAAAATTGATCAAGATTTTATATGTAGATATTTTTTAAATATTATTTTTATAATTTAAAGTGTAAATTAACATGTATATCGTAACACAACATAAAAACTTTTAAAAGTCTAACTTCTACTAACTGCAAATTGGCAAAATGGTGGAACTTTCTACTGCGGCACTTTTGTCGATTTAAAAACTAATTAAACAAACGAAATTTTACAAGATATTTTAATTACTTGCGACATTGTACTTGATCTTACAAAACGTTAATAATTTAATTTTCTTTATGTACAAATCGTTATTAAAATACAAATGCATGACAAGAGAACAATAAAATATATTGTAAGTATATGCTTACTTGTTATTGAAATTGAAAGTTGATTCAAACCTTCTGCTGTGAAAACTATTTATAAACAAAAAAAATTGCACTATTGTGGAATCAATTTCCTGGTATAACAAACAGTTGGCATAAATCTGTATATTATTATGTGAACTAAAATTTTAACACATATATTATTTTTTGCAATGATTTCTGGATATCATTTTGATCACCAACCAAAGTATATTAATATGCATTTTCTGGCGAGCTGATCTTGGGACCAAGTTGGTGTTATTTGTTTGATAATGTTTACAATTAAAATATATAGGGAAGGTTTCATTGAAACAAACATAGTGCTAAATCTGAAATCTCGCTTATTATATTCGATATCCACACTTCAAATACTCAACATACTTCTATGTAAACATTAAGGTTTATGTTCTATCATTTTAGTTTGCTGACCATCATGTATTAGACCTTCTTGAACCAAATTTGGTTATTCTATTCTATCAGCATAAGAGCGATGTAATATTAAATATACGAATACTCGTTAAAAGTCAAAATATTTAATTATAAAATATATCTCTGTTTTATTAGACAATGTTAATCTATGTATATCATTTTATACTAAACATGATATTATTAGTAAGTATTATTGATAATAAATATTAATTTGCCTTTTTACGCATGAGGGCGAGAGAAAATATTGTATGTAGAATATTATCAATATGACTAGTACTTATAAACATATTTGAGAAAAAATAATGAATTATTTACATGTGTGCCCTATAAATAATTAAATATTATTGGAATCGAAAGTTCAATAATATTAAAGAAAAAAACATTTATCATGGAGTTTATTTTAAAATGGATGTATAATTCATAAATATAACGACAATCTTTCAGCACCTTGATTCATTTTCAAAAGAATTACTTAATTGCGGCCAACTTTTGAAAATGCATCGAAAGTTATTGAAATATGTTGTGAATAGGAATAACTTTTATTTTAGAATATGAAAAGTATGTGCAAACCTTTTGTTGGAACTTTCCTATTGAAAAGTATTAGTATATAGGTACGTCCATTTCTAATGATAAAGTATCACATATAGGCATATAATGCAAATACTGTTAGATATCGACTAAGGTATATATATATATATATATATATATATATATATATATATATATATAAACTCTAAACTTTTATATGTAAAAATATGTGTGTAAATCAGCGTTTTATGTGAAAAATAAGAAAAGATCCAATTATTTAAAATTGTGCTGCTATAATGCTTAATTTTATTATTTTAGCACGCATAAAAATACATATAAATGAATACCGTTGAGGAATTATTCAATGTTACTTATAATTGAATGGCACAGATATTTTATTAGGAAATGTATAGAAAATTTCCTTCCGGGCCTATCAAAGGCTTTTGATATGTATATATTTAAAACAAATATCTGTGTCATAATAACTAATAACCTGAGTTTATATCTAGAGTAAAATTTTTATTTTTCCTGAATATTATTTCATTCGTGCCAGTTTACATTTGTATGTGCTAAAAGTATGCTGAAGTCACGAAATCAGCTATATTTAAGTTTTCGGGCAAGAATTATTATACAATTTTTAATTGAATTTTTATCATAATTCGGAATTTCATGTACACATATACCTGTGAACTGTACACATATACAGTGTGCGCATATTCATATAAATCTTTATATTTATTTTAAAAAGTTTCAATGAAAGATTTTTGTTAATTTCACAATGTTAGAATTTAAACAATTTCGACTCATTTTGTAAAGAAATATTGTTAATAATTAATTAAATAATTAAACTATGTTTAGTTTAGAAATACAAATTACATCAACAGTCGTTTGTTTTTATTATGATTTGTCAATTTTGCTTGGAAAATTTGGTGTCACTTGTGAATTATAAATATTGTTTATAACTAACCTAGACTTGCGGCAACACTAATTTTATTTTCAGATATCCATCAAAACATAAAAACATCTGAAAAATCTATTATTAGTTTCAAACGGTAATAAATTTGTATAAAGTGATAATATTGGCACGCTTATTTCATTCTAATTGTGATTTTTCTGTTATTTAGGACAAATTATTTCTTCGGATTTGATTTACCTGAGAGTCATTGAACCATGAAATCATTGCTTAAAGGTAGTATCTTTACGGATTTGTGCAAACGTAGCACAAACGTGGTGGCAACGTCAAATAAAAAACAGGCACCTGTAGAATCCATATTTGAGCCGATATTACCTGAAGTGCGCCGGAAAATTTTGTTCACCAGTAATCAATCATGCAAGAGTTGTTTTGGTGGAAAAATGAAGATGCGCAGCGGACTAGGAGGTAATAATATCTTTTTTAATTTTCTTAAGAATTTCACGTTTTTGTCAGATTGAACGATTTGCTAACTTTATGATTACTTAACGTATCAAATCATTCTGAATCGTTTGACACCAACCGTTTTGTCGTAAATGACAATTTCATCGAAACTTTGTATGATGACTGAGTTTCTTAACCATCATTTTAACTTATTATTGGCCACAACAAGCGGTTTAATTATAAAAGTTCATTAAAATCATGAGCCACGCTCGTAGGATTTGTACATTATTTGTATTAGACGTGTATTCGTTTTCTGAGCAATAATGTATAAATTTAAAACTAACTAATGTATAACAAACTATAATTTATCGGAAATAACTATTCTATAGAATGTTTGCTTTTGTATAAAATTGAATATTTTGCAATATATTCTGACATTAATAACCCAAAAGCATTTTCGGCTTAGTTAAAAGTCAATTATTTACATATGTCGGAGGTTCCTGCAACTTGCCTCAAGGTAACATACCATTTACGATTTAGTTAATTAATCTTCTTCGTCTGATAAATTCATTTAAACTTTTTTTATTTACGTATCTCGGGCTCGAATTAAAAGCGTATTATTATAGATTTCATAGTACTATACAATTGGAAAAAACACTAATAATAAGGTATTATGTTTTTTTCTAAATTAAAAATGTTGCCTAAACACTCATTAATATCAAGTTATTATTATTTATATATTTATTAAGGGGCACATCAAGTGTGAAATTTTCAAAAAATTTAATTTTGAATTTTTCCATATTTCGGTAGGCTATACCTTTAAAACTAACATACTAAAATTTCAAATCGATTTCTTAAACAGTTTTTGAGTTACAGCCATTTAAAAGATTATATATATAACATATAGTATAATGATTATTTTATCTTTAAATGCGTTTTTCTCGAAACAGCATTTTTCGAATTTGCTGGAGTGATTACTCAGAGACAATTGATCCGATCGCTATCAATTTTTTTTTGCATCTCCTCTATATAGTTCTGCATAAAGAATATAATTTTGGCAGGCCAAAAACGACTAAATTTTTGAGAAAAAAATAACTTTTTTTCCACACGCTGCCATTTTGTCAATTTTTGATTTTTTTGTTCGCCCGAGGGTCATCGTACAGGCAATATGTTCTAGCTTAACGAGAATTTTTTGATTTTTTGTTTTATCAAAAAAGGCTGCAATCACTTCAGCAGTGGAGGACCTTTTTTTGGCGTCGCCGGAGATTGCGTGTCATTTCAAAAATATTTTATATTTTATTTCAAAAATTTTACTGTGTTTTCTCAAAACATGTATAAATATACCCTCAAAATTTTAAATAGATGGATTTACTAGTTTTTTTTATTTTTTAATTCTCATAAATGACTTTTTATTAGGTTATTGTCACACTAGGTGTGCCCCTTAATATCTAAAAATATATAAAAATTGCCGATACCAAAATAATTATTAAAATTAAATGACTTCACTCAATCAAAAAAGATTTCCAAAATTAATCTATTATACTTGTATCTCGCTGCAAATAATTCGAATTACAATTCGAGGCAGATCTCTTTCACTCTTAATTCATGCCGAAATTATTTCGAGCAAACTTGAAAAGAAATATTTTATTAGCGCTTTTCTGTGCTAATACCAGATTAATATTTCTCACATAATACAAGTATAGAACAAAAGAAACTGCGCAAAATATTACGCGTAAACGAAAGTAATTTAAATAATTATCAAAACGATTGACAATCTTCGAATTATTATAGTTAATTATAGTCAAATTCATAGAGTTTGATTGACTAAGGTTTACATTCAAATCTAGGAAGAAAGGTTTGCTAGTGACCTCTAATCTGAGATCTCTTGCATCCCTCAATCTGCCCCACATAAGTAAATAAATCTTCCACCTAAAAATGGTACTTTTCTAGAATGCTATTGCCTTCTTGTTATTAAACTATTCAGTTTTATAAAATGAGGGTTCATAGTTTGGTAAGATCATTTTTAAAAATATCAAAAATCTTTGTAAATGTAGTATATTCATAAGCAAGCATTTAGAAATGATTTCATTAATATTAACTGATATAAGATCTGCTCTATTATAAAGCCTAATTGATACAAAATTTACCTAATTGATCTTATAATTTTATTTTTTATTTATTAGATAAGTTTAGCCAGAATCTTGTATTTACCAAATTGATTTTCGAATATTAAATTTAAATAGCAAAACATGATTCTTTTGTATTATGAAAAATCATCAAACACGTACTTATTAAAACTTTAATATGTTTAGCGTAATATTGTGGATATAGTCAGAGAAATTACTTTTATTAATTTAATAAAAGTAATTTAAGATCTATAGACAATTGCCACTTAATATTATGTTGAAGGGACCAAAAACATAAAAATATAAAAACAATTGATAAAAAAAGCCATATTTAATTTATATATAAAACAATTTGCAAAACAAATATGTATATATTAATTAATTTATATTATAAAAAAATATGAAAAATAACAAAATTATTTTTATTTTAGTGTCCTCAAGTTTCATAAGAAGTGCGCATACTGATATCAGAGTTCCAGACTTTTCTGAATATCGACATACTGCAACAAAAAATCCTAAAGTTAGGAGTTCGGACTCGGCTCAAAGTAGAAGAGGGTACACTTATTTGCTAACAGCAAGTAATTGAAAATTATAGCCTTAAATATTGTTAATAAAATTAATATTATTTTAATATATATATACATATATATATATATATATATATATATATATATATGTGTGTGTGTGTGTGTGATATTTTTTTTCGGATGGTGATAAATATGTTGATAAAACTATAAACTTTTTAAATAGGCATCCATCCAGATAATATAGATAGAGAAAAAATATTTTGTTTGTTAAGCTGAATTTAATGGTTCATACGTTTCGAGTACCAATTTGACTCTTCTTCAGTGGCAATAGAACAACATAAGCAAATATGCACTAAACACGAAACGAAAATGTTACAAATAAAAATTGTTACTTACAGACATGTTAATGAAAAAATAATATTAATTATATTTATAAAATTAATTGAAAAGAAAAATAATAAATTTGAACATCACATCTCAAAGGACGAAACATAAATGTGATGTTCAAATTTATTATTTTTCTTTTTAATTAATTTTATTTTATAAATATAATTCATATTAATTTTTTATTATTTATTCATTAACATGTCTAGTACCAATTTTTATTTGTAACGTTTTCGCTTAGTGCATATTGCCACTGAAGAAGAGTCAAATTGGTACTTAACACTTTAACAAATAAAATATTTTTGTCTTGATCTTTATTATCTGGATGGATGCCTGTTTAAAAAGTTTATATATATATATATATATATATATATATATATATCAATATAGGTACAGCGGTAATTGGTTTATACTGTGCAAAAGCTGTTGTACATGATCTGGTGTTGTCAATGTCAGCTTCAGCAGATGTTTTAGCAATGGCCAAAATAGAAATTAAGCTGTCCGAAATACCTGAAGGAAAATCGGTAACGTTCAAGTGGCGTGGAAAACCGCTTTTTGTTAGGCATAGGTAAGATTTGTTTCGACTTAAGATAATTATATGCTTCCAAAATCAGATAGTAAATTTACTAAGCATTATAATTGAAAATAGCACTAGCTTTACATTTTAACTTAATATTCTTTTCAAGTGTTCAAATTTTCAAATATTTTTTTGAATATATTGTCTAAATTTATTTTAAATTTTGTTTAGGACGCAGTCTGAAGTAGACATCGTGAATGCAGTTCCACTGAGCATTTTGCGCCATCCTCAGATGGATAGCGAACGAACTCAGAAACCAGCCTGGTTGATTGTTATTGGAGTGTGCACTCATCTTGGTTGCGTACCAATAGCAAATGCTGGGGACTTTGGAGGGTATTATTGTCCTTGTCACGGCTCGCATTTCGACGCTTCGGGCAGGGTCAGGAAAGGACCAGCTCCACTCAATTTAGAAGTGCCGCCATACACATTTCCCGAAGAAAATGTCGTGGTTGTCGGTTAAATCATCGGTTTCAATAGGCTGATGTTTAGCAATATTATTCAGTATACATGGATTCTGACAAATTGTTGTTGTTTGTTAAACACGAGTTTTTCTTTAATAAACGTAATATAGCATAATAGATCTCTAAATCTTATCCTTTGATTATCAAAGAATATAATAGTATATATATATATATATATATATATACATATATATATATATATATATATATATATATATATATATATATATACATATATATACACATATATAATGTGTGTGTTTTTTTTCATTCATTTTCTTTTGATTTTGATTTATCTACAGTTAAAAATCTTCACAGTAATACATATCACTTCAATTAAAAGTGAGATTCATATATATTTGCAGTGTACAAATAATTATTGTGAACATAAATAAGGATAGATAATGAAAACATAGATAAGGATTGTGAATTTGTGGACTAGTATTGTGTTGGTTTTTAAAATCACTTTTTCAAATGTATTTTTAATATCACCTTATTAATTGTAACTGCTTTTAAGTGCTGTACTTTTTACTCTTATTACCTATTCTTATTATGTATTATTATTATTTTTCATTAATAATCCATTGAAGATGTTATATAGTAATATATTATATATTAGTTTTAAATTTATATTATATATTAGTTTCTAGTTCTATTTGTAATGTTTTGAAATTATATAAATATAAATACTGCCAATTTATATAGTCTTATATTATACTGCCAATTCTAATCATAACTTACTTATTTCCAAAATCTTAACTTAGTATGTGTGCCAATAAGCCTAATTTTTGAGATGCACCTAAAAAAACAAAGATGATTGTATAATATTAAGTTAGTTATAAAATTTTGCTTATTTGTGCTAGATACTGTTACTTGTTACATGTTTACTAATAAGAAACATTATTATCAAAGCCATGGAAATGTGTTCAAAATACCATTTTTTAAGTTAAACATTTTATTTCTCCGTTGTTGCTTATTCCATATGGGACAAATTATATATTAGTTTTAAAGATATATATTATTTGCTAGTTATTATATATACATTAATGTAATCTCGCTTTTGCCTGTAAAACAATAAAATTTTGTGAATTGTAAATTGAGTTTGTATTATCAAATTTATTTATATAAATTATTATATGTGAATAAACTGTTTTTTCCAGTTTAGAATATTTAATAACATTTTTTTTTTTTTATAACATTTATGTTAATAGTTATCTTACAATTTCACAAGTAGTGCTAATCTACTGTGATTGCACTAATTACAAATAAGCATGTTTGTAAATGTATATATGTTTTAATAGATTTGTAAATTCTAATTTCAGTTTTAATAATCCTTTTTCACTATTTATGTTTTTTTTTAACTTCCCGTAGGGCAAATTATAGTAATAACAAAAAAATCGAAAATAATTTTTTTTATATATTTTTATGTTTTAAAACCATCTGAACATTTTGGCATACCTTAAGAAAAAATGGATGTATTTGTGTGTGTATGTGCGTGTATGTGTGTGTGTGCGGATACAAATTTTCGTCGACGATTTCGGGAACACGGATGAAGCGATTTGAATAATTCAAAAAACATTCGGTTCGTATTGATAAGGAGACCTGCTCATTAGTTTTTGACAAAGGCAGGTCTAGCCGTTTCGAGGATATGGGGCAAAAAGTGCCAAAAACGGTAACTCAGTTTTTAAGAGAATGGAGCGTTCGATTTGAATAATTCAAAAAACATTTTATTTGTATTAACAAGATGAAGAGCTGATCAAATTTTTATGAAGGCAGGTCTAGCGGTTTCGGAGATCTAGTAAAAAAAGTAAAAAAAATGCGATTTGGCGGTCAAAAATGATCAGTAGATATATGCACAGATATTTTATAGAGATTTTAGCAATAAGTATAAATTTTGTTTACATTCCTATGGGTTCCGTACCAATGTTTATCCGTTAGACGGCCACGCGGCGCTTACGCGCTTCGACATCTCTATGCAGTTAAAGCAGTACGATTGCTTTGAAAAAAAGTTCAGAATTTCCAAAACATTTCAAAATAATTTTTTTTCAAAGTCTTTTTTTTCAAAAAATAATAAGTTTTTGTCAAAAATTTGTAGTTTCTCAAAAATCTAATTTTTTACAAGTATTTTTTTTTCAAAATGTTAATCTTTTAAAAAAAAATTGGTACGGGATGTTCCAGCAATTTGCCTTAAGACACGATGCTATGCGCTCCACTAGTTCAAGTTTTAATTCTCAATATAAGTATAGAACGTGCAGCGTATAAAGCGATATATAAGTGTATATACTGATATTCCTTCAAAACCGGGACCATGGGGGGTTATCTCTGAACAAATACGCTTTACCGTGTTTTGACATTGGGTATTGCCAAGCTTAGATTATAGATGGCTTACATTCGCTCAATTACAACAACGCTCGTTCGCGCATTTGACAGCCGTCGTACGAATGTGCCAATAACCTATATGTTGTTGCTAAATATTTCTGTTCTAGTGAATATTTAATAATTAAATTTAGTATGGTCACGTGCCAAGTTGTTTCAACTAATGAATATTGAATTGCACGTCTTAAGTGATGGCCAGGTATGTATGATGAGTTATATTTATTTATATAATGAAAATGTATAATAATAATACACGGTGAAAATGTCAGAAGTCAAACACTTTTCAATCAATTCAAGAAAGCATCCTAAAGTTCATGTTCTCCGGAGCCTAAATATGCCGGATTTGTACTATATGAATGTATTTTAATAATAATTATTTTAGAACTTGGTATATCAATGTCAATTCATAAAAATGATGTAGAGGCAGTGGCAGATTGTCGAAGGAGAGTAATCTTACTTCAGGTAACTAAATACAAGTTGCTTATATATTTTATTTTGAATAATGTAGTTGTATCTTTAAATCAAGTATCTGTCTTTCTTGTAATAATTTATATAATAATATGCTTCTTGTTTAGGCTTCTTTGAGCTGTATTGAAGTGTGTGGATTAGACAAATCTCCTTTACGGGAATCATGAAAGAGTTTTCCTCTCACACAGTCACGACTAGGAGAGCATTCTGATGTAGAATCAGGCGATAATTCTGATACAGGGTAAACAAAACAATCTAATAAAAAAACACGACAGTGTGCAAATCCAGAGAAAGGGCCAAGTAATTTTAATTCTAAATACCATTTGCAAAGAAAATAAGTAAGGACATAATTCTTGCTTTGAAACTGTACAAAAAGTCTGCAAAGGTATCAAATGCATACATTTTTATTCTGTTTATTGAAAACACCTGGCTTTATAGTTTTTTTTATCTTTTATGGAAGTTTTAATGTTAATGGATTCATCATGATCATAAAATGAGTAAATGTGATTTTTAAAAATCACTCATACACAGAAACTATTTAAAGATTTCGTCAAATGTAACTTTATTAATGATTGATTAGATAGCAAAGTAACTATTAAATGGAGAGATAATAAAGAAGAACATCTCGTAAATGAATTTTAATCCTAGGAATTTAGTTTTATCTCTATTTAGTTTCGAGGTTTATTTTGTTTGGAAAGTATTCGTTCTTTTTTAGAAATTTGCTGTTCTTTTTATTCTTTAAAATTTTTGCATTACTTGCCATTCCTTCTAAATTTGTAATTCCATCGTCAATACTCCTGCGCTTTTCACTTCTTAGTTTTTAAGTTTTTAATATATTATTATTAGTCATTAAGTAATTAATATTAATATCGTTAATTAATATTAATAAGTTACTTTTCTTTAGTTTGTAGTACTTTAAAAATATGTTTGTAATATACTTTAATTAATAGTAGTCAGTTATTTCTGTTTAGTTTATATTTCTTCCAAAATATGTCTGTGATATATTTGAAAATATATTTTGTATTTCGTATGTTTTGTTCTTATTTCAAATATTAAAAATTTTTTAGATTTTTTGGCTGTAATGATTATATGTACAAATGTAGAAGTAATACCAGGGGTTAATTTACAAAATGAACATGTGCTGCCATCAATAATCTTAGCTCCGCACTTCAATCGATGAAACGTCAAATCGCCCGAGATAGCTATCTATTTATACTTGTTTATCTATGACCGGGACCATAATTATATATCTAATGACGCATAAAGCGATATATAAGTTATATATTGATATTTCTTAAAAACCGTTACTATAATCATATATCTAATAGCGTATAAAAGAATCCAATAGGAATCCACCAAGATTCCTACGTTTCTAAGGCGTTTGCATGCAGCGCCTCTATGGAAAATTGTTCCCAAATCGTGAGGAACTACGTAGTGACTATCGGGTGCATATGGAACTAAACATATATACTCTTCTTTTATCTATGTTCGATGTGATGAGTAAACAATACAAACTACACCCCTGATGCTAAAAACAGTGTAACGACCATACTCTTCTTTTATCTATGGTAACGACATATTGCAAAACTGTTAACAGTTGACTTGACAGCTTGACACATTGTATTCCTACTTGTTTAAGTGTTGAAGAGCCGTGAGAACTTTGCAGTTTATTATATTGTCTAGGGTTTTGATGTTCCAGGATTGATTATCTATTTATAACCTCACCCCTAGTTATATACGATAAAAAATCAAGGTAAATTTAATAATCTATGTCGTTGACAAAGTTTATCAGAATTCAATTGTAAGAAGTATATGTATAGTTAAAAAACATTTTGGATGTTTATATTTTTAATAACTTTAGATGATGCATTATGATTATGTTGCATTAAATTACGGATATCTAATTGAAAAATACCGCTTGTTCAAAAATAAATTATATCTTTAACTAATATCATAATATCACGTTTCCAGAAATGCCTCCAAAAAGGACCAAAAAAGAGGAGGAGTCGTCTGATAGCGATGAGGGGCCAGTTGATGTAAGTTGTTGATTCATACTAAAAGATCTAAAGTAATTGATTATAATTCAAGCTTTTATAAATAAATAGCCTAAAAAACTGAAGGTTTCAACTGTTTTACACTGCCCAACATTATGATTGACTTTTCCAAATCAGTATTATATCTACCTGACATTTCGTTGTACAATTATCAAATTCTTTAGATCTAGTTATTAACGAATTTGTTTAACTTGAAATAACTATTTTAGAGAAACCCTCCACCGTCTAAAAAATCGAAAACCCCCTCATCAAATAAAGAAGAATCCGAATCAGACACTTGGACACTCGAAAAATTAAGAAAAGTAACGATACGTGAGTTTAAAGGGAAAGTAATGGTTGATATAAGAGAGCATTATCTTGATGCGTCAGGTGAAATGAAGCCTGGAAAAAAGGGTATATCACTCTCGGCCACACAGTTTAACAAACTCGCTGATCTCATTCCAGAAATAAAAGAAAAACTAAAGAAATATTAATTTTATTTTTTGTTTTCAAAAATGTCTCAAGTTCCATTTAATTTAATAAAATGATATAACCATATGATGTGTATTTTTATTTTTTGACTTCACCGTATGATTGTCTCAATTTTCATTAGCTTCAATTTTGTTTAGATTTCTATACATTATAATAATATATTTTTTGTAACTGTAAGAAGTCTTACTTCAATAATACTTATCAAGTTTTTATCCAAGTGTCTGAACAGTTTGCCAAACAATTTTTATTTTTTAGAAGTATTGTATAAACTTTTAGTTACTTTCTTGCATGAGTTTTGACTTAAAAAAAATTTCAATTAGTTATGGATTCACATTGATAGATGATTGACTTTATCACTAATTACTCATTATGTTTCATATTTCTATAATTATTATTTGCCCTGTTTTAAAAATTGAAAAGTAGAATTTAATAAATAATCCTGAATGAAATTGAATGTTTTAAGGACAGCCCGTAACTAAAATAAGTAACTTTTAGAAGTTTAAGTAATATATTAATGAATTTTATTACTATGTTACCCTTTATTTTTATATAACTGACTATAATTTACACAATGTTACTTGAGCAGTACAAATTACTTATTTTTTGTCATAGTAGCTAAACATTCGAACCCAATAATGCATATGCAAATTGTATTATTACCTAAGTAAACATACAAGACTTCAAATCTCAAACTATCTTAATCGTTGTTTTGTATCAAAGTAATAAAAAAAAAATCTTCTGGTATATATGAATTACTGTGCGTCAATATTGCATTGGAATAGATCAAGTCTTGTCAAAGAGAAACTTTAATATCTTACAATCATTAATCCTGATTCATAATAACATGCTCAGATTCACCATACTTTGAAATAAAGCCAAGAAACTACACCATGCAATGGTAGATAATGTAGTAACAGCAGAAGACTACACTTTGATTTATATTATATTGGGTATTGGAAACATTTTGATGTGAATATTTTGAATCATATGATATGTAAACTAATTTTGAACTTGCGGATCAGAAAACATTCTTCAGCTTCCTCCCCATATTGAAAATGTTCTGGGCTGTAGAGGCCAATTGCATAATTATTTTCTTGTAAGTATAGTTCCCTGTGTGATAAGCCATTCTTGTTACAATATTAATGATTTCGAATACAGATGTGTCTTGATAAGGATATGTTCAATCCAACCAGTTTCTACTTCAATCTGCATATGTACGTACTTTAAGAGATATTATAATACTATCCTTTGCAAAACTTTGATTCTTTTTTTTTTCATTTTAGATGCCGACAAATGCATCTTCTGACTGGTCAGTTGAAGACAAAACTACATTTTTAAGAGTCGTTAAGGAATATGGACTGAGCAATATGTATCAAATATGTAAAGCACTGCCAAACCATTCCAAGGGAGACATTGAGATCTTTATTAGAAATCAGATGAAATTGAGATCAAAATACAAGCAAATTGTTTCAATTATACAACGAAGTCAAAGACCAGCAAGAGTTTCTAAGAGGAATAGAGATAAAAGTTGCATCGATTTGTGGATAGATTTGTTATGTAAGTATCTAGTGTTATTTTAAAATTATATATATATATATATATATATATATATATATATATATTATTGGTCATTGGACTGTCAGAGTGATAACCAAACTTATCAATTATTTTTTTCATCAGATGATTTGGTATGGCTTAAATGTATTTAATTTTTAATTAATAGCTATTTTTACCTTTATGGAAAATTTCATATTTGAATTTGGCTGATTTAACTTCATAATTTTTTAAAAAAATTGTTATTTTTCTTATCCAATCTGTTATTTATTTTAGATGTTATGTTATTTACTTTAGATTATGTACATTTCTTCATAGTTTATAATTATTTTTTCAACAGTAAAATATCATATGGATATTCCAAGGTACTTCAACCCTATAGCTTTCTCTATGCAGCTTATAAGTGACTTTGGTGTGCACAATTCTGGTTCCGAAGAAGATGTAGATTTTAAAAAAATATATTTATATATAAGTCAAGCATTGCAAGGTGTGAATCCATGTCAACTTAACAAAAATACAGATATGTTTTTGCGGAAAATTTTAGCAGACTTAGCTAAAGAACATGAAGATGAAAGTAAGTTTATTGCAGAAAGATCATTTGTGAGTGAAATTAAGACTAACAAAATATCACTCAAAAAAGTAAAAATCTATGAAACTCATACTGATTCATTATTAGCAAATATAAAAAACATACAAGAAGATAGAGAATTGAATCCGTTGGATGTTCCACTAGAGATGATTACAGATGAAACTTGAAATGTTTCTATTGAAACATAACAGAATGCCAGAACAATTTGCATGTTTTTAAAGCTTTAAAAAAGCGGGTCCAAATGCTTTCACTTTCAACTCAGTGATTTAATTTTAAAAACAAAAAATATTTGAAGAATAAATATGTAAAACATACAGATTATAAATATCTAATATATAACTAATATAAGGAAATGTAAAGTTGTAATTTTAAGTTGCAAGTACCATATATTGTTACTATCATCTTTTGGCAAGATGTTCATAATTAACAACAAATAATTTGAATATCTAAGAAGAATATGTATTGAAATTAAAAATATAATTTAATGCAATTACAAACTGATAACCATTATGTTTCTAATGAAAGATAGGGTCATCATCGTTTTACAATTTTACTTAAAATATAGTAATCCTCGCCATCATCTTCACCAGGAGATATTTCATCTTTTTCATAGCTATAATAGTATTAAAAAATTCAACATTACAAATATACTTCATGATACTTTTCAATATATAGTCATATATTTACCCAATCTTCATATAAAATTGGAATGCATCAGTATTCTTTTTGAATACAGTTAGCACAACCTTTTCCATATTTTGCTTTAATGCAATATGCTCTAAAATAGTCATTAAATGTTTGCCAATGCCAAAATTTTGATATTTATTAATTACTTGCAGTTCATAACTAAAAGATAAATTGCAGTAAATTTATTAACACACATATATATATATATATATATATATATAATTTATGCAATTACATTTACCAATATAAAACAGTATAAAAATTTTCTACATCAAATCGAAACATGGAAAATGCTACTGGTATATCATTATGATATGCAACTAGGAAGCGTGCCCATTTAGAACTAATTTCTGACTTCTTTCGTTTGGGATTCCATCCCCATTGTGATTCAACGTAACTAGAATAAATAAATAGTAAACAATTTGAAAATATATGATAAATAATAGTTAACAAAATCAAATATACTAGGTTTTACTGAATAAGTCACTGGCATCCGTATATGTATTTCTTGATATAATTTGATGTTCTAGAATTAAGTTTGAAATATACATATAACATAAAAATTTCAATAACCAAAATAAAATAAATAAGAAATTATTGGGAAAGTTTTGGTTCATAAAGTACTCTAATGAAAGCCATTGAAATATATTTTGGGTCATTTAAAATAATTACTATAATTATAAAAGAATTAGCTTTAGATATATATAATTATCAATAAAATATTGTGAATTTAATATCGAATGGAAAAAACAACTACTGAGTTGTTTTTTCCAACATGCCAATGTAGTATACAATGTCCCTTTTCGGCCGACTATTGTAAATTCATCAAATTCACTGAATGTCCTTTACTGGACAGCTGTAAATAAAAGAGTTAATAAAAAAAATCTAAGTACATTTGAGCAGACTACATAATTACAATTTTGCATGCGTATATAAAGGAAATCCATCATACTAGTGTTTAACATTTTCTTCTACTAAGTTGTATGTCCAATTAAGAAGTTCTTCTGTTTTCTCAGAATCTGTACATTTACAACATATCTTGATCGACTTGTCTTCTGTTCGAAATTCTAAAAGATCTGACTTAGCTTCTATTAGTACATCTTTCCTTTCTGCTAGTTTAATTCTCAATCTTGAGGCAGTTGTCATTTTAACGTTGATAAAATTTCTTTGCAAATTTTAATTATTACTATACATATCAATTATTATAACAAGTAGTGTTTAACGGTTATTTAAAAATAACTAAAACTAATGCATTAAATTCACAATTCACGTCTCTATAGCTAGATTAATTTTTAGCAGATGATTTTGGAATTGACAATATATGAAACGTTTCGGTTTAAATTAAAATATAAATAAAATAAAATCAGATTTTTTCAATTTCCATTTTGTTTGACATAAACATTCTTAACCTCCCTCGATATATTAACCGCGCAGGGATACCAACTACCAACCGACATAATAATTCGCGCGGGAACCTCGCGCTTATGTCAAATCATTGGCAAAATTTGAAATAACAAGAGAACTATTTTTATAAACGTTTATTTGAATTTAATTCTGCATTATAATAGTGTTATTATGTACCAAACAATAATAAATTTTAATAGATATGCAATCGAATGTAAATATAAAGCAAAAAATATTGCAACCGGTTTAAATACATCCGTTCACACAGAATCCATAATGACAACTTTTTGTCTATTTTCACTTAAAACTATAAAGATTTAGTGAAATTCAGTGTACTTTAAATTATTAGTCTTAGTGCATTAAATTTTCCAGTGTAATTCTTTATTCTTATATCATGAAGTCAGTTAGGTACATATCAACTTGAATATTCAGTAAACTCAACTGTCTTTGTACTTCTTCTAATATAAAGTGGTACCCCGGCTTACAAGCGACTCGTCATGAGAGTTTTTCGAGATACGAGCCGCAAAAGAAACGGCTCGTTTGCTTCGTCATACGAGCAAAATTCGAGATACGAGCCGTCAAAGAAGCTATTGGTTGCTTCATCTTTCAAGCAAAATTCGAGGTGATTCCAGGTATGTGCGAGTGTGAGTTTTTTATTTATTTTTTTTTTATTTATTTGATATAATTCATACATACTGTATTTCAGTCAGACAATTGTTTTGGTATGAGAGATCACAGCAATTATAACAAAAATAAAATCTAAATTTTATGTAAACAGGCAGATTATTACAAATAAATACTGTAACATTGTATAATATTTATAAGAATTATATAAACTGAATTGCAAAGTTGAAACTATTTTAAAAAGTATATAAGTGAGCTTTAAAACTTTAGTCAGAATCAAAAATAAAATCTGAATTATTTTCGATATACAAAAAAAATGTTTTGAAAAAAAAATTGAAACAGATTTTTTTTCCAAAATCAATTATTTTGTTAAAACAAGCAGATAGTTTTTTTGAATCATTTAAATCGGACGCTGGTCGCAAAGGTAGGACCAGCGGTTTCGGAGATACAGAGCTAAATGTTAAAAAAATTGCAGTTTTTAAGAGAACTAAGCGTGCGATTTAAATGATTCAAAGAACTTTCTGCTTGTTTCACCAGAATAATTACTTTTGGAAAAAAAATTTTGTTTCTATTTTTTTTTCAAAAAATATTTTTTCGTGACTATACGGAAGCACTTTTCCAATTTTGTGTGAATTAGGCAACTATTTTTTTTTTAATTGAATTCGAAAAGAAATGACGATTGTTAATGTTCTGCAGATAAATTGATTTATGATTTACATTTTATTTGCTCAGATATAACAAAAATAAGAAAGTTGCAGTATCTGTAATAATATATTTGAAAACCGTTTAAAATTTCTCGAAGATTCCATTACGGTACGGAAAGTTCCAGCAATTTGCCTTAAGGCACGATGCCATACGCCACTAGTTTTATTTTACAATTTTATATAAAAACGCACAACTTAATAAGACGCAAATACAAATAAAAACGTATTTAATACAAATAATACTTCACAATCAAATCAAATATAATATATGAATCAAATAGAACTAGATGCAAATATTAGCAGTAATAATTTCGATCATCTCGCCACGAAGGTTGAATTATGACTGATTGTGAGGAACAATAAACTTTTCGTATTGCACCCTCTATGGTTCCGAACCCAAAACTATTCAATTAGATAACAATTTTTGAATTTTAGTATCATCTGGTAACAATTCATAGTTTTGTCCCTTTCTGACCCCAATAAAAAAGGTGCGTAATAGCAACTAAAATCATTCTGTATTTGGACCTCTCGGTGAATGGACACTACAGTCAGTGGTAAGTCTTTTAAAAAATATTTATGTATTATGTAATCATTTCGTGCATTCAGTTTCAAATACGTGTCATGGAACTAGTGTTTTGGTTAATTCGATTTGACTTGATTTTCTGTTGAATTATAATTATAAGAATGTAAATAAATTGAAGTAAAAATTCGTCTCTTTAATATTAAACGATTTGCGTTACATTTTCTAATACAATATATTTGTGCTGAAGTGTCGCCTTAGTGTTTATTGTTGTGAAAATATTTATTTTAGCTATTTGAGTTAACATAAATAATTTAATGCAATCTTTAGATTATTAAATTTAAATATAATTAAATATTAAATTTTAGTATAAATCTTATGTTTCAAATATTTACGATTGACTACATTTGTTTTGTTTCAGATTTCATACAGTATTTTGCGCAGTGGCGGATTGCTTTAGGGATTTATTGTGCATGAATTTTTTTTTATTCAATCACATTGACAATTTTTAATTATTTTTTATAATTTTGTTAAATTATAATTTTGAGTTATTTGCGTCCACATTTTTTTTTGTTCGTGCGAGGACTTATTCGTAATTTTAATATCGTTTAAAACGATTTCCGCGTTTAAATGTGTTCCTGTCGCCTACCCCCCACGGCAGGTTCTAGTAATTCGCGTTTCGTTAATAATTTTTTTTTTTCATTTGGTGTGTGGATCCTTGCGATGTTTTTCCCAGAAGCAACGCAACCCCATACACTTTAATTTATAATTAATATTATTTGTACAATGTTTAATTTTTTTGAATTATTTTATTAGTAGCATGGATGTAAATAATTCGTTTAAAAATCTAAAAACTTTGTTAAATAAATTATTTGTTTTTATTTTGACTGATTTTTCTGCTGCAATGCAATGAATATGTTTTAATAAAATAATTTAAATTTTTTGTGATTGCACAATAATTCTCCTAAACGGAGAAATGTTGAAGACGTACTGTTTGAAGTTAAAAAAAAGGTAAGATGATACAAAACCCTAAATTATGTAAAAAAATAACAAAATTGACATTTATTTTAGTGTAAATGGGCCTCGACTAAAGATACCAGGGGGTTGAGTACTACAACGAACAGGAGAACATGTGCACCGATATGATGTACCAGAGCACTGGAATAAATACGAGCAGGCTACCACATAGTATTTATAAGTCATTGTCTATTTCATTTCTTTCAAGTCACTTCATTTTAGGGTTGCAGAATTAATTTCTCACCGCGACGGCAAGCACCAGGACTGCTAGGAGATTGTGGTGGATTAAAAAGGTTGAAGGTACCCTTTTTGGGGTGCAATGACTGCTACTTGGTACATCTTAGCATTGCGTTTACCAATATACAGGGTTTACCTTGGCGCCCCAATCTGACTTTTAATAAAAACCGGTAATTATCTGTAGAGTGCATAAGAGATATGACTGTATTTTTGTAGTCATGTCTTAAGTCTAAATTCTGATATACTATTGTTTTGGTTGATCAAAAAGCTTGAAATTATAGATGTGTATGATACGGCGTGATGACAAAGGGGATCGCATACAATCGGAGAAGCCTCACTTTTTCTGGATTGTGTGTTCTTCGCCCATGGAACAACACACGCACCACTATACACTAACTGCCTCGAGGGCTTGTGTACTTCCGACTCGATTGACTACCTCAGAGGACTGATACTTGAAAAGTGATTGGGTCTTTGTAACGACAGCATGCCAAGTTTCCACAGGGTTGCACAACCTTTAGTGCAAACTACATCCGCCGCCCGCCTATATGGTTCCTGTCGTATGTGGTCCAGAGTCGCGATAAAGACTACATACATCATTTCCTAAGATAGATTTCTAAACTAAATCCTCACCTGCCTATAAGGCTCCTATCGTATGAGGTCCGGAGTCGCGATCGTTTTTTAGTATCAGTCCTCTCAGGCGGTCAATCCAATACGGAGGACACAAGTTAGTGCACTAGTGATGGTTGTGATGTTGTGCCAGGGAAAAAGAACACGATCTAGAAAAATCCGATCGAGTTTTCCGATTTTAAGCTTTCCCCTGCGTAATTACGCCGTTCTATACATTTTTAATCATTTCTAGCTTTATCATTACCCCATCGTTAGTACATTCGAATTTTGGCTTAATGCATCACTATACATAAATGCGGTCAAGCTCTCGGATCTGCAAACATAACTCGGTAACAATCAATAAGTTGGTAAGTAGATTCTGTTTTAATTGTGTAATTAGTTAAAATCTCCACTGCTAACTGCAGGTTTTGTTGAGTCGAATTAGGGCGCTAAGGTAAACCCTTCATATTGGGGAGTGAGATGCTAAACATACCAAATAGCAATCTTTACACTCTAACAAGAGTACCCTTAACCCTTTCAGTTCACCTCAATATGGATACCTACAGGTTTTCTCGTATTCATAAGTTAATATTAAGTAATTAGACCTTGGTTAGGTATAAGTATATAATATTTTTATTTTTGTTACCGGGGCCCCGTGTGCATGTTTGCCCCTATTTTTAGGGGCACTTGTGTTTTTTTATGTCATTTCAGATGTCTTTCCAAGAAAATTGCTTACCAAGAGAGTACCAGGAACTACTTCCACAACCCATAGGAGAAATTGGTCAGACTAAGCTACTGCTAAGTAATATGTATAAATCTTTTTTCTTTATATTTCAGGGTTACAGAATTGATTGCTTTTCGCACGACAAAGCACAAGGACTTCCAAATAACTGTTAGGAGGATATGCCTATTTAAAGGTTTTTATCCTATTATTGTTAATTTGATCTTATTAGTTATGACCATATATTATTTTATTAATATAACCGGGGCCCCGTTTATTTTTTTGTCCCTATTTTTAGGGGCATTTGTGTTTTTTTTTTCATTTCAGATGTCTTTCAAAGAAAACATTGTATTGTATGTCTATATGTTTTACCAAGATATACACGAACCACCAAGAGACCACTACCGAATTAAAGGATATGTGCAAGTGGGTACCAACAATTACTTCTGCAACCTATACGAATAAATGTAATGAAATTCTATGTTTACCTCTTTTTAGGTCTTGCACGAGATTTGGCAGAAAATATCATCAACTCAAAACCAACTAGCACCACTACTACCTGAACTCCCGCCTACAACTGAATTGGATGATATGACTTAATCGAAAGGAAAATTAGCTGTGAGATAAGACTTTCTATTATTATAGTAGTATTTAATTAATATCAGGTTAGGGGACGTTTTGACATTAAAATCTTCGGCCGTACTTTTTTTGGGGTTGTTCGTGTACTTTTATTCAGAGCTCAAAAGGGTGGCGTCATGAAAGAACCTCTCTTATATTTTCGTGCCCTTCTTTATATTAATTAATTAATTATCATTTGTCCTTAAACTTCATAGGCTGGGAACCTATGAAGTTTTTTTCCAGTGTTTACATGGTGGATCTGGGGGGTACATCATGTAAATGCTCTTTTTCTTATAAACTTACAATCACCGCTAAAATACTAAAGTACACATTTTATATTGATTTTTTTCTTTACCATGAGAGGTTCTTTCATTTTTAAAAACCGAAATTTTTGGGTACATTAGGTCATTTCGCGGGGATTCTTCTTTTCGCGATATATTCGGGTCAGTTAGGTATAATTAGTTTATAAGTTAGTTTAAGTGGATTAGGGCTGCACAAATCGATACTTAGTAGTATTTACACTATATCCATTTCCATCTGAAATGTTAGAAACGTAAATATGAATAGAAGTATCTATTTCTGTGGCGACACCACATTAAAAAAAACGCGCCTGGCAACTCTACCCCATGGGTGGTGAGGAAAAGAGTTGCATCCTAATTAAGTACATTAAAATATTTAAATAATTATGTTAATTAATAAACATAAATGTGTCAATATATGTGTGCACTAATAATTAACTAATATCGAAATATCTTAAAATAAAATTTTTGCAAAATAATCTTTGCTTTTTAATATGTGGTTAATGTTATTTTTAATTTTTTTTTCAGGACTTCATAAAGAATTATTAGATGCTTTCAGAAAGAATATTGTCAATAATTATTAATTTTGAATTAGTTGAAAAAATACTATAAATACTACAATGCAAAGAGTTATATGGTTTTTGATAAATTATATTTTCTCTTCGCATTGTAGTATGTATATAGTATTTTTTCAACCTCTAATTCAAAATCAAGAACTATTATTCTTTTTAAAAGCATTCAATAATTCTTTAGCATATGTGAAATTTAAAACTTTAGTCAGAATTAAAAATAAAATTTAAATTATTTTCGATATACACAAAAAAAAATTTTTGAAAAAAAAATTTGAAAAAAAAAATTTTGAAACAATTTTTTTTTTCAAAATTACTTACTTATTCAAAATAAGTAAAAAGTTCTTTGAATCATTCAAATCGGACGCTTAGTTCTCTCAACAGTGCCATTTTTTGCACATTTAGCTGGGTATCTCAGTAACAGCTGGACCTGCCTTTGCCAAAAGCAAATTACCACTTTTCCCCATCATTACAAATTGAATGTTTGTTAGATCATTCAAATTGGATGCTCCGTTCTCTCAAAAACTCGATTTCTATTTTCTGCACTCTTTGCTCCGTAACTCCCAAATTATTATTTAAAATTACTATAACTTACCCAACGCAAAGTTAAAAATTATATCTAAATAATTTAAAATAAATTGTTTAATTGAAAAAGTAAAATTTTGTCTATTAAAAAGGGCGCCTGAACGGATAGGTCCTAGGGCGGCAGAAAGCTTAATCCGCCACTGTCTATGCAGTTAATGCAGTACGATATTTCAAAATAAAAAAATTTTTTTTTTCAAAGTTTTTTTTCAATTTTTGTGATGTTAGTTCCTCAAAATTTTAACGTTTTCAAAGTAAAATTTTTTCAAAAATGTTAATCTTTTTTAAAAAAAAAATTTTGGTACGGGAAGTTCCAGTAATCTGCTTTGATGCTCGATGCCATGCGCCCCACTAGTTTTTTCTAAAATAGTATAGGTGTTATATTTTATTATTTTTCTGAATTACTGAGGATTAAACCAGATTAATATTGCGGACATAAATACATTATTTTAAGAAAATATTCATCAATATTGAATGTAGAACTTGCTCGGAGATTGACATTTACGTTACATATTCGTAAAAATTATATTAATCAATATGTTTGACATAAAAATTTGCTAATGCTAGTAAAAGGAGATGGTTGTACTTATAAGAAACTATTTGTGTACTTATAAGAAACGCATTGCGAACGCTTTGAAAAAATTCAAGATTTTCGAAATATAATTTTTTTTTTCAAAAACATCAAAAATCTCAATTTTTTTAATTTTTTTAAGTTTAGGGCTTTGAAAAATTTTAAAATACTGAAGTTCCAGCAATTTACCTTAAGGCACAATACCATGTTTCTGTCTACTTTATGGACGCACATTCAAAGATATGCTAATCATTTATTTATTTCCACATTCTCGTAATTTTTTTCCACTTACAACACTTATTTCTTAGATAACAAACAAATATGCCGATATCCATTTAGTCTAATAACAAGGGCATTACCACGAGCATATCAAAATGACTAATAACAACTTATGTAAAACGGTAAAAGTGAGTAAAATAATATGTGAATGAATAGTAATTTCTAAGTTATTTTTAATCAAACTAATAAATTCTAGCATTTTAACATTTTTACAATATTTTTCATTTTTCTATCCTTTAACTTTTTCTTATGCATTCGAAACATATTTTTGTTTTCTTTTCGATTTCTTGGACGAAAGTAACTTCAAAATTCGTCAAAATACTTAATGAATTAATATTGATAATTCCTTGAACGTTTCAACTCTTGATATGTAATTTCTCTTTATTCAGCAATTAAACTTTATTCAGCAATTCATGCCAGGAAAAACAAATCAGTGAAATAAAATTTTAATTGACTTAACCTAAAACCAAAAAAATTATAACAAACAAGAATTTTTAAAAATGTGAAATTCCTTAGCATTGGTAAGTGAGGGAGTGAGTGATTAACCCTCATTATTTTATCGAAAAAAAGTAAAAGTTATAATTTTTTATAATATCAGATTTTATGAGCAAAGTTTTAAATTTTTTGTTCGTCCTTGTATGAAGTGCTAAATGATGATACAAGTATCAAGTTTCAAAACGTATAAGTATAAAATTGTCAATATTAATTTATTTTTTAATACCACAAATTAGTTAAAGATAAAAAAAAATTATAGAAAATTTTTAAACAATTTATATTAAAATTTTGAACAATTTGTATTAGAAAATCTCATTTCTCTTGCAGTCTCCCAACGGGATATAATACAATATAAATATTTTTGCTAAATTAGTTAAATAAATAAATATTTAGTTAGACTTCTATATATTGTCTTAATCTTTGAGAATTTACAAAAAAATTAAAAAAAAAAATCAAATTTTCAACTTTTCAGAGTTTTTCGAGTTTTGAAAAATATTCTTATTTTTTATTAGAAGACTTTCTTTTCTTTAAAATTCTCTTTATCTTTGAAATTTTGTACAAATAAAATCATATATCAATACCCGCAAATTAATTTTTTGCTTTCAAACATATAATAAACACAATTGAACAATCGCAATACTTGTTCATATAGTTTTCTCTTTTCAATCATTTTAGGTATTATTCTGTTTTAAAATTCAAATAAAAGCATTTTATACAAAATAATTTTCCGGTAAATTTTAAACATGTCATATTAGTAAAACTTTATATTTATTTTTCTTGCAGTCTTTAGAAGAAAGATATAAGAGATATTAAAATTATTTGGCTAAATAATCTGTGCAAAACATGGACGAGCCCTAACTTTATTCCATTGCATGTGTAAATAATGACATGATAAGTTTGCATAACCAAAGTGGTTGAATATAATATTGAATAAAGTATGCACGAGGTTCTAGGCAATGAATAATAAGTACATTTCATGGATAGAGGAATTTTCTAAATTGTAAATATGTATTGAACAGAAGATTATTTTTAAACAGAAAAGTATATATTTAAAAACAATGATACAGGTAAATTAATAAATCCTTAGATATTTCATATTTATTTGTATTTGATATCAATTGATTAGAACTTAACTCCTATAACAACTTTGCATATTTGGATGACATCCCAACGGTTGGCATGCTCTATTTGATGTAATTTTATTATTAGAATTTTCCAATATTGTTGGCTTTTCATTTGAAGTAGCAATGCTATTAAGGGCTATTTTGATTTAAAAAAAATGCTATTCATATTTGGAAGTCAAAAGCAATTTCACTACTGCTTGATATCATGCTGTCCGACACAGGTGTTGAACCTACCAATTCGTTCCGCCAGAAGTATTGCTAATGGAACTTTGTGGAATGGAACAATAAATTCTTCATAAATACAAAATTATTTATTATCATTTGAACAAATATGTTAGTTTATATCGAATAGGTAAATTTGTTTACGCGTTCAAAGTAGAAATTTCGTAGAAGCAATGTCTACAATAAACAAAACTATTAATCTGTGACAACTAATTGAAAGTCAAAATATTGTGCACAATAATATAAACACCCTACAAAGACATGGTAATACAAGAAATAGTGGAATATATAAAGCACTATTGATAGAATTAACTAATTAATTATTCACAATGTTACATCATTAAATTTCCGTGTAGTAAACACATTTATTGATATGGAACGTTGTCATAATAGTGTCTGAAAATATTTTGCATTAATGAAGAAAACATTTCTTAAACATTTCTTTAAATCGACCTCTAGGACCAGATTATTGATATTTCTTAAAGTTTTCACATATTAGGAAGTAGTATAGGGAGTACAGTGTAAGTAGTGGGCCTTGCAACTGCAAGGTTCCGAATTCAAATTCTACGTTAGGCGCCAGTTGATATCAAGCAGTAGTGATGAACATATGCAAATGAAAAAATATGTTAATCCATCTTAAAACAGCCCTTCTGATCATTGCTGCAAAAGGATCATCACAATTCGGAAAAAAACTAATTCATTGAGTTGTCTCATATCAAAACATATAAAAAATCAATTGGAATGTAGGAAATATATATATATATATATAATATATATATAGTGTGCATATGTATATGTATATATATACAAAGTTTTTCTTCAGATGGTGAAATAATATGATAAAATTGTTCTTGGGCATCCATCAAGTAATTAAAAAGAGTTTTATTGAAAGAAATTGTTTTTATTAAGAAAGCATACGTTTTGGGTCTTGATTTGACCCATCTTCAGTGCATACAAATAAATTGCAAAAAAACACAAAAACACAAAAATTGCACAAAAAATTTTGAAACACAATATGATAAACGTCGAGATATCATAAAATTCCAAACGAAGCATGTTGTCAGCTTGGAGTTTGTGTAACAAGTCAATATATATATATATATATATATATATATATATATATATATATATATATTTTGTATGATTCTGAATTTGATTTTGACATATGTATTAACAAAGTCTAATAATCGGGCATAACATCAATAAAAAACATGAATTTCTTTAAAAAAATTATTTTAAATCTATACGTTTCGGCTATAATCTTAGCCTTCATTCAGTGGAAAAATCAGAAAATCTTAGTGTTAAATTAGAAAAAAAATTTAATAATCCATGGTATCAGGATATGATAATGCACTACACTATGTATTATAAACATTAAACTTAAATTACACAATATTTTCACAAAATACTAATTTTAAAAAATCACAAATGGATAGTGTGTTATTCGTAGACTGGTTTTCCAATTTAACACTAAGATTTCTGATTTTTCCACTGAATGAAGGCTAAGATTATAGCCGAAACGTATGGATTTAAAATAAATTTTTGAAAGAAATTCATGTTTTTTATTGATGTTATGCCCGATTATTAGACTTTGTTAATATATATATATATATATATATATATATATATCTGTATATATTACATATATATGATATATGAGTGTGTGTAACACATCTATACTCATTACTCGCAATTTGCATTAGTCTTGCAAAATAATAATTTCAGGATACCAATGATAATTATATATGAAATTTATATTGATGGGGCAAGTTACATGTTGACATGTTATTAATCTATTGTTTACATTTGCAGAAGTACAACGCAAATGAGTGAAGTAGTTCGACCTGAAACATGCTAATTTTTTATGGATATATAATTATTTTTATTACGAATGTGAACTGTGATCTAACTGAGATTAGCGTCCAACATGGCTGTTCTAACATTACAAATGATTTATGGATGTCTGCTTCATCGTTTATTAAAGTAAGTTTACTATTTTTTCATTAGTGATTTTCGAAATCCAAATTTCAGTTTTATTAAAAAAAATTATACTGGTACTTTGCAATTCTCGTTCTATAGGTTATTTACAAAAACTTTGTCAAAGCGATATCTTTAATAAAAAAAATATCTCCTGTTCATTTGTTTGAAAATTTGGTCAAATTTTTCATGGGAGTGGATAGTCAAATCGAAACTTTCAAAATATTGGAAACCTATGTATATTCTTAATGCTTTTAAAAAAATGTCTTCTTATTACTTATAATATACTGAAACCTCTGTCAAGATGTTTCTCTTGTTTTAAATAAGTGTTTATACGTTCAATTACAAATCAAACACATTGCTTGAAATATTTTTTGAGAATAAATTTGGTTCTTTGGAAATTTTATTTGGTGAACGGATACAGTCATCTTCTTCATTTGCAAATTTTAATTCCAGTTTTTCATTAGAGAATTCTTGGTTCAAAATTTCAAAAAATTTAAAGAATTCAAATACTGGAAGTTCATAAACAACGCAACCTCGAAATTCGAATTTTAGCTTGATTAAATAATTACCTTAAGTAAAAAAAATGCTATTTAAAACTAATTGTAAGTTTTTTTTCAGGAAAGGTATGCTAATGCAATTATGATGAAAGATGCCTCATCCAATATAGGTAACGAAATCTTATCATGCGGTATGGAAAAATTCAAAATTTTGTTCCGATATTTTTACTTAAAAACGTGAGTAATTCTATATAATATTTTTTATAAATTTACATTAACTTTAGAATACAAGTTAAAATTCAAATGCTTATCTATAGTTTGCTAAAAATTAATTAAATTTACACAAAACTTATAAATGCATATTCTTATCTAGTTATGCAACCAATATAATTATTCTTTAATTGGTGATTACGAAAAAAGGCCTTGGTCAATTATGAAAACTTTTATGAAATGTAAGATATGATGGATTGTGTTTGAAATTTTAATTATTTATTTATTTATTCGTCCTTACAAAAATAATCAACTTGATTACCAATACCAACTGATATTTTTTAAACAACTTTGAATTATTTGAATTGAATAGGATGATGTAATAAAATTCAGATGAATAATTTAATGATAATCTTAAATCACAATAGTTTAAAACAGTAAAAAATATTAAACAAATAGTCGCTTAACCTTATTGATTTGTAAGTTTTTACTTCAATTCTAATTTGCGTGGAGTTCGTGAATAAAGTTGGAAAAGCTAATTGCTAATATTAAATGTTAGTTAAGTATATAAATTTTAATTTACTTTGCAGAACAGAATTTCTCACAATAAGGGAGAAAAATGTGATTTTCCATTCGCGAGCTAAAGCATTTTATTTGTTTATTTCGCAAAGTACGCAATCAGTATATGCCAGATTATTGACATTAGCAAAATTTAATAATAGAGTGAAAATAGTTCAAATTTATTACAATATCTCTCACAAAGAATGCGCTGATTTTCTTGTACTCATTTGGACTGAGCACAAGATTATGAATACTGTGATGTATAGAATATTTCATGATGATAAAGATAATGAAACACATTTGGAGGCAATAATATACAATCCTTTTACAATTCGAAATAATGAGAGAGGCAAATTTCAACTTTGAAACTACCTCAAGATTCAAATAAAAACATTATTCTGGAAAAAATTTAACAAACGGCTTGACAATGTTCATGGATTTCCTTTGCATGTTTGCATTTTTGAATATGCAGGCGCATCAATGGCCGTTCTTGGTAAAAATAATTCGATAATAAAATATAAACTGAGAGATGGTAATTTAATTTCCGCATTAATGAAAGCAATGAATTTCAATCCGATATACTATGTACCATCAGACGGTAAAACATATGGAGGAGCGTTAGAAAATGGAACATTAACTGGTGCTATTTGGGAAATGGAATACGGTCCCGCTGATATTTTAGGAAATATTCGCCCTATAAAAAACTATGGGTTGACAAAGGCTCAATTTTTATTACCAGCTGATGAAATGAAACTTACATTTCTTGTTCCAAAAATGCAAGAAGGGACAGTAGTTTCATTCTTAAGAATTTTTACTCGCACTGCTTGGTTAGCTCTTTGCGGTACATTTTTATGTACCACTTTGGCTTGGTACTCCTTACAAAATATTTATGTAATAATTAAATGCATTTTCGCAAATTAATGAGTTGGAAATGATTATTAGAAAAATATTGTTTCGCTAGAAGAAATTGTTTATTTACTATTCGGTGTTGTATTGCAAGTTTCTCAGAAAAGTAGGCAAAAAATGTATGAACGATGCTGTTCATGTCCATGGTGTTCTTCTCAATGATAATTAGCTATACTTATCAAGGTACGTAAAAATGATTGATAGTAAATTGTGAAAAATCGCAACATCTAAATGTTGTAACAAAATATTACCAATATTGAATGTCTCCTAATTTTTAATATTTAAATTATTAATATTTTGAAAATATTTTATAAAAATACTAAGTAATTTCTTTGCTAATATTATATCATATTTTTTAAAGCGTTTGAATTTCTTAAGTATATAATCAAATAATTAATATAATAAATGTGGAACAGTTTTGATGATTGCTAATGAATTATTATTGCCGAATAGTTTATATTACTTATTTTTAAAAACGGTAGCATGATACTTTAGATCTCAATAATGATTGGATGCTGTGTTATTTATATACAAAACATAATTTTTATTTTATTGAAGTTGCTATCTATTATAGGTAAAATGGTTGAACGTCTGAGTGGAAGTAAAGTATCATTTGATATAACGACTGTGGAAAAATTATCTGAAAGTAATTTGAAAATCATAACTGTTTATGCCTTCAAGGAGTTATTGAAAACCATCGCAGAATATGATGACAGCGGCATTTATACAAAACTTTACAGGTGAATCAATTCATAATATTAAGTTTAAATATTAATATACTTTAGGCTTTGGTCTTGGAATTATATATTGTCTATATATTTCCAGGAGACAAGAACTGAGCGATAATACTACAGAAAACTTGAGAAGAGTTGCTGAAGTTCGGGACTCTGCACTACTATGGAGTTATCTCAGCTCTAAATCGTATTCTATAAAAATGTACTCAAATTCTACTGGAATAAGCCGATTTAATATAATTAAAGGACTACCGATTAGGTATTAGTTTTAAATTAAATTTTTTAAACATATTTCTAGCTTTAATTTTCACTATTAAGTTTAAGAGATCTCGAGTATTTACCCCCAAAGCAAATAAATGAAAGTACGTTTACTGGTTCGTTTAATTGATCAATACTAGATACAAATAGTTACTAATTTTAAGATAAATATTATTCTAAATTAAATTATTTATTTATTATTACATACTATTTCATTTAATTTTCAAGATTCTAAGATGTGAATAGGTACTCTTTATTCGGCATAGATTAATATTAAATATATTTTAAATTTGCACTAGTACAACAATAAATGAAATTGAGTTTGTTTTTGTGCAACATACGATCTTAAAGGTGATATAGACATGGAAATAACATTATATATTTATTTAAGTATGTTTTTTATTGAGTAATAAATTAACTACTAAATTCATTTTTCAAAATAAAGAATGAAATCCGCATCTTTTGATATCAAATATTTATGGTTTTAGACCATTATTAAGCATATTTGAGGCTCGCTTTCAAGGACAAACAATTATAACATTTTGAATTTTGTTCATAAGTTTAAAATGTTAAGGTTTTGCATGAAAGATTTTTACTTATAATTGAAATTGGTATTAATCCCGTCATGTCGTTGTATAAAATTTAATTTATTATTTAATAGTATGAACTTTTTAACCTTGACCAAACATTTCAAAAACATCAATGGCTTCAAAGAGTCATATTTTAATTTAAAAAAGTGAGATTCCCAAAAACCTAAATTTTTTCCTAGCTCAAAAAATGGCATTTTTAATCGAAATCAAAAAATTTTAAATTTTGAAAATTAAAATTTGATATATGATTATGTTTCTGTGTGAAAATAGCAGTTCCACAGCATTTCTGCATCGCATCACAAGTCATCAGTAATAAAAAATTCCAAAATATATTGAATAGAAATAGGCAATAGTTGGGTAGGTACTTTTTAAAAATTAAGTAAAGGAGTATATCACAACAAACAGTTTATAGAACTAAAGTTCTGATTGTTACAGATAAAAAAGTCAAATAAAAAAAATAAAAAAAAATGATTATCGCACAAACAGCTAGGGTCTCTACCTTTTCCATACACTAATGGTGTTCAAATATTTCCATTTGATTGTTCGAATATAGCATCCAATAAAATTTCAATATAAATATGTATCATCTGAAGATGTAGCAATTCTCATTTCCCATCATACCATTAATTTTAGCCATTCATGCTGGATATTATTTTAGATTCAACTCACATATCGTGAAAGCAGATTTTCCTTACAAGGATAAGTTCGATGAGATGTTGATTCGGATACGTGAATCTGGTTTAGTTTCAAATGGAGGAAAGATTTTTATTACAGTTTGATTGTTGATACATTGAAAAGAAAGTACGAACCACATGAACACAATGTATATACTATGAATGAGCTCAATTTTATTTTTATATCACTATGCATTAGCGAATGCCTATGTTCTTGTATATTTGTTCTAGAAATTATAATGCATCATTGGATAAATAAAGCACATAATAAATAATTGATGTTGTTTATTAACTTACTGAAGACGTTCATATTTTCACGAATAATTCGATTTGCTAATATTTTGTTTTCGACGTTTCAAGTCATTCTGAATCGTTTGAGACTAATTTTGGAAAAAGTGTTATTTTTGACCTTAGTTAATGTTCTAACCAATAATTCTGATAATTTAATTTTAAATTAAAAATTGAATAATTTAAATAATTCAAAAACTAATCGAAAGATATTGGTTGGAAACGGGCTGATTAGTTTTTGGTAAAGATCGGCCGGGCAGTTTCTTTGCAAACTTTTTTTGTCGATAAGATCATAAATGTATAAAACATACTAAAATATTACGGCTTAAAACTTGTTTGATTTGAAAAATACACTAATTTGGAAAAAAAATGAGTAGTGCTTCTTCGACTTGAGTCAAAAATTTACTTATTGTTTAATATAATAAACTTTATAAAATATCTGAAAACTTGTGTTAAAAATTAGAAAACTGTTTTGCAAATCGTTAAATATATTAATTGAACTAAAGCTTAAAAAAACTTATTAAAATTAATTAAATTGCGAAATGTGTAATATTCAAACCATTTGTCATATTTTCTGTATTATGATATTTTATTTAATCTTAACAATTTTAAACAAAATTAGCTCAAGAAATTATTATTAAAAGTTCTAGCATATTGTAAATTAATGTACATTAATCAAGATTATTGGCGCAAAACATTCATTTTCTAATACACTTTAAAACAATTTGAAATACTCAGAAAATTGACAAAAATTTTGAAAAAAAAATTTAATTGAATTTTTAAACTTTCATTACCTCATTTTTCTAAATGTTTTCGAAACGGAAATAATTTTTATTTCCGAATTTTGTTCGTTTTAATCATTCGTCTTATTTGGTAAGTTAATGAGGTTAGCAATAAATACTTGATTACATAAATATGTTGATTAATTAAATATTAATTCTCCAAAAATTAGGCAGGAAAGCTCGTTAATGTGTCTGTAATTACGAGGTTGTCATGAAAACATAAGTGGGAAAATTCTGCGTACATTAGTGGTGACAGAATAATAATAATTCTGTTTACCCAACATGTAAATCAAACTAAATGTGGTTCTAATTTAGGTATGTATTTTTGTTGCATATAGGTATGTACATATTTTGTGTAATTAGTTATATTTTCATAATAAAGCGTATATCGAGCAAATGTGATTGAAAGAGTTTTGTAAATATTGTTCAATACGCATTTTTACTTATAGTTTTCCAGTATTGTAATATTATGGTGTTTGTTATATTTTTAATAGGATTATAATGCAAATAGGCAAAATGTGCAAACTTCAATTAACGTGATAACAAAACTTAAGTTTATTCTAAAGACTACATGTTTTTGTTAGTGATATTTGAACCAGGACTGTTTTCAAACAGTATATTATGCTGTTTAGGATATAGGAAATACTTTTGGATCATTACTGGATTTTTTTCTGAAAACATTAAATTTATATAGTGAGTTAATTAAATAGCGATCAAGTCGAAAATGACTCATTATATATTCATGTTTGAAGACCAATTAATCACTATGGCATACTTCATAAATAATGAATAGGTATGTGTTTTGCGTGTTCAGATATAGTATTTCTGCAACATATCAGTGGTATGAAATGGCATGATTTAAAAAATATTTTCCACAAACTGATAGAGTCAAAATATTTTTTGTATCTTCGAATAATTAAATTTCAACTTATTTTGATAAATTATGTGTATCATTCGTCTATAGAACTAAATACGGAAAGTCCAGATATATTTGTTTTAAAGCACAATGCGAGATATCTCTACTTTGTTTTTGCATAAGAGTGTTTAATCAAAATATATCATTTCAATTGGATTGAATAAATGTGAATAGTATTCACATCAAAATTACTTCAGAAGGGAATATGGCACATAATTTTGAAAAATGATATTTAATTATATTTTCATAATGATAATTATACTGAAGGATGCCAACTCCATGTTATCTGAAGTCGACGTGGAGGATGATTGCTCACCTTCAATCAATGCTCTTTGGGCATCTGCTTTAACTTTTATTGATGTAAGTATAAATAATTGTGATTAATATTTTTTATTATTATTATTTTTATTAATATATTATTGTAATCGTCTATAAATCAAAATTGAACGTTTTTGCATAGCTTTACATAGAGGTTTTTGAACATTTTGTCATACCTCAAAAAAAATTGATGTGTGTGTGTGTGTATGTTTGGATACAATTTTTGTCGACGATTTCGGGCGTACGAAACAACCGATGTGCTGATTAGTTTTTGGCAAAAGTTGGTCGAGTTGTTTTGGCGATATGAAGCAAAGTG
>NW_020539725.1:20023158-20040089 GCF_003426905.1 Ctenocephalides felis
TTCTTGCTTCCCAACGAGTGTCACTGTGCTTTTTTTCTCGTATAGTCCCAAGTGATCGGTTAGAATTTTCCATCGATGAACATAAGCTGAGTGGTCTGAAATATCACCCTTCATAGCTAATCGCAAGTGCTCCTGCATGACTAGATGAATTTGGCTAGTATTTGTACAAAGCCTAAGAACTTTCCGTTATTTGGCGTATATAGTTTGTCAGAAGTGCCTCTGAACGTCATATTGTTTTCGGCTAAATAAATGTGATATGCATCAATCTAGACAAAACATTATTCCATCGTTTTTTCTATTTTTAATCGTAGTTTAGCTTCAATCCATGTAAAAAGTAAAACTTCTTATGAAAAGTGCTATTTTCATGATTTTTTAATATTGCAGACAAGTATTTCCCAGTTGTTATACCCTTGAGATACTAAGTTCGACGTTGAGCACTATCCAATAGTCTACAACAAAATAATAAACTCGATCCTTAGAAACGGAGTAAATTAACCAACGGCGCTGAATTGTTCATTGTTGTAAGAATTTTTGTGAAATGAGAATTAGAGAAATGTCGGCCTGCATCATTCTTCGGATAATTATCAATGCGAGTTTGCACTGGCCACTAGTAATTATGTGATCAATGATTTTGCCATTTCGAGTGACTTGCCAAGTGGCCAAGTTTGCTATCCCATGCGAATGACTGAGTTTGTTACGCTTCGCTACAATAACGCTAGCTTTTTTTTACCAAAACGTTAAAAGACAATGTGTTTTGACAATAGACCAAAAAAAACGCTTAATTTAGGGAATTTACGAGACGACTAAGCAGACCTCGAACTATGAGCATCAGCCGGGGGGCGCCTGCAGCGCCCCTTTTTGCCGCGCCCAGGCGGTCGCCCACCTCGCCCTACCCTAAAGCCGGCACTGACCACGAGCATATCAAAATGACTAATAACAACTTATGTAAAACGGTAAAAGTGAGTAAAATAATATGTGAATGAATAGTAATTTCTAAGTTATTTTTAATCAAACTAATAAATTCTAGCATTTTAACATTTTTACAATATTTTTCATTTTTCTATCCTTTAACTTTTTCTTATGCATTCGAAACATATTTTTGTTTTCTTTTCGATTTCTTGGACGAAAGTAACTTCAAATTCGTCAAAATACTTAATGAATTAATATTGATAATTCCTTGAACGTTTCAACTCTTGATATGTAATTTCTCTTTATTCAGCAATTAAACTTTATTCAGCAATTCATGCCAGGAAAAACAAATCAGTGAAATAAAATTTTAATTGACTTAACCTAAAACCAAAAAAATTATAACAAACAAAGAATTTTTAAAAATGTGAAATTCCTTAGCATTGGTAAGTGAGGAGTGAGTGATTAACCCTCATTATTTTATCGAAAAAAAGTAAAAGTTATAATTTTTTATAATATCAGATTTTATGAGCAAAGTTTTAAATTTTTTGTTCGTCCTTGTATGAAGTGCTAAATGATGATACAAGTATCAAGTTTCAAAACGTATAAGTAAAAATTGTCAATATTAATTTATTTTTTAATACCACAAATTAGTTAAAGATAAAAAAAAATTATAGAAATTTTTAAACAATTTATATTAAAATTTTGAACAATTTGTATTAGAAAATCTCATTTCTCTTGCAGTCTCCCAACGGGATATAATACAATATAAATATTTTTGCTAAATTAGTTAAATAAATAAATATTTAGTTAGACTTCTATATATTGTCTTAATCTTTGAGAATTTACAAAAAAATTAAAAAAAAAATCAAATTTTCAACTTTTCAGAGTTTTTCGAGTTTTGAAAAATATTCTTATTTTTTATTAGAAGACTTTCTTTTCTTTAAAATTCTCTTTATCTTTGAAATTTTGTACAAATAAAATCATATATCAATACCCGCAAATTAATTTTTTGCTTTCAAACATATAATAAACACAATTGAACAATCGCAATACTTGTTCATATAGTTTTCTCTTTTCAATCATTTTAGGTATTATTCTGTTTTAAAATTCAAATAAAAGCATTTTATACAAAATAATTTTCCGGTAAATTTTAAACATGTCATATTAGTAAAACTTTATATTTATTTTTCTTGCAGTCTTTAGAAGAAAGATATAAGAGATATTAAAATTATTTGGCTAAATAATCTGTGCAAAACATGGACGAGCCCTAACTTTATTCCATTGCATGTGTAAATAATGACATGATAAGTTTGCATAACCAAAGTGGTTGAATATAATATTGAATAAAGTATGCACGAGGTTCTAGGCAATGAATAATAAGTACATTTCATGGATAGAGGAATTTTCTAAATTGTAAATATGTATTGAACAGAAGATTATTTTTAAACAGAAAAGTATATATTTAAAAACAATGATACAGGTAAATTAATAAATCCTTAGATATTTCATATTTATTTGTATTTGATATCAATTGATTAGAACTTAACTCCTATAACAACTTTGCATATTTGGATGACATCCCAACGGTTGGCATGCTCTATTTGATGTAATTTTATTATTAGAATTTTCCAATATTGTTGGCTTTTCATTTGAAGTAGCAATGCTATTAAGGGCTATTTTGATTTAAAAAAAATGCTATTCATATTTGGAAGTCAAAAGCAATTTCACTACTGCTTGATATCATGCTGTCCGACACAGGTGTTGAACCTACCAATTCGTTCCGCCAGAAGTATTGCTAATGGAACTTTGTGGAATGGAACAATAAATTCTTCATAAATACAAAATTATTTATTATCATTTGAACAAATATGTTAGTTTATATCGAATAGGTAAATTTGTTTACGCGTTCAAAGTAGAAATTTCGTAGAAGCAATGTCTACAATAAACAAAACTATTAATCTGTGACAACTAATTGAAAGTCAAAATATTGTGCACAATAATATAACACCCTACAAAGACATGGTAATACAAGAAATAGTGGAATATATAAAGCACTATTGATAGAATTAACTAATTAATTATTCACAATGTTACATCATTAAATTTCCGTGTAGTAAACATATTTATTGATATGGAACGTTGTCATAATAGTGTCTGAAAATATTTTGCATTAATGAAGAAAGCATTTCTTAAACACCGAAACTTTCTTTAAATCGACCTCTAGGACCAGATTATTGATATTTCTTAAAGTTTTCACATATAATTAGGAAGTAATATAGGGAGTACAGTGTAAGTAGTGGGCCTTGCAACTGCAAGGTTCCGAATTCAAATTTCACGTTAGGCGCCAGTTGATATCAAGCAGTAGTGATGAACATATGCAAATGAAAAAATATGTTAATCCATCTTAAACAGCCCTTCTGATCATTGCTGCAAAAGGATCATCACAATTCGGAAAAAAACTAATTCATTGAGTTGTCTCATATCAAAACATATAAAAATCAATTGGAATGTAGGAAATATATATATATATATAATATATATATAGTGTGCATATGTATATGTATATATATACAAAGTTTTCTTCAGATGGTGAAATAATATGATAAAATTGTTCTTGGCATCCATCAAGTAATTAAAAAGAGTTTTATTGAAAGAAATTGTTTTTATTAAGAAAGCATACGTTTTGGGTCTTGATTTGACCCATCTTCAGTGCATACAAATAAATTGCAAAAAAACACAAAAACACACAAAAATTGCACAAAAAATTTTGAAACACAATATGATAAACGTCGAGATATCATAAAATTCCAAACGAAGCATGTTGTCAGCTTGGAGTTTGTGTAACAAGTCAATATATATATATATATATATATATATATATATATTGTATGATTCTGAATTTGATTTTGACATATGTATTAACAAAGTCTAATAATCGGGCATAACATCAATAAAAAACATGAATTTCTTTAAAAAAATTATTTTAAATCTATACGTTTCGGCTATAATCTTAGCCTTCATTCAGTGGAAAAATCAGAAAATCTTAGTGTTAAATTAGAAAAAAAAATTTAATAATCCATGGTATCAGGATATGATAATGCACTACACTATGTATTATAAACATTAAACTTAAATTACACAATATTTTCACAAAATACTAATTTTAAAAAATCACAAATGGATAGTGTGTTATTCGTAGACTGGTTTTCCAATTTAACACTAAGATTTTCTGATTTTTCCACTGAATGAAGGCTAAGATTATAGCCGAAACGTATGGATTTAAAATAAATTTTTGAAAGAAATTCATGTTTTTTTATTGATGTTATGCCCGATTATTAGACTTTGTTAATATATATATATATATATATATATATATATATCTGTATATATTACATATATATGATATATGAGTGTGTGTAACACATCTATACTCATTACTCGCAATTTGCATTAGTCTTGCAAAATAATAATTTCAGGATACCAATGATAATTATATATGAAATTTATATTGATGGGGCAAGTTACATGCTGACATGTTATTAATCTATTGTTTACATTTGCAGAAGTACAACGCAAATGAGTGAAGTAGTTCGACCTGAAACATGCTAATTTTTTATGGATATATAATTATTTTTATTACGAATGTGAACTGTGATCTAACTGAGATTAGCGTCCAACATGGCTGTTCTAACCTTACAAATGATTTATGGATGTCTGCTTCATCGTTTATTAAAGTAAGTTTACTATATTTTTTATTAGTGATTTTCGAAATCCAAATTTCAGTTTTATTAAAAAAAATTATACTGGTACTTTGCAATTCTCGTTCTATAGGTTATTTACAAAAACTTTGTCAAAGCGATATCTTTAATAAAAAAAATTCTCCTGTTCATTTGTTTGAAAATTTGGTCAAATTTTTCATGGGAGTGGATAGTCAAATCGAAACTTTCAAAATATTGGAAACCTATGTATATTCTTAATGCTTTTAAAAAAATGTCTTCTTATTACTTTTAATATACTGAAACCTCTGTCAGGATGTTTCTATTGTTTTAAAAAAAATGTTTATACCCTCAATTTCAAATCAAACACATTGCTGAAATATTTTTTGAGAATAAATTTGGTTCTTTGGAAATTTTTATTGGTGAACGGATACAGTCATCTTCTTCATTTGCAAATTTTTATTCCAGTTTTTCATTAGAGAATTCTTGGTTCGAAATTATAAAAAAATTAAATAAATTAAATACTGGGAGCTCCTAAACAACGCAACCTCGAAATTTGAATTTTAGCTTGATTAAATGATTTATCTTAAGTAAAAAATGCTATTTTAAACTAATTGTAAATTTTTTTTTAGGAAAGGTATGCTAATGCAATTATGATAAAAGATGCCTCATCTCATATAGGTAATGAAATCTTATCATGCGGTATGGAAAAATTCAAAATTTTGTTTCGATATTTTTACTTAAAAACGTGAGTAATTCTATATAATATTTTTTATAAATTTACATTAACTTTAGAATACAAGTTAAAATTCAAATGCTTATCTATAGTTTGCTAAAAATTAATTTAAATTCACACAAAACTTATAAATGCATATTCTTATCTAGTTATGCAACCAATATAATTATTCTTTAATTGGTGATTACGAAAAAAGGCCTTGGTCAATTATGAAAACTTTTATGAAATGTAAGATATGATGGATTGTGTTTGAAATTTTAAATTATTTATTTATTTATTCGTCCTTACAAAAAATAATCAACTTGATTACCAATACCAACTGATATTTTTTAAACAACTTTGAATTATTTGAATTGAATAGGATGATGTAATAAAATTCAGATGAATAATTTAATGATAATCTTAAATCACAATAGTTTAAAACAGTAAAAAATATTAAACAAATAGTCGCTTAACCTTATTGATTTGTAAGTTTTTACTTCAATTCTAATTTGCGTGGAGTTCGTGAATAAAGTTGGAAAAGCTAATTGCTAATATTAAATGTTAGTTAAGTATATAAATTTTAATTTACTTTGCAGAACAGAATTTCTCACAATAAGGGAGAAAAATGTGATTTTCCATTCGCGAGCTAAAGCATTTTATTTGTTTATTTCGCAAAGTACGCAATCAGTATATGCCAGATTATTGACATTAGCAAAATTTAATAATAGAGTGAAAATAGTTCAAATTTATTACAATATCTCTCACAAAGAATGCGCTGATTTTCTTGTACTCATTTGGACTGAGCACAAGATTATGAATACTGTGATGTATAGAATATTTCATGATGATAAAGATAATGAAACACATTTGGAGGCAATAATATACAATCCTTTTACAATTCGAAATAATGAGAGAGGCACAATTTCAACTTTGAAACTACCTCAAGATTCAAATAAAATAACATTATTCTGGAAAAAATTTAACAAACGGCTTGACAATGTTCATGGATTTCCTTTGCATGTTTGCATTTTTGAATATGCAGGCGCATCAATGGCCGTTCTTGGTAAAAATAATTCGATAATAAAATATAAACTGAGAGATGGTAATTTAATTTCCGCATTAATGAAAGCAATGAATTTCAATCCGATTTACTATGTACCATCAGACGGTAAAACATATGGAGGAGCGTTAGAAAATGGAACATTAACTGGTGCTATTTGGGAAATGGAATACGGTCCCGCTGATATTTTAGGAAATATTCGCCCTATAAAAAACTATGGGTTGACAAAGGCTCAATTTTTATTACCAGCTGATGAAATGAAACTTACATTTCTTGTTCCAAAAATGCAAGAAGGAACAGTTGTTTCATTCTTAAGAATTTTTACTCGCACTGCTTGGTTAGCTCTTTGCGGTACATTTTTATGTACCACTTTGGCCTGGTACTCCTTACAAAATATTTATGTAATAATTAAATGTCATTTTCGCAAAATTAATGAGTTGGAAATGATAATTAGAAAAAATATTGTTTCGCTAGAAGAAATTGTTTATTTACTATTTGGTGTTGTATTGCAAGTTTCCCAGAAAAGTAGGCAAAAAATGTATGAACGATGTCTGTTTATGTCCATGGTGTTCTTCTCAATGATAATTAGCTATACTTATCAAGGTACGTAAGAAATGATCGATAGTAAATTGTGAAAAATCGCAACATCTAAATGTTATAACAAATATTGTACAATATTGAATATCTCCTAATTTTTCTTAAACTTATTTTCTTTCTTACTCTGTGTTGATTTTGGTAAAAATATTTTTATAAAGATAATATATGGTAAAAATATTTTCATAAAGATAATATGTTTGCTAATATTTAAATTATCAATATTTTCAAAATATTTTTTATAAAAATACTAAGTAATTTCTTTGCTAATATTATATCAATATTTTTTAAAGTTTATGAATTTCTTATCGTATATAATCAAATAATTAATATAATAAATGTGGAACAGTTTTGATGATTGCTAATGAATTATTATTGCGGAATAGTTTATATTACTTATTTTTAAAAACGGTAGCATGATACTTTAGATCTCAATAATGATTGGATGCTGTGTTATTTATATACAAAACATAATTTTTATTTTATTGAAGTTGCTATCTATTATAGGTAAAATGGTTGAACGTCTGAGTGGAAGTAAAGTATCATTTGATATAACGACTGTGGAAAAATTATCTGAAAGTAATTTGAAAATCATAACTGTTTATGCCTTCAAGGAGTTATTGAAAACCATCGCAGAATATGATGACAGCGGCATTTATACAAAACTTTACAGGTAAATCAATTCATAATATTAAGTTTAAATATTATAAATTACTTTAGGCTTTGGTCTTGGAATTATATATTGTCTATATATTTCCAGGAGACAAGAACTGAGCGATAATACTACAGAAAACTTGAGAAGAGTTGCTGAAGTTCGGGACTCTGCACTACTATGGAGTTATCTCAGCTCTAAATCGTATTCTATAAAAATGTACTCAAATTCTACTGGAATAAGCCGATTTAATATAATTAAAGGACTACCGATCAGGTATTATTTTTAAATTAAATTTTTTCAACATATTTTTAGCTTTAATTTCCACAATTCCACTCTAAAGAGATCTCGAGTATTTAATATCCCCAAAGCAAATAAATGAAAGTACGTTTACTGGTTTGTTTAATTGATCAATACTAGATACAAATAAGATACTGATTTTAAGATAAATATTATTCTAAATTGAATTATGTATTTATTTATTATTACATACTTTTTTTTATTTTCAAGATTCTAAGATGTAAGTGAATAGGTACTCTTTATACGGCATAGATTAATATTAAATATATTTTAAATTTGCACTAGTACAACAATGAATTGATGTATTAAAAAAAAAAGAGTTTATTTGTGTAATAAGCGATCTTAAAGGTGATATAGACATGGAAATAACTTTATATATAATTATTTAAGTATTTATTGAGTAATAAATTAACTACTAAATTTATTTTTCAAAATAAAGAATGAAATCCGCATCTTTTGATATCAAATATTTATGGTTTTAGACCATTATTAAGCATTTTTTAGGCTTGCTAATAACTTTTGCATTTTGTTCATAAGTTTAAAATGTTAAGGTTTTGCATGAAAGATTTTTACTTATAATTGAAATTGGTATTATATCTGACTCAAATACCGTCATGTCGTTGTATAAAGTTTAATTTATTAACTTCCCGAAGGAGAAGTTTATGTTTTTATTTAATAGTATGAACTTTTTAAACTTGATTAAACATTTCACAAACATCAATGGCTTCAAAGAGTCATATTTTAATTTAAAAAAGTGAGATTCCCAAAAACCTAAATTTTTTTCTAGCTCAAAAAATGGCATTTTTAATCGAAATAAAAAAAATTTACATATGATATATGTTTCTGTGTGAAAATAGCAGTTCCACAGCATTTCTGCATCGCATCACAAGTCATCAGTAATAGAAAATTTCCAAAAATATATCGAATAGAAATAGACTAATAGTTGGGAAGCCTTCTAAAAAATTAAGTAAAGGAGTATCATCACAACAGCTTATAGGACTAAATTCTGATTGTTACAGATAAAAAAGTCCAAATAAAAGAAATAAAATAAATAAATAAAAAATTGCTTCATATCGCGAAAACAGCTGGGTCTACCTTCTCCATACACTAATTGTGGTCAAATATTTCCATCTAATTGTTCGAATATAGCATACAATAAAATGTTCAATATAAATATGTATCATTTAAATATGTAGCAATTCTCATTTTTCATCATACCATTAAGTTTTAGCCATTCATGCTAAATATTATTTTAGATTCAACTCACATATCGTGAAAGCAGATTTTCCTTACAAGGATAAGTTTGATGAGATGTTGATTCGGATACGTGAATCTGGTTTAGTTTTTAAATGGAGGAAAGATTTTTATTACAGTTTGATTGTTGATACATTGAAAAGAAAGTACGAACCACATGAACACAATGTATATACAATGAATGAGCTTAATTTTATATTCATATCACTATGCATTAGCGAATGCCTATGTTCTTGTATATTTGTTCTAGAAATTATAATGCATCATTGGATAAATAAAGCACATAATAAATAATTGATGTTGTTTATTAACTTACCGGAGACGTTCATATTTTCACGAATAAATCCGACTTGCTAATATTTCGTTTTCCCCGTTTCAAGTCATTCTGAATCGTTTGAGACCAATTTTGGAAAAAGTGTTATTTTGGCCTTTGTTCATGTCCTAACCAAATTCTGATCCTGATTTAATTTCAAAACTAATCGAAAGATATTGGTTTGGAAACGGCCGGTCAGTTTCTTCGTAAACTTTTTTTTTGATAAAGCTTATAGTGTACAGAACATACTAAAATATTACGGCCTTAAAACAAGTTGTTTAATTTTAAAAATACACTAAAATTTGGAAAAAAATGAGTAGCGCTTCTTCGACGCATAAGTCAAAATTTTACTTTTATTAAGAATTTGAAAACTGTTAATTGCAAATCGTTAAATATATTAATTGAACTAAAGCTTAAAATGAAACTGAATTAAATAAAGATTAATTATATTTTGGGACCAGTTTTGAAAAAGGTGTTATTTTTTACCTTTGTTTATATCCTAACCAAAATTTCTGATTTAATTTTAAAAATTCAAAAATTAATCGAAAGATATTGGTTGGGAAACTGGCTAATTAGTTTTTGGTAAAGATCGGCCGGGCAGTTTTTTCGTAATAATAATAATAAAAGTTTATAAAATATCTGAAATCTTTTGTTAAGAATTTGAAAAATGTTAATTGCAAATAGTTAAATGTATTAATGGAACTAAAGCATAAAATAATACTTATAAATTAATTAAATTGTGAAATGTGTAATATTTAAACCATTTGTAACATTTTCTGTATTGTGATATTTTTATTTAATCTCCTATATAAAAAAAATCGTTACCAATAATTTTAACAAAATTAGCTCAAAAAAATATTATTAGAAGTTCTAATATAAATTACAATAGTTAAATATATTGATTGAACTAAAGCTCAACATAAAACTTATAAAAATTAATTAAATTGTGAAATGTGTAATATTTAAACCATTTGTAATATTTTCTGTATTGTGATATTTTTATTTAATCTCCTATATGAAAAAAAAATGTTACCAATAATTTTAACAAAATTAGTTCAAGAAATTATTATTAGAAGTTTTAATATCAATGTACAATCGTTAAATATATTATTTCAACTAAAGCTTAAAATGAAACTTATTAAAATAATTAAATTGTAAAATGTGCAATATTTAAACCATTTGTCATATTTTCTGTATTATGATATTTTTGTTCAATCTCCTATATAAGAAATTCTTTACCAATAATTTTAACAAAATTAGCTCAAGAAATTATTCTAGTTTAGTTCTCAGTTTTAGCATTATTGTGAATTAATGTACATTAATCAAGATTATTGGCTCAAAACATTCATTTTATAATACATTTTTGAAACAATTTAAAATACTCAAAAAATTGACAAAAATTTTGAAAAAAAATTTTATTGAATTTTTAAACTTTCATTACACTCATTTTTCTAAATGTTTTCAAGATTTGTAATAGCAATATTTTTTCATTTCCGAATTTTATTCGGTTTTAATCATTTGTCTTATTTGGTAAGTTAATGAGGTTAGCAATAAATACTTGATTACATAAATATGTTGATTAATTAAATATTAATTCTCCAAAAATTAGGCAGGAAAGCTCGTTAATGTGTCTGTAATTACGAGGTTGTCATGAAAACATAAGTGGGAAAATTCTGCGTACATTAGTGGTGACAGAATAATAATAATTCTGTTTACCCAACATGTAAATCAAACTAAATGTGGTTCTAAATTTAGGTATGTGTTTTTGTTGCATATAGGTATGTACATATTATGTGTAATTAGTTATATTTTCATAATAAAGCGTATATCGAGCAAATGTGATTGAAGGAGTTTTGTAAATATTGTTCAATATGCATTTTTACTTATAGTTTTCGAGTATTGTAATATTATGGTGTTTGTTATATTTTTAAAAAGGATTATAATGCAAATAGGCAAAATGTGCAAACTTCAATTAACGTGATAACAAAACTTAAGTTTATTCTAAAGACTACATGTTTTTGTTAGTGATATTTGAACCAGGACTGTTTTCAAACAGTATATTATGCTGTTTAGGATATAGGAAATACTTTTGGATCATTACTGGATTTTTTGCTGAAAACATTAAATTTATATAGTGAGTTAATTAAATAGCGATCAAGTCGAAAATGATTCATTATATATTCATGTTTGAAGACCAATTAATCACTATGGCATACTTCATAAATAATGAATAGGTATGTGTTTTGCGTGTTCAGATATAGTATTTCTGCAACATATCAGTGGTATGAAATGGCATGATTTAAAAAATATTCTCTACAAACTGATAGAGTCAAAAATATTTTTGTATCTTCGAATAATTAAATTTGAACTTTATTTGATAAATTATGTGTATCATTCGTCTATAGGAACTAAATACGGAAAGTCCAGATATATTTGTTTTAAAGCACAATGCGAGATATCTCTACTTTGTTTTTGCATAAGAGTGTTTCAATCAAAATATATCATTTCAATTGGATTGAATAAATGTGAATAGTATTCACATCAAAATTACTTCAGAAGGGAATATGGCACATAATTTTGAAAAATGATATTTAATTATATTTTCATAATGATAATTATACTGAAGGATGCCAACTCCATGTTATCTGAAGTCGACGTGGAGGATGATTGCTCACCTTCAATCAATGCTCTTTGGGCATCTGCTTTAACTTTTATTGATGTAAGTATTAAATAATTGTGATTAATATTTTTTTATTATTATTATTTTTATTAATATATTATTGTAATCGTCTATAAATCAAAATTGAACGTTTTTGCATAGCTTTACATAGAGGTTTTTGAACATTTTGTCATACCTCAAAAAAAATTGATGTGTGTGTGTGTATGTTTGGATACAATTTTTTGTCGACGATTTCGGGCGTACGAAACAACCGATGTGCTGATTAGTTTTTGGCAAAAGTTGGTCGAGTTGTTTTGGCGATATGAAGCAAAGAGTGCAGAAAATAGAAATAGAGTTTTTGAGAGAACAGAGCATCCGATTTGAATGATCCAAAAAACACTTAATTTGTAATGATGGGGAGAAGTGGTGTGTAGTTTTTGGCAATGCAGATCCAGCCGTTTTGAAGATACAGAGCTAAATGTGCAAAAATTGCAGTTTTTGGGAGAACTAAGCATCCGAATTGAATGATTCAAAACAAAAAATCTGCTTGTGTTGACGAAACACAAGTTTTTTATTTCAATTGTTTTTTCTAATTTCTAAAAAAAGGTTTTTGTGTTAATGAACATGTATAGAAAATAATTTGGATTTCAATTTTAATTCTAAATAAAACTTTAAAGCTCACTTATATGCTTCAAATAAATAATTTTAAATTGCAATTCAGTTTATATAATTCCTATAAATATTAGACAATGTCTTTCATTTTAAATCCGATTTATTAAGTTTTGTTTATTTACTTTTTTGTAAGCATATTATAAACGTCGTCGTCCAATTCATAAGCTCTTATATTTTGTTTATAAAATAGGAATAATGAAAGCTACCTAATTTATAATAATCTATTTGAAAACATTTAATATTCTTCGAATTCCTTTCACTGAGGTACGGGAAGTTCCAGCAATTTTTCATAAGGTACGTTGCCATAAATTACTAGTAGTTGGTATTAGTATTTATGTTATAACTTCTACAATAATCATAAAATCTTAAAGAGTAATATAAAGTATTTTCAGTATTTAACTTACGTGAGTTGATGAAGTTTTATAGATGGTAACAAAAAATAATATACAGAGAATATATATGCAGAAAAACATAATACTAAAATAAAATGAATAACTAAGAGTTATGAAAATAAAATTAAAAGTAATTAAAATTTCAAAATAGTTCTTATTATTTTACTTTTAGTTTTTTCTTTCAGTTTTTTTCTATTCTGTGTGAAAGCCTGTTAAAATGCTGTTGTATTTTTTAACTATATTCTTTTCATATATGTATATGAAAAAAATCGATTTTCTGCCACGTGCAAAACGTAACAACTTGTGAAGTACAAAAACAATTGCATAGTCAGTTTTTAAATAAAATATCTCATATTTCGTCACTAGCACAATTATAATTTAACATAAATTTTTTCATAATGTCTGAATACCAAAACTGATGAAACTACTGTAAGATTGAATGAATGATTAACTTCTACTGAATAAACAGCTGTTCAAAACCACATTGATAGTAGAAATTAGAAGTTAAGATAAAGAGATACAACTACTAATAATATATAAACACATTATATTTTTTGTTTGTTTACAGAATAGATATGCAAACACAATAATAACTCGAGATCAATCGCTAAGTCTGGGTAAAAAAATTATTGTCATGTGGAATTGGAAAGTTTGGTATTGAGTATAGATATTTTTATTTAGAGCCGTAAGTGTATTATATGCATATATATGTGTAAATCCACAATATTATTTTAATAACTTTTTCAGATTAGAAAATTTGAAGCCCCAAGATCGAACAACAGTGTTTTCTTCCAAGTCCAGATCGTTTTACTTCGTCGTATCGCAAAGTCCAGAAACTTCCTTTAATAGATTACAATCATTAGCAAAAATAAATAACAATGCAAAAATTATTACGATTTATTCAAATTCAAGTCGAAACGAATCTGTGGAAGTTCTTAAAAATATATGGGAAAACTACAAAATGCTGAATACTGTTGTATATTGGGTTTCTGATGACGCAAAGAAAGTTGAAGCAATGTTCTATGATCCCTTTATTAAAAAAATATAATGAAAGAGGTTTTATATATACGTTAAAGCTACCTGATGACTTATTGAAGTCTAAAGCTTTTTGGAACATTTTTAACAAAAGACAATTAAATGTACATGGCTATCCTTTGCGCGTGTGCATTTTTGGATACGCAGGAACTTGTTCACCTGTATTTGATTCAAACAAAACTCTAATCCGATATAAACTTAGAGATGGAAACTTAATAGATTCTATTGCTAAAACTATAAATTTTACACCTATTTATTTTACACCAACTGATGGTTTGACATACGGTGGTGCTTTAAATAATGGAACTTTATTAGGATCTATATTAGATATCGATAGTGGAGTGGCTGATATTTTAGGAAACATTCGACCGATCAAAAGCTATGGACAAGCTAATGCGCAATTTTTATTTCCTGCTGATGAAATGAAATTCACTTTTCTTGTTCCTAAAATGGATGAAGATTTTGCAGTTTCATTTTTGAGAATATATGACACTGCTACTTCATTTGCATTATTCAGCATGTTTTTGGCTACAGCCCTTATTTGGTATGTTCTACAAAACGTAAATCTACGAATCAAAAGCAATTTTTATGTACCACATTCTTTTGAAGAGCATTTCAACAGAGATTTAATGCGAACTGAAGATATTTTACAGATGCTATTTGGCATAATGCTACAAGTTTCTCAAAAAAGTCGGCGAAAAATATATGAAAGGTGTTTGTTTATTTCTGTGGTTTTGTTTTCGATGATTGTTAGCTATACTTATCAAGGTAATTATAGACGCATCTATATAGCCAACTTAAAATTATTTTAATAATTAAACAATAGTAATAGCAGATTTTAAAAACAATATCCAAGTAACATACAGTTATAGAGAAAGTGCGGGCAAAATAAAATGGTGTTTAGTTTTTTTAAATGATACTATAACCAGTCCCAATCGGTTTTACTCATCTTTGGTTAATTGACTCCCAGTGAGATAGTATTTTAATTAAGTAGAAACCATAGTAACATTTTTATTTAAGAAAAATGCAACTTATTACCAAAACCATCTTGCTCATTTAATTTTAAAGAAACAAGTCACGAATAAATCGTTTTGTCCTCTTTGTGACATCACCATATTACTAGCCGTTAATACAACTAGCCAATTTTTAAATAAGGCCACTGTGCCATTTTGTCCTTATTTCCTCTACTTGAAAAAACGTTCATTTGAAGGAAATCGTTATTTAATACTTTTAATTGGGCTGAATTGATGCAAAAAGTAATGTTCGGACTTTGGAAGTTTGATTTATTTTGATTAGATTTATATTTTAAATAAATATCTGTTTATTTTAGGTAAGATGGTGGAACGTCTCAGTGCTAGTAGAATATCTCTAGATATAAAGAACATAGAAGAATTAGCTGCAAGCACTTTAAAAATTAGAACAGTTTATGGCTTTAAAGATCTTCTAAAAGATATAGCAGCAGAAGATGAAAGTGGTATCTATATGAAACTTTATAGGTTAGCCAAATAATTAAATTATTAACTTGTTATTTGCACCGATTTACTCAATAATTGACTTGTGATAATGTAATTATCTTTATTTTTTAATAATAGTATTTTTTGTGAAATGTACAAAAATTTTCCCATGAATAATTGATATTGCAGGAATAGAAAATCTCGGCCTGTTTTTTGTTGATGATATTTTTACTCATCTTTTGATTGGTTTAATATTAGCTAAATATAATTATAATTATTAAATTTCTGAAAGTTGAGTAATTGTAATAAAAAAGATTTATATTTTTGGGCATGTGTTTTGAATACAATAATTTTGCTTCGCTTTATATCTTTCAATTGCTAAAAAAATTTCAAATTATTGTTATTTAGCATATGCCCACCAAAAAGACAGATTTTTTTGTAGATGTTTTTTTTATTTTCCAGTCAATTGTCAATAAATGGTACTCTAAATTTGATAAAATTGTTGAATTTTGTTTATTAAAAGCTTATATTTTTATAGTTGGAATTATAATTATTATATAAATTAGATACTAAAACGTTTAGTTATAAAATATGGTGGAAATTTAGCACAATTGATTAATAATGAAATCGGTTTTGTTTTATGTCTTGGTTAAATATCAGCTACTCATTCAATAATTGTATTTATAAAAACTTAAAACATAATAATATGTACATTTTAACCCTATACATCTAAAGTATATAATTAAACTGGATTTTCTGTCATTACAGGCGACAAGTATTAAGTGATAATGTTACAGAAAATTTAAGAAGAGTTGGCACAGAAAGAGATTCTGCACTATTATGGAGTTACTTAAGTTCTAAATTGTATTCATTAAAGATGTATTCAAATTCTACTGGCATCAGTTTATTTCACATAATAAAAGGACCACCTACAAGGTATATCTATAAGCAATCTAAATATATCAATGTTGAAATTACATTATTATTGAGTCGATTAGTCAATAAAACACCTTATATATGTTTTGCACATTTTATGATAAAACATTAAGTACATGTATGAAATAATCTATGAATATAGGTACTATTAAATTTTGATACAAGTAATTTAAAAATAGATACAACGCGCAATAGTAACTGGAGATTGTCCATATAAAGACAGATTCAACGGAATCTTGATGAGAATTCGACAATCTGGGCTGGTTT
>NW_020539725.1:20041089-20079626 GCF_003426905.1 Ctenocephalides felis
CAGCCGTTTTGAAGATACAGAGCTAAATGTGCAAAAATTGCAGTTTTTGGGAGAACTAAGCATCCGATTTGAATGATTCAAAAAAAAAATCTGCTTGTGTTGACGAAACACAAGTTTTTTATTTCAATTGTTTTTTCTAATTTCCAAAAAAAGGTTTTTGTGTTAATGAACATGTATAGAAAATAATTTGGATTTCAATTCTAATTCTAAATAAAACTTTAAAGCTCACTTATATGCTTCAAATAAATAATTTTAAATTGCAATTCAGTTTATATAATTCTTATAAATATTAGACAACGTCCTTCATTTTAAATCCGATTTATTAAGTTTTGTTTATTTACTTTTCTGTAAGTATATTATAAACGTCGTCGTCCAATTCATAAGCTTTTATATTTTGTCTATAAAATAAGAATAATGAAAGCTACCTAAATTATAATAATCTATTTGAAAACATTTGATATTCTTCGAATTCCTTTCACTGAGGTACGGGAAGTTCCAGCAATTTTCCATAAGGTACGTTGCCATAAATTACTAGTAGTTGGTATTAGTATTTATGTTATAACTTCTACAATAATCATAAAATCTTAAAGAGTAATATAAAATATTTTCAGTATTTAACTTACGTGAGTTGATGAAGTTTTATAGATGGTAACAAAAAATAATATACAGAAATTATATATGCAGAAAAACATAATACTAAAATAAAATGAATAACTAAGAGTAATGAAAATAAAATTAAAAGTAATTAAAATTTCAAAATAGTTCTTATTATTTTCTTTTAGTTTTTTCTTTCAGTTTTTTTTTATTCTGTGTGAAAGCCTGTTAAAATGCTGTTGTATTTTTTAACTATATTCTTTTCATATATGTATATGAAAAAAATCGATTTTCTGCCACGTGCAAAACGTAACAACTTGTGAAGTACAAAAACAATTGCATAGTCAGTTTTTAAATAAAATATCTCATATTTCGTCACTAGCACAATTATAATTTAACATAATTTTTTTCATAATGTCTGAATACCAAAACTGATGAAACTACCGTAAGATTGAATGAATGATTAACTTCTACTGAATAAACAGCTGTTCAAAACCACATTGATAGTAGAAATTAGAAGTTAAGATAAAGAGATACAACTACTAATAATATATAAACACATTATATTTTTTGTTTGTTTACAGAATAGATATGCAAACACAATAATAACTCGAGATCAATCGCTAAGTCTGGGTAAAAAATTATTGTCATGTGGAATTGGAAAGTTTGGTATTGAGTATAGATATTTTTATTTAGAGCCGTAAGTGTATTATATGTATATATGAATATAGATATATAAGCAAATCCACAATCATTTTAATAACTTTTTTCAGATTAGAAAATTTGAAGCCCCAAGATCGAACAACAGTGTTTTCTTCCAAGTCCAGATCGTTTTACTTCGTCGTATCGCAAAGTCCAGAAACTTCCTTTAATAGATTACAATCATTAGCAAAAATAAATAACAATGCAAAAATTATTACGATTTATTCAAATTCAAGTCGAAACGAATCTGTGGAAGTTCTTAAAATATATGGGAAAACTACAAAATGCTGAATACTGTTGTATATTGGGTTTCTGATGACGCAAAGAAAGTTGAAGCAATGTACTATGATCCCTTTATTAAAAAAAATAATGAAAGAGGTTTTATATATACTTTAAAGCTACCTGATGACTTATTAAAATCTAAAGCTTTTTGGAATATTTTTAACAAGAGACAATTAAATGTGCATGGCTATCCTTTGCGCGTTTGCATTTTTGGATACGCAGGAACTTGTTCACCTGTATTTGATTCAAATAACACTCTAATCCGATATAAACTCAGAGATGGAAATTTGATAGATTCTATTGCTAAAACCATAAATTTTACACCTATTTATTTCACACCAACTGATGGTTTGACATACGGTGGTGCATTGAATAATGGTACTTTATTAGGATCTATATTAGACATTGATAGTGGCGTGGCTGACATTTTAGGAAACATTCGACCGATCAAAAGCTATGGACAAGCTAATGCGCAATTTTTATTTCCTGCAGATGAAATGAAATTTACTTTTCTCGTTCCAAAAATGGATGAAGATTTTGCAGTTTCATTTTTGAGAATATATGATACTGCTACTTCATTTGCATTATTCAGCATGTTTTTGGCTACAGCCCTTATTTGGTATGTTCTACAAAACGTAAATCTACGAATCAAAAGCAATTTTTATGTACCACATTTTCTTGAAGAGCATTTAGACAGAGATTTAATGCGAACTGAAGATATTTTACAGATGCTATTTGGCATAATGCTACAAGTTTCTCAAAAAAGTCGGCGAAAAATATATGAAAGGTGTTTGTTTATTTCTGTGGTTTTGTTTTCTATGATTGTTAGCTATACTTATCAAGGTAATTAAAGACACATCTATATAGATAACTTAACATTATTTTAATAATCTATTAATAGTAATAGCCAATTTAAAAAAATATCCATGACATACAGTTATAGAAAAAAGGCAAAATGGCATGGTGGTTTGTTTTTTTTTAATGATATTTATTTATTTATTGATATTATAACTAGTCTCAATCATTTTTACTCATCTATGGTTAATTGACTACCAGTGATAACATATTTTTTTTAAAAAAATGCAACCTATTACCAAAACCATATTGTTCATTTAATTTTAAAGAAGCAAATCACGAATAAATCGTTTTGTCCTCTTTGGGACATCACCATATTACTAACCATTAATAAAACTAGCCAATTTTTAAATAAGGCCACTGTGTCATTTTGTCCTTATTACCCGTACTTGAAACAATGTTCATTCGAAAAAAATCGTTATTTAAGACTTTCTGTTGGGATGAATTGATGCAAAGTAATGTTATATTTATATTTTAAATAAATATCTGTTTATTTTAGGTAAGATGGTTGAGCGTCTCAGTGCTAGTAGAATATCTCTAGATATAAAGGATATAGAAGAATTAGCTGAAAGTAATTTAAAAATTAGAACTGTTTATGGCTTTAAGATCTTCTAAAAGATATAGCAGCAGAAGATGAAGTGGCATCTATATGAAACTTTATAGGTTAGCCAAATAATTGAATTATTAACTTGTTATTTGCACTAATTTAGTCAGTAAATTGCGAATTGACTTGTGATAATGTAATTATCTCTATTATCTAATAATAGTATTTTCGTGAAATGTAGAAAAAAAAATCTGCAAATAATTGATTTAGCAGGAATAGAAAATCTCGGCCCGTTTTTTGTTAAGATTGATTGGTTTAGTATTAGCAAAATATAATTATAACCATACGTTCCGGTTTGACCGGGACAGTCCCGGATTTTCCTCTTGTATCCCGGGGTTTTTATAAAAGCAATATGTGTTCCGGATTTAGATCTTTTATTCCGGATTGTCCCGTTTTTTTTTTCAAAAATTAATAAGTAGTTTAACAAAAAATTATAAAAATAAACAAATAAGTGTTATTTTTTTCAAATTAATTATAAAGAAAATTTAATAGAATTTTCTGGAAGGCTTTTCTATAAAAGCAAAAAAATATATCAGAAAATATAGAATATAACATAATAAAGATAAAAAAGTATTACATATAATCAAATAATAAGGTTCTTACTAGAAGTTCGCAATTCTGATTTAAAAAAAAAATGAATCATATAAAAAACTATTTTTTATTGTATCATCCAGTCATTATAGTAAGTTTACCTCGGAATTCGAGATATCCAGCTATATTAAAAGTTGTAAAAACCTACATATCCTGCGTACACCCTACCATATGTAGGTTTTGAGACAACCTTTAGGTGTCAATATACAGGTATTTACAGACTTACAGCTAGGTATCTCGAATTCCGAGATTCTTACCTAATTTAAGCTTAAATGACTGGTCTATAAGTAGCATTTACTATTTTAAATGTTTACTCTTCCCTCTAGTCCCAGATTTGACTTGAACATATTTTTTTTTATTATCTCTTTTATTTACAACTGTCCAGTAAAGGACATTCAACTGGACATATGGTCACCTTAATTATAACTAATTATTAAATTTCCGTAAGTTGAGTAATTGTGATAGAAAAGATTTATATTTTTGGACATGTATTTTAATTCAACAATTTTGCTAGTACGTTTTCCCAAAAACGTATTAAATTGATTTAAATCTTTCAATTACTAAAAATTCATTCATCTTTGGAAAAAAGATGTCGTTTGAAAATTTGACAAATAAAATTGCAAATTATTGTTATTTGGCATATGCAGACCAAGATGACAGATTTTTTGTAGATATTTTCTTCATTTGTATATCGAAATTTCAGTCATTCAATAAATGGTACTCTACATTTGATAAAACTGTTGAATTTTGTTTATTAAGCTTATGTCCAATTATAATTATTATATAAATTGGACACTAAAACGTTTAGTTTTAAAATATGGTGGATATTTAGCACAATTATTTAATAATGAAATCAGTTTTTGTTTTGTGTTTTTATAAAGTATCAGATACTCATTCAACAATTATATTTATAAAATATGGAGTTTAAGTAAATTATCTTAAAACACAAAATAATATATACATTTTAACCCTATACATCTAAAGTATATAATTAAACTAGATTTTCTGTCATTACAGGCGACAAGTATTAAGTGATAATGTTACAGAAAATTTAAGAAGAGTTGGCACAGAAAGAGATTCTGCACTATTATGGAGTTACTTAAGTTCTAAATTGTATTCATTAAAGATGTATTCAAATTCTACTGGTATCAGTTTATTTCACATAATAAAAGGACCACCTACAAGGTATATCTAATATCTAAGCAATCTAATTATATCAATGTGAACAGGTTAAAAAATTATGGTTGCAATTAGCAATGCATTATTAATATATTATTATTGAGTCAATAAAAAACCTTATATATGTTTTGCACTTTTTATGATAAAACATTAAGTACATGTATGAAATAATCTATGAATATACTATTAAATTTTGATACAATTAATTTAAAAAATAGATACAACGCGCATATAGTAACAGGAGATTGTCCATATAAAGACAGATTCAACGGAATCTTGATGAGAATTCGACAATCTGGGCTGGTTTTGAAATGGAGAGAAGATTTCTACCAAAGTCTTATTATAGAAACACTCAAAAGAACTTACGAAGTAAAGGAGTTAAATGTGTATACAATGGATGAACTAGGTTTTATTTTTATTTCTCTCTTACATGTCATTGCGTCTGTATTGGAATTTTCTTTTTGGAAATAGTGATTTATAATTTTATTTCCCATAAAACATACATTTAAGCATTTTACTGAAATTAAATCTGAATAAAACCTGCATAAAATCACTACGATAATTTTATAACATGTATTTAATTTAAGTTTTGTATATAACAAATATTATATGTATATTTACATATATACGTTTCAACACTAAATATTTGTCATTATTCAGCAAAAAATAAAATAGTTTAAAAATAAAAACTGAAGCAACCAAAATAGTAACTTTAGTAAAAAAAATTAAAAACTGAGTTAACATAAAATTAGAGTAAATCTAGGTGGCATATAAGGGTAAAAGTTGGGAGATAAATCAGATTTACCAAAGGTAAATAATAGTTAAAAATTAAAGAAGAGTCGCGCTGGTTAACACTATAAGAATTATTTTTTTTAGTTCACACATTATTTGCCAACAATAAGATATTTGAAATACTTTCAGGCTTTATGACAAAACATTTGACTATTAAGTAAATAGACTTCAAGTCGATAAGCAATATTTTAATTACAATTATTGTCAACTGAGCGAATAGAATACACATGCATTCAAAACGCTTCATATCGCTATTGATTGTTATAAAAAAATAATCGCTTACGAGATAAAGAACTACTTATTTATCTATTTAATACCTTTGCTCTTAACGATATATTGCGCATTCCAGCAAACCATATATAGATAAATCTCATATATTAGAATAGCCTTAAATGATTTAGTGATTCAGTTTTTTTGTAAAGAAAATCGATGAAACAGCAAAAATTTTGAGTGCGTAGTGTGCGTGCTATTTTAACAGCTGCGAACATCATATGCTCATAATAGCTATTTGCTAGCACCCTATATATTATTCTGAAGTTTAATTCATTTTTATATTGAAATTACTTTTCAAAAACCCATAGGCTTTCGTTATTTAGAGCGTCCGATTTAAATAATTCAAAAAATATTTTACTTGTATTGACGTAATGAACTAAAGGTAAAATTTTTCGTAAGGTAAAGGTAAATCCGGCGTCACCGGAGGGAGATCCAATAAAAAAAGTAAAAAACAATGCTCTTTGATGGTCAAAAAACCATATAAATATACACAAAGTTGTACTTATTTTAATAATCTTTATAAAATATCTAATATTACGATATACATATGTCTAATTATATTAAATTATCTATAAATAAATTAGTTTAGCACTCCTTTATTTGTATTTTATATTTGGTTGTTTTGTTATTTAATTGTAAAATTGTAAATTGTATATCTAATACATCTAATACATCTAATACATCTAATACATCTAATACATCTAATACATCTAATGCATTAGTCATAGTACAAATTTGTGTACAATTATTTGGGTTCCATCAAAATATATAAAAAATGAAATTTCTCAATTAAGTCAATTTTTTCAAAAATTTCAAAATTTCTCAAAAAGTTTTGCAAAGTTTTTTTTAATAATTACGGTACAGAAAGTTCCAGAAATTTGCCTCAAGGCACGATGGCATATGCAACACTAGTATATCTATGCTCTTACCTATGTTCATTCATTTTATTTGTTTTGTCTATTTTTAACTTCCCATAGGGCAAGTTATAGTAATTCCAAAAAAATCGAAAATGAAAATTTTTATATATCTTAACGTTTCAAAGGTTTCTGAACATTTTGGCATTCCTTAGAAAAAATGAATGCATGTGTGTGTGTGTGCGGATACATATTTTCGTCGACAATTCGTATTGATAAGGAGACGTGCTGATTAGTTTTTGGCAAAGACAGGTCTAGCCGTTTCAAAGATACGTGCCAAAAAGGGTAATTCGGTTTTTAAGAGAACAGAGCATCCGATTTCAAAAATTCAAAAAACATTTTACCTATTTTGATAAGATGAAGAACTATTTGAATTTTTGGTGATGCAGGTCTAGCGGTTTCGGATATCTAGTAAAAAAAGGAAAAAAAACGCCATTTGGAAGTCAAAAATATTTTATAGAGATTTTAATAATGTGTATCAATTTTGTTTACATTTCTATAGGTTTCGTAATATCGTTTGTCCGTTAGATATTTAATCTTTTTTTTAATTTAATTTTTCGTACGAGATGTTCTAACAATTTGCCTTAAGGCATGATACATACACCATACACCACTAGTATATTTTATATTTCTTCATGATTCCACCGAATCCACCACTTTTTACTTTCTTATCCATCTTATCTATGTTGCACCTGATCATTCCATTCCTATCTAAGCTAGTATCATGGATCTATGGACATAATTTCAGAATCGGGTAACTCCCCGTAATGTCAATTTTATACTTTTGACATTCACACACATTCACATTCAGACTTTTTTATTTCATTTTATCACCAACAAGCAGTGTTGCCATAGAGAAAAACTGTAGATAGACAAAAAAAAAACTGTAGAAAACTGTAGATTCAAATTGAAAAACTGTAAATCTACAGTTTTATCATTAAATGATGGTAATATTATATTGTTATGATACAATATTCATAGCAACTAATAAAATATAACATTAGTGGTATTTTTGAAAAAAAAAGTTGAAAGCAATAATGATCTCTAACGGTTTTGTTATATTCATTCATCCCAATCATCGATGCCTATCAAAAAGCGATAATTCTTGAATATAAGTTTTCCATCGTAGCTTACGCAATATATTGTATACTTCATTAATTATTTGTTATTTCTTGTTATTATTAATAAAGGTAGATTTGAATCAAACTTAAACTAGTTGAGTATTAAACGAAACAAAATGCAATAAATATTTTATTTAAAATATTGGTTATTAACGTTCCGTAGGGTAAGTAATTGTAATTTCTGAACATTTTGGCATAACTCACAAAAAATGGTATGTGTGTGTGTGTGAGTGTGTATATATGTATGGATACAAATTTTTTGTCCTCGTTTTCGGCGCACGGATCAACCGATTTGAATGGTTCAAAATACATTTGACTCCTATTGATAGGCAGATGTGCTGATTAGTATTTGGCAAAGGCAGATCCAGCCGATTAGGAGATACGGAACAAAGAGTGCAGAAAATAGAAATCGAGTTTTTGAGAGATCGGAGCGTCCGATTTGAATGATTCCAAAAACATTCAATTCGTAATGACGGGGAGAAGGGGTAATTAGTTTTTTTGGCAAAGGCAGGTCTAGCGTTTCGAAGATACAGAGTTAAATGTGCAAAAAATGGCAGTTTTGAGAGAACTAAGCGTCCGATTTGGATGATTCCAAAACTTTCTGCTTGTTTTAACAGAATAATTGATTTTGGAAAAAATTTTTGCTTCAAAATTTTTCTTTTTAATTTTTTTTTCAAAAAAATTTTTTTTGTATTTCGAAAATAATTCAGATTTTTATTTTAATTCTGTACAGAATAAAACGTTTTAATATACTCTAAACAAATAATTTCAACTTTCCAATTTTTTTTTTATATAATTCCTTTAAATATAAATAGACAATGTTACAATATTTATAATAATCTATTTTAAAACATTTAATATTCCTCGATCATTTTGTTACGGTACGGGAAGTTCCAGCAATTTGACTTAAGGCACGATGCCATGTATGCATACCCCCACTAGTTTAGATTATATATTACATTCGTAAATGTTGAAAATATGACTATTTGATAACAATATGTTTCCAACGCATTAACAAACAGTTTTCAACTTTAATTTTAACAATCTATTTTTTGTGTCGACAAATCGATTTAGATTGACTTACAGATACAAGAAATGACTTACAGAAGGAAAATATTTAACAATAGAAAGGTTGGTTAGTTAACGAGAGATAACGGATAGCATTTGCTTTTCGCCGCTAGTCACGCCGTTTTTCTTTGCGTTGACAGTCAAGCATCAGCTAAAAAGTTTCTCATATTAGCGTATACTATTAAAATAATCAATGGTCATTACCTCTAGTTTAACAATAGTGTTTGTTGAAGTTGACTCAGTGCAACTGCCACTAAGTTCTGCATAACAAATAAAATAAACGGCGCTAGCACCTTCAGCAAAAAAACTGTAGATTTCGAGCCCAAAACTGCAAAACTGAGATCATTCCCAAAAAACTGTAGATCTACAGTTAAAACTGTAGACATGGCAACACTGCCAACATGCATCCAGTACACATGATATAAATTAATAGTCATATTATCGTTTTAGAAATATATGTGGTTCCTGCTTGTTAACGTTTTATCTCCCATCCAAACGTTGTTAAGTTTTAATTATTTATATTTTGTATGTTGTTTTAAATATTTATATATTGAAATATGGAAAATGCCACAAATATTTCACCTAGATCACAGCAACAAGAGTTTTATGAATATTTTGGCGATGCAAGTCGTGTCACTTGGGATTTGTAAGTGTGAACATAACCTCTTAATTCAAGATTAAGTTTAATGCAGTAATTATTCATTGCAGGTATAATTTAGAAAAAGATGTGCGTTCTTTGGAAAGAAAAATTGGTTTTGCACTTTTTGGGGCTCCAGCAAAAATGCCTGATGGAACTGTACAGGTATCATAGAACAGCTATTATATTTAGCCTTGTTTGTATATATATATATTATATATATATACATATATATATATATATATATATATATATATATATCAAACTATAAAGTATTTGATAGAGCATAATAGAAACAGTACAGCATTTTAACATTATATGCTTAAGATGGGGGCATAGTTCAAGTGGTAGTACGTGCTTGCTTGGCACATGAAAGATACCAAGATTCATACTCTGTGTTTTTAAACGAAATTTAGTTTTAGTTTTTATAGTGAACTGAAAACTTGAGTTCCAATAATGTTAATTCATATGTTTTAGTGTTTAATACAAAAATTGTGCACAAATATTTTGAACATCGTAGCATTAGGTGCGGATAATGATAGAAATTATTAGCATGTGGAATTATGAAGAGTATTCATGCAATATACAGTATAATTTTAAACATATATAAATTTCAATTTCAAATGTATTAAATATATATAATATATATATATATATATATATATATATATAATATCTAGTTTTACTGTTTTGAAATTACACCAAGGATGAGACATACCATGGTCTCGAAACATCATTATTTATTAAATAATGTGTGTGTAAAAATATTAGTGTTGTGTTGTTCATATTTAATATATATATACATATATATAATATATATATATATATATATATATATATATATCATTTTTCTAATTTTCATAGGACTCCCAAGGAAAGTTGATTCATCACACAGGATATGATGACAAACAAGTGGCTATCATTGAACAAATATCTAAACAAATTATTGCTCAAAGTAAGCAGAAATCATGATTTTGTTGAATTTTTCTTTTAACATGTATTCAAATAAATGTTATTGTAGATAAATTTAGTTTTCTCACAAATGAGCTTCATATGGCAGTATTATTTGTGCTCTGTGTACACAATAAAGATGGTACAGTTCCTAATATGCCAGTACGAGATAATACATCAGTAGTGTATGAGCTTTATCCTGTGTTTCGTATTCGCAAGTGTGTCAAAGACTTTACAGGTAATTATCAAAAATTGATATAGATACTGTAGATTGCTAATATAACTATAATTTTCACTTACAATGAATACATTTTTTTTCATTATTCCAAATTTTACTTTAACAAAAATAATGTATTTGTTTTCATTTGACTGTATTATTCAATTTATATTTATAAATATTGTAAACAGAAGGTTGTTAAATATTTCTATCATACTAATTTAATGATTTTGTTAATATTTAAAATTTTAGATAATTCAGCAAAATCAAAACCAATTGCTACCATTGTTGGTGATGAATATGATAGCCGAGGAAGATGCTTTATATTTGTTGATCATGAAGGCCGTGCATATAAATCATGGAATGCCTATTTAGAAAATAATCGTTTGCCTAAAGGCATACTAGTAGTGCCAATGGATGGCATTTATAATGCAACATTAGGAGGTTCTGGCGAGGCACAGGTAAATCAATTATCATCATACGCTAAAATTATTTTACAAATATTAGTTTAAGTATTGAGTAAGATTTTTTACTAATGCATGTATGGTCAAATTTTGACCAAGCAGTTATGAGTATAATACAAACAATACCAAAGTTGTAATGATAAAATTTCAACAGTTCATTCCATGCACTTGTGACTTTACATAACTATTCAAAAATTATAATACATCAGTAAAAATTTAAAGTGACTTATCTACTTATTCAGTGGAATGAATGATTTATTCTTGAACATATTAGCAAGCAATCCTAATTCTAAATAAAAAGCATTGTTTGCTCTGCAGTTTTAAAATTATAAACTAAACAAACAAAACATATGATTTTTTAATTTAAAAAAACACGTTTTGACTTGTTTTCACTATTCTAATGATTTTAAAGTTGTCAATGTGATAATATCTCGGTTTAGCATTGCATTCATATGAAACATTTAATTGAAGTGTGTTCTATATGCCATTTTATTCATAGTATTAAAACATACAGTTTAATTCGCCCGGTAACCATGCTCGTATCTGTAGTTTTTGAGTTATTTTTGAATATCAAAAACAAATTTACTATTTCTTAATATAATTAACTTTTCGTAGGGTAAGTTATTGTAATGGGCCAAAAATCGAAAATGACAATTTTTGCATATCTTCACGTTTTAGAGGTTTCTGAACATTTTGGCATACCTCAGCAAAAATGGATGTGTGTATGTGTGTGTACGGATCATCCGATTTGAATGGTTCAAAAAACATTCCCTTCCTATTGATGAGGAGACGTGCTGATTAGTTTTTGATGAAGACAGGTACAGCAGCTTTGGAGATATGGAGCAAAACGTGCTAAACTGTCCGTTTTTAAGAGAACGGATCAACCCATTTGAATGATCTAAAAAACATTCTATTTTTAATGATGGGGAGAAATGGTGATTAAATTTTGGTATAGGCAGATTTAGCCGTTCTGGAGATATAGAGCTAAATGTGCAAAAAATGGCAGTTTTTGAGAGTACTAAGCATCCGATTTAAATGATTTAAAAAACTTTCTGCTTGTGTTAACAAAACGGTTGCTTTTGAGGAAAGAAATTTTTTTTACTTCAATTTTTTTTTTTAATTTACAAAAAAAAAATTCTTATGTCGAAAATTAATCTAGATTTTAATTCTAATTCTATCTTAAGTTCTAAACAGCACTTATATACTTCAAATAAATAATTATAACTTTGAAATTCTGTTTATATAGACATTATTCTTCATTTTAAATTCGATTGATTGTTGTTTTGTTCATTTACTTTTTAAAAATAAGAATAATGAAAGTTATATTATTTATAATAATTTATTTGAAAACATTTAATATTCCTTGAATATTTCATTAAAGTAAGGGAAGTTCCAGCTATTTGCCTTAAGGCGTGATGCCATACACCACTAGTTTTTGTTTTTTTCTGTAAATTCCTGATATTGTGGAAATGATTATTTTGTATACACAATCTTCTATGGCTCATAAAGCTGCTTATAGGTTATTGTAAGAATTTTAGCTGAAGGTAACCATGGTATAACCTTTTGTCAATGCCTTCTGTTTAAAAACTGCGCAAGTCTATGACAAGTTACATGCATACATCTTGTACATCCTCGTCATCCTCATATTTTTCAATAATTTCACACTTTAATTCAACAGACATGGCTTTTGAATATAGGCTTAAATTGAAAATAAGTTAGATTTTTTGTTTACTCTTTATTATTTCTATTATAAAATAACTTCATTAAATTTAATATTTTTTATACAGGTACTATTGACTGAGCATAAATCACCTGCATGTTCTGTATTGAAACGCGTCCAAAATTGTGCCGATACCGCTGGTTTATTGGCCTCGGTGGGCGCCACTTGCGTTGGTGTTGCTGCAGCGATACCAGCTATACCAGTGGCAGCCGGCGTTATGGCCGGAGCAGGCGTAGTCGGCGCGACCTCAGCCGCATATTCAGTTATAAGAAGTTCTTTCAACCTCGCTGATCGCAGTCACCATAAACAGGTATTCACAGTATTCACATTTTCAAATAACTTTGAACACAGTACTTTGAATGTTGAAATTATGTATGTGTACATTTACCTGTTTCATTGTAGAGTTTGCATATAAAAGACAAAGAAGCTCGAAATGATTGGTTTGGCATTGCGGGCGGTTCAATTGGCTTGGCAGCTGGAGGAGCAACAAAGCTATTGGGAAATATTGTTGGCCGAGGAGTTAATGTTGGTGCAGTGAGTATTTTATTTAAAAATCTATGTACAGCGAAGAGTTGTAGTTGTGGAAGAGTTAATTAAAAGTTTCATGTAATATAAATTTCATTTTATAGATTTTTATTGAAACTTATTAGCTTGATCAGTATGGTATATAAAAGCCATTTTTAGGCAGTGTTAACATTAAATTAAGGGGGTATTCTGATCTAGAATTTTTTTTAAATTGATTAGATTTCAAAGTTTAACTACTCTAGAATATGTGTACAAGAATTTTATTGAAACTCTTTTCGATACTATAACAAGGATTTTTTGATTCTACTGGGCCAATTTCCTAGAAATTTTTACAGAGTCTTCTTTATGGACTTATATTTAGTATGCACTAGGCTCATTCTCAAATTCCCATATTTACTATTTTCTGGGATTCGGGAATATCAAAAAAAGTTGTAAAAAAAATACTTTTTTTTTGTCAAGCAGTTGCTATTTTGAATACACAGTCACTATTTTTAAAAGCACATTTCTTTACTTTGTCCATACTATTGTGACATTATTTTAGATTTATATATTTTTTGTTCAGATTATTTGGATAGCTAAGATTATGGGTATAATTATGTGCTATTTTTTGAGACCCCCCACTTCATCATCTTCTAGAATTAAAACTTTGACTATTTTTAATTTTCATTGTTTTTTATATTCTCAAATCAATAATTAATAACTTGTAAAAAAAAATGTAGTAAAAATATTATTTGCCTATTATTTATGGCTCTTGAAAAATTTCACAAATATCATGCTTCTAGACCAGTATACATCCTTAAATTAATAAATATGATATCAAATTTGATTAAAAATTTTGGAAAGTCTGTAGTTTTTCAACAATTCTCTCTGTGTCCAGACTTAAAAATTTCATTGTATTTATCCTTTCTTTGGCAAATAACTAATAATTACGGATTACTCAACTCATTTAATACTGTAGTTACTCCAGAAATTACAAATAAATTTAATATTTTCACTTATATGGATAGAGTAGAAATTCTGTAGATTTTAAATATCATTTTTGTTTTTAGGAGTGACATAATATTAATGCTTTTCAAATATTGTAATATTAATATATTAAAAACAATTCAAATTTCTTTTTGAAATATATATATATATAACAATATATATATTGTTTCCCACTAAACCAGTTACGTAATATTACGTTACGTTAGTGTAAGAAATATGTAATCTGCATTACGTAATTAGATATTATGAAAGAATTACATAAATATTATGTAATTTGCCTGCAAAAAATATTACGTAAGGAAAATGAAGATTTTATTTCATATATCTTACATACCCAACTTTTTTTGATAAAATAATTTTTTTGAAATCAAAAATATATTAAGTTTGAATTAGATTTAATATTTTTGCAAAAGTAGAAAATATCGGAATTACTCGAAAAAAAAACTTTTGCTAAAATTGAATGCACAATCATGATTTAAAATCGTTAGTATATTAAATTTTTAAAATAAATAAACAACATGTAGATCTACATGTGCATGAAATATTTACTAAATTTATAATGAATAAAATTTTAGGATTAGTACTAAAACATTTCTTACATTATGATCAACATATATTTCAGCATGGGAAAAATTTAATAAATGTTTTAAATGGTGTTTCAATTGCAATGAATGGAGTAAATGTGGCTCATGGCATTTACCAGATATTTGATGTTGTTGTGAATGAAAAGGAAACTCCTGATCCATTGTTGCTTTTCCAAGTATCTACTTCAATATTTTTCTTCACTCACTCTATAATAAATGTAAGGACAGCAGAGACTATGATAAAAGATAAGCAGAATGAGGTTATCGAGGAATACAAAAATAATTTAAGGAGCAATAGGCACAGGTATCATTATACTTGAATAATTTTGACAAAGTACTTTCAGGAAATACTTTTTTTTTGTTTTCTATGGTATATCTACCAAAATAGTTTGTAAAATAAGCTTGACTCCTCATTGCAAATTATATTCACAATTGTGCCAATTATTCATATATTAATTTAAAATTCATGGTCATTAAATCATTTAAAAGCATCTAAATATTGTCATTTCATATGTTTCCAAATTATTATTTTAATTGAGGTTTAAATTAGCTGTAATATGAAGTTAATACAGTTTTTTTTTTATATTTTAGAAAGATGTTTACTAAAATGGAGAAAGAAACAATACGATTGGCTGGAAATGAAGCATCTGGCAGAAGTGATATCATACGCTTCATTAATAATGTGAATGATAAAAATGACTTTTTCGCTGGGGCTATAAGAATAAATAAAGGGTTGAATGCAAACAATGTCAAAATATCCTTTTCTCCAGATGGTGAGATTTACTATTTTCTTATCTAACTGTGGTTTTTATTAAAAATTATCAGCGGTTTATTAATATTTGATTATTAATTACAAAAATTACAATATTTTAAGGTTTATTTTAATATCATACAGGTTTATAGCTTGTTAATACTCATGTAAAAGAAAATTTCCAAGTACTCTATTCTCAAACGTTTTCTCAATTTAAATCTTTTACCAGTTCTAGATTTTTTTAAAATCTTTTTTAAGTATCTAAAAATATTTAATTATTTTGAACCAAACATAACTAAGCTGTTTTATTATATTTTAAAGTAAATCTTCTCTATATTTTAAGTAATATTTAAGCAACAAACAGTTTGACAATCATTTTATGACTGGGTTTGGCAAGGGAATGGAAAGGGTTATTTAATTGATAAATGTAATTTATTTAATAATTTCATTCAATATTAGTTTATAAAACAATAAGTTCTATCTATTTTCTTTGAGGTACTTACACATATAATTTCTTTAAAATCAGTTAAATTAAGACGCACATTAAGATTTTTGCAATCTTGTTGTTACAGGTTATGCCAAACTCAACAATGTAGAGACTATTGATCCAATGCAATTCTGGGCTACTGATAGAACCAACCAAGCTTCAACATTTTCAAGATTACCACCTCCTCCATCTAGCACTGTACAAACGGTGCAGTTAAGGAGCACTCAAGCTAATGTTCAAAATATAATAAAATTAGCAATAACAAATAAAACAATTATAATGGAAATGCTGCATCTTGTGCAGCATGCTCAAGATGGTGGTCGAAATGCCGTAATTGAAAGAATCAGTTTTTACCTTTGTTCATTCGTACCATATGTTCAAGAGATGTTTATGAAATTCTTATTCACTTTTATAGAAAAGGCAGAATTAATTTTACATGATCAATTGGGTAGAGTTTTACAAGGTGGCAGTGTTAATCAGTTTGAATTTCTGTTTAACTTTTTGTATGCATTCTTGAGCGAACAAACTTACCTACTTTTGAAAGATCGAAGTTTAAGCAATAACAGTTTTTTTACGGAAATGCAAAATATCATCAAAAAGTTGTGTGGTAGTAATAAGGAGAGATATTTAAATCAGATTATGAGCGATCTTATCAATGAGCTTGAAGAAATTTTGAATAAAAGGCAGCAATGCTCAATAACAAGAAACCGTATTGATTGCAAGATCTGCAATGGCTATCATTATGAACCAAAATAAATGTTATCAGATTTTAATTAGTCTATGACTAGTAACTCTAATTGACTCTCATAGCATGCAGATCATTAAGTAATCAATATTTAAATATTTTATCCAAACTAGTAAAAACAATTCCAATTAGCTAATGAGCACTTACATTTCACGTAAACATATTATGTAAGCAATGGAACCACTTAAATCACGTAACATGGGTGTGATGCCTAATATTCATGTGCCTTATTTTTTATTTGATTTATTTTAAATGGAACTTAAAATTGTTGATCAATTTTCTATTTAAATTCATTTTTTAACAATAACGCTTTTATAAATATTTATTATAGGTTTGAATAAAGTGATTGAACATTACATATCAAAGTCATATAGGCTTTTTTAATGCTTAACAAAATTTTATATTGTAGAAATATTTTACCATAGTATGTGCCTTGCTATATAAAAATCACGTTTTATATCAGTATTAGAAAAAGATACTTTTAAATTGAACAATGTGATAGTAACATTTTAAACCAATTATAAAAATATTTGATTGTTTCGTATATTGTGTGCAGCTTTAGAGCAGCTTTTTCTAACAATAAGATAAAAAAAAGTTGTGATATTGTTATATTTTATTTATTTATATAGTATTAATAAGTTAACAAATAAGTTTTTAGTAAATAAAGCATATTGTAATGCACCAATGTTAAATATCAAATACCTATCTGAGAAATTAATAAAAAATGTAAATATTAAATATGTTTTTCTTACTCTTACTCTAAAAGTCCTACTTTAAGAATGTTGAGAAAAACATAATTTACAGTGAACGTGGGGAAATGGTTTTTATTGAAAGGGAGATGTGCTGATTAGTTTTTGGCAAAGGCAGGTCCAGCCGTTTCGGAGATACGGAGCAAAGAATGCAGAAAATAGTATTCGAATTTTTGAGAGAGCGGGGCCTCCGATTTGAATGAACAAAAAAAACATTCAATTTGTAATAATTGGGAGACGTGGTGATTAGTTTTTGGCAAAGATAGATCCAGCCATTTTAAAGATACAATATATTGGTATCCTCATCATATCAACAACTCTGATGCGATAGAGAAGGTTCAGCGAAAATTTCTGAAATACCTTTATTATAAAACATATAAAATTTACCCTGAACGTGGCTTTGACCACAACACTTTACTAAAAGAATTTGGTATTCCTTCCCTTGCCTCACGTCGATTTATCTGTACAATTATGTTCTTATTTAAGCTTTGCAATAATTCTATAGACTGTCCTCTTATTCTCAATCAACTATCCTTTAATGTTCCAAGGCTATCTTCGCGTTCACAATTATTTTTCAATTATCCCACCCCTAAATCTAATTCTCTCTTAAATTCGCCAATTTTACTAATGTCCTCTAACTTTAACTTAATTAATAATGAAATAGACATTCACAACACATCACCTAATCAAATAATCTCCATCTGCACAAGTTAATCTTTTTATTTTCTTTCAAATATCTTATTATTTTCTGTTTATAAATATTATTGTTACATTCTGCATTATATGAAATTTTATCTTAGCATTTTATGTTACTAACTATATATTGTAATTTTGTGTATATTTTAATTGTTATTCATTATGTCAAATAATTGTATTTTTGAGTCCTCTTGGAGAAATCTGTGGGCTATATATTTAAATAAATAAATAAATAAATAAATAAATATTGTATTTAGTATACTAAATGTACAAAAAATGCAGTTTCTGAGAGAAGTAAGCATCCGATTGGAATGATTCAAAAAACTTTCTGATTGTGTTGGCAAAACAATTGCTTTTAGGAAAAAAAGTTATTCGTTTTTTTTCATATTTTTTTTGTGTATCGAAAATAATTCAAATTTTAATATTAATTATTTTAATTTAACATAATAGGGAAGGGCAAGTTCATAAAAATGTCAGTGAATACGCCGTGACTTCTCATGGTAACGGTTAGCGTGGCAAAAAAAATCGCAAAATAATTTTACTGAAAATTTTATGTTAGCGACGGTTACCATGCAACAGTTTTAAGAGTTTATATTTTCACAAATCAGGGAGATGTTCTGTATAACGAATTGGCCGAGATCGTTAAGTTACCACTACGGTTGCTCAATGTTCGTTGGTTCAAATCCTCAAATACGCTTGAAAAATCGAGTATCTAGTTTTTCATAATTATCAAATATTAGTTCAAAATATTAAATTTAAGTGGCGCATTTCGACCTTGACACTTAGAATATTTCTGAAAAACTCAAGGTTCGCACTTGACTGTAAGAGAGATATATAAAGATGTTGACGAAGGTTGAGGAAGAACGGGGGAAAGAGAAGGGTAGAGGCAGATGATGAATAAGAGAGATGTGTATGAGACATATGCTTTATTCAAATACAATATTAATCCAATATTAATACAGTATGGGAGAGGTTCTGTATAACAAATTGGCCGAGATCGTTAAGTTACCACCACGGTTGCTCAATGTTCGTTGGTTCAAATCCTCAAATAGGTTTGAAAAATCGAATATCTAGTTTTTCATAATTGTCAAATAATAGTTCAAAATATTAAATTCAGGTGGCGCATTTCGACCTTGACACTTAGAATATTTCTGAAAAACTCAAGGTTCGCACTTGACTGTAAGAGAGCGATATAAAGAGAGAGATGACGAAGATAGAGGAAGAATGGGGAAAAGAGAAGGGTGGAGGCAGGTGATGAATAAGAGAGATGGGTATGATATATATACTTTATTAAAATTCAATATTAATACATTATAAGAATATAAAAATAACTATTATCATCAATATATCAAATAGCCGAGTGGTTAAGGTGACCGCATACTCGGTGACATCACTCTGGAGGCACATCAATATATCAAATAGCCGAGTGGTTAAGGTGACCGCATACTCGGTGACATCACTCTGGAGGCACAAGGTGAGATGGATCGAATCCAGCTGGAGACGACGACGACCAACTCTGAAGCAGAAAAAATGGAGCAGTGGTGGTGGCTGGCTGTTGGCAGACGCGCGAAGGTCCTGAAACATACACGCGAAGTGATGGTCAACCTGAGGATCATGATGCGAGAGGTTACCACAGAGAGACACATCGCGGACGATGCATGCCGAACCCAAAAATCTTCAAAAAAACCACAACATGTGAAAAAACAACACCAAAAAAGGAAAAAAATATGAAAAAAAAGCGAAAAAAGGGGAAAAAGAAGGAGGAAGAGGGGAAGGGGGAGGTGGAGAGCCTAAAAAAAAACCCCTAAGTCCCAGATGAAAATTTCTCTTTTCTGTTCAACGTTGAAACTTTTTTATGTTTTTTAGTGTTCCCTCACACCAATTCCCAAAGCCAACACTCGAATGAAATGAAGTCCACGTTGAAATTTTCACAACGAGAAAAAATTACTGGGACTTAGTTAAAATTCTTAACTTTGCCCCAATAAAATTTTTTTGTTATGAAATATTCAATGTGGGTCTCATTCATTCGATTGTTGGGCTTTGGGATGACATACCATGCAAAATTAACTCGTCTGTCTTAATCGAAAAGGTTTCAGAAAATTTGGACTTAGAAAAAAAAAATATTCGAAAGAATTATAATCAGAAAATTTGGACTTCGAAAAAAAAAATATTCGAGAGAATTATTTAATCAATAGATAAAATGAAATGATATTAATCGAATCAAAATTGTTTATATGACTTGATAAAACATGTGAAACCTTTACAATTAATCGAGACAAAAACAAATATGGTTGACTTGAATAATATACAAATTATTCGAAAAAGCCTTAAGAGAAATTTATTAAAACTTGTAAAATGAAATAATAAAAAAAGTTCAAAAACTTGAACATTATAAACTTCAAAACCGTTTAAAGCTGATTGTTATCCTTTAAAAATTGAATCGAATAATAAACTCGTAAACAAATTTATGTTTTGTCTAATCATTCAAGTCAACTCTTTGAAACTTCGATTGAAAGTCTTGATCAAAATTGTTTTCAGTAATAAAAGAATAAAAATCTATCATTTAGCTATGCAGGAATATAACTGAATAAATTTAAAATAAAATTATGATGAAAAACTTGTAAAGCCTGCATTATTTAACAATTTGGTAAGTCGTATTGAGTATTTGAAATATTTTGATCAAAACCAGCAATCATGTTATCCATAAATAAGAATTTACATGCTGTCAATATCGCTACAGGGAAAACACATGATTCTTGATACTGAAAATGTAATTTAAAAATTGTTTCCGTGGAATAATAAACAAGAGGTGTAATAGAAAAGCAACAAAGTAAATTTGTAATTTGTAATTTGTAACAAAATACCATCAATTTAGGAGTTACCTAAGGTGGGGTGCTAGGACCCCTTCAACAAATAAGTATTCGATGCATACAAAAAGCTGTATTGGTTAACTAATAATTTAGTAACAAAAATTTACTATGTAAAAATTCTGAATTCAACACGAAGTAAGCTCATAGTGTTATTATAGAACAAAAAAAAATTCAGATTGACTATTTATGGAATAATAATAATGTAACTTTCAATATCTTTGATACATACGAGAAGTACAAACTTTATTGTTTAATATTGATTTAGAACATGTATAAAAGGCACTTGTGTAAATAAATAAAAAAAGACTGAATCAACATGTTTTCCCCATAACAAATTAAACCTTGGGATGATATAGCATGAAAAATTAACTCGTCTGTCTCAATCGAAAAGGTTTCACAAAAATTGGACTTGGAAAAAAAAATTATTTAATTAATTGATGAAATGAAATGATATTAATCGAATCAAAAATATTAATATATGACTTGATAAAACATGTGAAACCTTTACAATTAATTGAGGCAAAAACAAATGTAGTTGACTTGAATAATATACAAATTATTGAAAAAAAAACCATAAATAAAATTCAATAAAACTTGTAAAATAAAATAATAAAAAATGTTCATAAATTTGACTTCAAAATGATTTAAAGCTGATTGTTATCATTTAGAAATTGAGTTAAATAATTTTTACAACTTGAATCGAATAATAAACTTGTACACAAAATTATGATTTGTCTAATCATTCAAGTCAACTCTTCAAAACTTTGATTGAATGTCCTGATCAAAATTGTTTTTAGCAATAAAAGAATAAAAATCTATAAATTAGCTATGCAGCAATATAATTGAATAAATTTAAAATAAAATTACTGTAAAAGACTTTTTAAAAGCTGCATTTAATTAACAATTTGGTAAGTCGTATTTGAGTATTTGAAATAATTTGATCAAAACCAACAATCGTGTTATCCATAAATAAGAACGTTTACATGCAGACAATGTCGCTACAGGGAAAACACATGATGATTGATACTAGAAATGTAATTTTAAAAATTGTTTCCGTAGAATAATGAACAAGATGTGTTGTAAGAAAGAAATTTTTGTAACAAAGTAAATTTGTAATTTGTAACAAAATACCATCAATTTAGGGGTTACATAAGGAGGGGTGCTAGGGCTACTTCAACGAACAAGTAATCAATGCATTCAAAAAGCTGTATTGGTTAACTAATAATTTGGTATCAAAAATTTAATATAAATAATAATTCTGAATTCCACACAAAATCTGCTATTCATAGAACAAAAAAATTGTGATTGACTATTTATGGAATTGTAATATAATAAATTACTTTCAATGTAATTGATATATACGAGAAGTACAAATTTTATTGTTTAACATTGATTTAGAACATATATAAAAGGCACTTGTATAAATAAATAAAAAAAGACTGAATCAACATGTTTTCCCCATAACAAATTAAATAAGAACTTAAGTCTTTTACACATATATCTGCCAAATTAATTTAAAATCTTTTATTCGCATAATTATATTCAACAAAAAATAGATTGTATAAGGTTTACTATGTAAAAAATGATATTGACTCGAATATTATGATATAAACAATATTTTCAGCAGATATATGTATATAATTATATTAATAATGCACGAGTCAGTAAATATTCCACTAAAATATATACAGACTGCTTTATGAATGATATTGAATAACAAAGTGACAAGTTCTCAAGGCACCTTCAAATTAATTTTCATTTATTAATTTCATTTAATATAAAAAAAGCATTAAATACATAATTAATAAGAAATATTATTCATACAAATATAAAAAGTAGCATGTAACACAAACTCGGTCAATAATTGTAAACTCCTTTCAGAACATAAATTATAAGTAATATCTTTTTATGAATTTCTATTGAAATTATAGTTTCACTAAAGATGACAAACAATATTGTGTTGGAGTAAAGGTTTTCAAAATCATTTGACTGCTTTAAATTCAAAATTAAGAAAAACTTAATTCATATATATATATATATATATATATATATATATATATATATATATATACATGTATAAGTTAAATGTTGAATATTTAAAACACATAAGGTGCAACAGATCTAGTACGATAAATATCTGTATATAATTCTAGAAAAATATTCTTTGACTCGCTATGTATAAAACATGCTTTGCACTTAACTTGTTAGATATCCTCTGCAGCAGCTCCCAAAACATTGGGTCATTACTGGAACCACCTCTGGAGCATCTGCCAGAAATCTCAAGTACTCGACACAAAATCACTACTTTAGAACCAGTACATAACTTTAGTCTTTTACAAGTCTATTTGACCTGTAGCTATTGTCCGAGTAAAATATTTACACAATACGCGACACAAAACTTATATTAGAGACTTTCGTGAATTTAGAATTCGATAAAAACAGATATGTAGTAGAAGTACTTAAGTATAACCTACAAGAGCACATATATAAATTATACTATTGATAATTGCATGTATATAATTAAAGGATACATTGGCGCTGTAAATAAATTGTACTCAAGTATAACCTACAAAAACACATATATAAATTATAATATTGATAATTGCATGTATATAATTGAAGGATACATTGGCGCTGTGAAAAAATTGTTTAATTATAAAATTGATTTAAAATGGAGACCCTGAAAGAGATACTTATCAAACTATTCAAGGTACACTTAGGTACTTCGACAACACACCCAATTTTTTTACTTTTTATGAACATTTCGCGATGAATTTCCTATATCATTATTATCTGCTAAATTAATTAAACGAGTTGATGTACAAATTAACAGAATCCAATCAAAGATTTAATTAAAAAGTCTTAATTAACGCAAGAACATGTTAATTGACGAAAAAATTTTTGACAATCGAAGCAATTAAAGTTAGCAACATGTGCCAAAAAGTCTATGGCCACTTGTACAATAAAAAGTAAAGCGCGAAATTCAAATAGAAATTTAAAACATTGTGAAATTCACTTATTTGAATGTAATCGGTAGAAGGCAAAAAAAGCAAAGTCTTTAAGTATGTGATAGAAAAAAAAATTATATAAAAAATTGTAGATTTAATATATTCATATCACATATCCAAAGACTATACATATTGCCTTAAAATCATAAAAGATAAATGATGAGAATAATGCCTTTAAGAATCTTAACTTAGGATATGTGTTAATAAGCTTAAATTTTGAGATGCAGTTAAAAAAACAAAGGTGCTTGTATAATATTAAGTAGTTATAAAATTTTGCTTATTTCTGCTAGATACTGTTACTTGTTACATGTTCACTATTAAGAAACATTATTATCAAAGCCATGAAAAATGTGTTCAAATTACTATTTTTTAAGTTAAAATTTTTATTTCTCAGTTGTTGGTTATTCCATATGGGACAAATTATATATTAGTTTTAATGATATATATATATATATATATATATATATATATATATATATATATATATATTATTTGCTATAGTTATTATATATACATTAATGTAATCTCGTTTTTGCCTATAGAACAATAAAATTTTGTGAATTGATAAATCGAGTTTGTATTGTCAAATTTATTTATATAAATTATTATATGTGAATAAACTGTTTTTTCAAGTTGAGAATATTTAATAACATTAGAATCTTTATTAACTTTCCGTAGGGCAAGTTATAGTAATCACAAAAAATCGAAAATGAAAATTTTTATATATCTTTACGTTTCAAAACCTTCTGAAAAGTTCATACTTTCCAAAATATTTCATAATAATTTTTTTTTCAAAAAGTTTTTTTTTTAAAGTAAATTTTTGTTAAAAATTTATAGTTTCTCAAAAATCTAATTTTTTCAGAGTTATTTTTTTTCAAAAATGTTAATTTTTTTAAAAAAAAATATTTTTGGTACGGAAAGTTTCAGCAATTTGCCTTAAGGCACGATGCCATGCGCCCCACTAGTTTAAAACAATATTTGTTTAATAGACATCTTTCAATTCCACAGGTAGTGCAATCTACTGTGATTGCACTAATTACAAATAAGAATGTTTGTAAATAATGCAATAAATAATATGTTTTAATAATAATAATTTTTTTTAATTTTAATATCTTTAAATAATACTCTTCTTTTATATATGGTTTTAATAGATTTGTAAATTCTAATTTCAGTTTTAAAAATCCATATATTACTATTCATGCTTTTTTTAATTTTTTAATTCTCAATAAGTATAGAACATGCAACGTATAAAGCGATATATAAGTTATATATTGATATTCCTTAAAAACCGTTACTATAATCATATATCTAATAGCGTATAAAAGAATCCAATAGGAATCCACCAAGATTCCTACGTTTCTAAGGCGTTTGCATGCAGCGCCTCTATGCAAAATTGTTCCCAAGTCGTGAGGAACTACGTAGTGACTACCGGGTTCATATGGAACTAAATCCGTCGATAGGTATTCATGGATTTTTAACCAAAACGGCGTGGGGCATAAACGCCAAATGCGTATGGAAATTGAATATATAGATTTATATATTGACTCACACATAATTAGATGCATTCGTGCTGCCTTAGTTCACAAGTGGAAATTGAATATATAAATGGTTACTTCGATTTAGACATAGTTAGATGTGTTTTTGCTGCTTTAGTTTAAGTGGAAATTGGATATATAAATGTATATATTGACATTCCTTCAAAACTGGGACCATAATTATATATCTAATAGCGTATAAAGCGATATATGAATGTATATATTGATATACCTCCAAAACCGGGACCACATTATATTTATATAATGGCGTATAAAGCGATATATTATTATTTATAGTAAATCTTTTTTGATCAACACTATCCTTAATATTTTATCAATTTATCACAGCTATAATAGCTCAGTTTATTATTTATTATTACAAGCAATTATTTTCTGCAATAGACCATCCTGAGCATTATGCTTATTTACCTAGGATCCTGATGAATATCTTCCAAGTTTAGAACCATACAGTGGACCATTTCTAAGGGAGCGTTCATTAATCATGTGATCGAATTTTCAAGGATTTTAGAACTCCCCCTCCCCCTAGGTGATACATAGTGATATTCAAAATTACCCCTCTTGCCCACCAAACGTCACGTGTATTTTTAGTTACGAGAAAAATTGAAAAATTTTTGATTTTTTTTTAAAATGTTAGGATTTTTTTTTAAAATACAGGTAAAAAATACATACACGTAATATACTAAAATACCCTCCCTCCCCCACATGATCTTCGTGATTTTTTGTCATAAAACCGAAAATGAAAAATTTTGCATATCTTCACGTTTTGAAGGTTTCTGAACATTTTGACATACCTCAAAAAAACTGGACGTGTGTGTGTGTTTTGTATGTCCGCATTTTTTGATTCACGTTTTCGGGCGCACGGATCAACCGATTTGAATGGTTCAAAAAACATTCGATTCCTGTTGATAGGGGAATGTGCTGATTAGTTTTGGCAAAGGCAGGTCCAGTTGTTACAGAGATACAGAGCTAAATGTACAAAAAATGGAAGTTTTTGAGAGAACTAGCATCCGATTTGAACGATTCAAAAAACTTGTGTTGACAAAACAATTGCTTTTGGGAAAAAAATTCCAAGAAAATATTTTTTGTATATCGAAACAATTCCAAAGTTTTAATTTTAATTCTGGCTAAAGTTCTAAAGCTCACTTATATAGCTAAAAAAATAATTTTAACTTTGCAATTTAGTTTATATATTGAATTGTCCTGGCTGGTGGTTGATATATTGGGAGGTATGTTCTGGATCACCAGTACGACCAGGAATTGTAATGATAGGCTGGACCCGAGCGGTCAACAGTTGAATAGTTGTTGAAATATTATATTTGTGATGTGGACTCTCCAGAGTCCCCTGGTAGTGTGAAAGGCCTTTAGGACGAACAGCGATTTGATAGTAAATTGCAAACACACTTCTTTCTTTGAATGATACTTTTATTATTCACTATTTTTACAATTCATATTTGTTGATAACCTTTTGGTTATCATATCAGCAAAGACTACATTTTACTGAATACTATGTCTGGCTCCAAGCTTGACTCCAAGCTTCTCTCCAGGTTTGACTGACTGTCTAACTTTTGTGTAACTCTTATAAACTAATTTATTGTTTACAACCTATTTACAAAATCCAACAGTAAGCACTTCCGATGTCCGCGTAACCTACATATAACTAGCAACGCGTTTTGTAATTATTAAACAAAATAATGATTCGAATTGTTATTACAGTTCAATATTTCTTATAATTATTAGACAATGTTACAGTATTTATAATAATCTATTTTAAAACATTTAATATTAATTACGGTACAGAAAATTCCAGCAATTTGCCTTAAGTCTTGTATAAGTATAATGTCTTGTTTTGGTTTCATTAATGACATTTTAAAATTTGGCAAGAATTGCAATTTATCATCTCTATTCTCAACCTAGTGCAACCAGGCGATATTATTTCGCATTGGTATTACAATTTTAATATTTATATTTATACTATTCATAATTTTAAAATTAAACTATTATATATATATATAATGACTTTGATTTTCAGTAGATAGTATTATTTTTGACATTCAAAATTTATTTTAAATATGTGTAAATTATTTTAATTTTATAAAATTAAATATTATGGCAGTTTTTAATACAACAGAGGCGCAATCGGTTGATGTTACTAATAGTATCCATGAAGATGCTGAATTGGGGCCTGACAAAGATGAACTAAAAATTCTTGAATCTAGTCGACCATGTGATTACTCATTTAGACAGATTGATAGTAATTATCAAATCCAAGTATAAACGCCGCTTTATAGATTATTAAATATACCTATACAATAATATCTGATGCTAAAAATATTACAAATGTTTACAAAGAACCAAGTCAAAATGCTTTATGTATCCATAACTTATAGTCATGTAGCTATAGCTACAAAAATATTTAATTATATATGCAATTTATTTTTTATTCCTACTTTCCTTTAGGTTTGGATTACTTTGAGAAGTTACCCGCGAATGAAGTGGACGCTCAAAAACCTCGAGCATTTCGTTTGGGAGGTCTGCCAAAAATTGGGCGCAATGCCCGCTATCTTTCCTTATCGATTTGGCTCAATAACAACCGCTTGACAAATTTGGAATATTTGGATAAGTAAGAAAGACATTTATTATAATTTATTGCTTAAGTTGAAAGTTTCATTTATTATTTAGATCTTAAAATTAGCATTGGAAAACTGTTAACCCGTTGTAATAATTTAACGCTTTAATACTTTTTAAATAAAATTATGAACAATAAGCAAAAATTAAAATAAAATGTAGTAATTAAAAACAGAAATTTGTAAAAAAGTTTTTGGACATGGTAGTCCTCATTTACTATAATAATTCCTATTTGAGCTTCGATCTTTGTGGCTGGCTAGCAAATCAAGTTAGTTAAAATTGTGAATAGAGATAAATATACCACGGTACTTTATCACATTTTTCTACATAAACCCTAAAAATTCAGTGTATGTATATTCATAAGTCGAGTTACTAAGTTGCGAATTCTTCCTGATAAAAGATATTTCTACAATTAGAAAAATACGTTAAGTTAAAAATATCATGTGTTCAATCAAAGCTTCTACAGAAAATTTCATTATGCAAAGAGAATATTATACGTAGAAATGATTTAGTAAAAGAATATTATACATATTGCATTGCCCTTTGACGACGTTTAAACATTTTGATTAAAGCATTTGATAATCCCTAGAATGTATAAGGGATGATAATCCCTAGAATGAAAAACAAAGAAAGCAAATTAATAGCATAAACTGACCGATTTATATAAATAACATAAAATGTTGATATTTGTTTTCGGTTTGTTGTAAGGAAATTAATCGTGTTTTACCATAAATCGTAATATCTAGGGGGCGATAAAAGGCCCCTAACTAAAATTTTTTACATGAATACACTGTTTTCAGTAGCGTTTCATTTGTTCTCACTGGTAGAATTTTCTAATTTAAAATGGAAGGTTACATCATCTAATAAAGAACACTATAACAATATTATTGAAATTGAAAAAAAATGTATTTTAGAGATTATATAGGTATAAAAAATATGGTAGGGGGGCGCTATAAAAATTTTGATATTCAAAGGGGGCATTGGAAAAATAAGTTTGAGAAACGCTTTATTTATACTATAAATAAATAAATACAAAACTTATCAAAATCGAATTCAAGAAGTGTTAGATACTATATTAGAAGAATTACGGAACGTATATTTTATAGAATGATTGTCCGAATCATAAATACAAATTTTCAATTTTAATGTAAAAAAAATAATTATCAGTTTTTACTGAATCTCCATGTTCTACTTTTAACAGATTTACAAAATCAATTTTGGTGTATCCTAATCTGCTCAGCTGGCTGGATATATCTCACAACCGCATAAATGAAATAAACGATGTTATTGCGACATTTCAGAATTTGAAGATTTTATACTTGCATCATAATGATCTTCGATCGATAAAATCTATTCTAATTTTGAGAAACTTGCCAAAACTTAGAAATTTGACATTCGCCGGAAATCCTATAGAGCAGGTAATTATATAGATTACAATTTAATTCAAAAAGACTACAAATAGTTCATATATATGTTTGATACAGTATCACAATTCTCCGCTAAAGTCAACGCCTTCATTCACAAGGAAAAAATAAATTCTATAAGTTTTTCCAAAATCTTTCATATAAGAAGCTATTATTTTTTAGAATGTAACGAACAGAAATGTGTGTTTTGATTACTTGGATTATGAGTATTTACATAACTGGGATCATAACATTACAAAATTATATCAAACATCAATATATTTTATGTAGCATCAAATAGAGTTACTATCAAATCGAAACAATTATGTTTAAGAAGACTTTTTAGCCGTTTATGTATATGTGTGTTTATATACAATTATTTTTTGCGTTTATTTACAATTAGATTTCTATTCTTTATGTTACAGAGCACGGAAAATTACCGAATATTCATAGCACATTTATTTCCCAACATTATTAAATTAGATTTTACGCTTGTGACAATTGAAGAAAAAACCTCACCTGCACCAGCTGCTTTTTACAGGGTTATGAACCTATAGTTATAGAAATTTCTCTTCACTGCAAAGTTTGCTGATTATTATGTAATGTATTAACATTGTGTGAAATGGTTTTGTGATAATTATACTCAAAAAAAACTGTCACCAATAAACATTACATCATAAAATAAATTTTACAATTATTTGACTAGGATGTATACAAAACGGAGGAAGTATATTATAATTCACTTTAGTGCGAAACATATCCTCATTAATAAGTAAGTAAGTATAAGTTGCTCTTGTTATGAACTAATGACTGCCCTTATTTATTATACATTAATAAAATCATTGCCATAAATATTTTTATTTCTCAGAAATCAGTTAATAACAGTTTTTTATCGTTTGTGATTTAACTTATTTATTTTTCTATAGTAACTTGATTGAAAGATAAAACAAAATTCCATCTTGAGTACAATAAAAATTCAAAATTCAATGTTGAAAAGTTGCTAATTTAAAGACTATTACAGCATATAATTTTATCAATTGTGAAGTATAATAAATAATTATCAATAAATTATAATTTATTAAAATATTACAAAAATTTGAAGTAAAATAATTATTTATTATACCTTTTAATTGATAAACTTGTAGTCTAATAGTTCTTACCTTTAATTACGTAACAATACCAACTTTTATGAATTATATAGATGGCAAAATGTATACAAACTATGTAATGTCATTTTGTCAGAAATTGCATTTGATGTTATACTCGGTAATTAAAACATAGTTGTTGTTGTTGCGATAGTTTAAATATTCTATTTAAATATAAATTTTTCTTGACATTATTACTTATTTAAATAGGACTCAAACCATCTAAAACAAAATTGAGGATAGAAATTCAGACACGTATTATTTTCTATAAAGAAGTAGCAATATCTCGTAAATAATTACTTTATCATTAAGCATCAGTAAAGAAAGAAATGGCAAGGGAAAACTTAAGACTCGGTCGATTTAACATACTCCGTACTCTCTTTGATGAACTCGCCTTGGGAAATGACTTTGAAGTGAATACATTTGTAATGAGACGCTCGAATCACGACTTCGTTCCCTTGAACCAATCCGATCCAGTATCGCAACGCCATCTTGAATTCCAACCCCGCCTTGACCAATAAGCTTAATAGAGTTTGGGCTTCCGTAGAGGGGATGGCGTTGTCGCATGGAGAGGGTAAAAGAAGTGGTGGGGATAGCAAAGCCCGTCTGTGAAGGACAGTCGTTTCGAGACCTTATGTGTGGTAGGGTGCTGTTGATTTATTTTTATTTCTGTTGTTGATAGTCTTTTATCATTCGCGTTGTCATACAGTCTCTATTTTTACATATTAATCTTATATATGTATAAGCCAAAACTGTATTTACCAGAACTGTATCTGCATCCATAAACAAAATCAAAAAGCATATTTGATATGTCATTCGAAAATCCTATAATATATGAACTTGAAAAATTAAATTATACAAAAACATAATAAAAAATATATAAACTTATTACTGTCGAGATAGTTGTATTGAAATAAAAGTACTAAAATGAAATAAGAAAAAATATTGCCTAATGTTTTTAGTTAATTTCATATGTCTGCTAAATTGTTAACGGTAGGTGTAATAATTGCATTTCTTTTTAAGCAAGTTCAACAAATTTTTGCAAGTTTTATTTTAAATAGTAAAATTGTGAGTACGTATCAGTATAAATTTTATTTCAATATAATTTTGTATTTATTACACAAAGCATTTAAATATATTTTTATATCTTTATTATTATGTTGCAAATTACATAATATAACAAAATATCAAATATGTATGGTAATTTGTACTGTTGTACAATGTATGGTTATCATTCGTAATTGTTACTTTTATAATTGTTATTTACAAACTTTATTAAGTTATTGTTCGTTTATCAAAAACCACTGGACATTAGACAAAACGATGTTCATTCCGCACTTAATATTTGCCCTAGTTAATTCCGTTTAATTTAACCAACATTTTTATATAATATTTGTAACATCTTCAACAGCGATCATTTTTTCACAAGAAAAACATAAGCAAATACATTTAGGTTTAATTGTATATAGTCGATTTAGAACACTCTCCATAAATATGTCCAAGGAACCTGGTACTAAAATGATTTGTTTCCACAGTCCCAAATGTATAGATTTTTTTTTTTTTTTTTTTTTTTTTTTTTTTTTTTTTTTTTAATAGCAATCAGAAAAAACAATTTCTATAAGCTATTGTGTTGGTTATTAGAAGTCCAGTAACAATACTGAAATTCTATATACATAAAATGACGGAGATCACCCCAGTGGGTTACTCCATTTTAATGCCTTAGATCGAAGGGATGCTTCTTCTTCAATCTTCTAATATGTGATGTTTGTAGTACGGGAAGTAATGTGGGGTTCTTGTGGTTGAAGATCTTGTCGTGATGGATTCCACTTCTGTTTTTTACTACCTCTTGGACAGTATCGATTCTTAGATCGTTATGTAGTATTCGGTTGCTGACATACCAAGGTGCATTTGCAATACACCGTAAAATTTTGGATTGTTTCCTTTGAATAGATGCAATTCTTGATTTACTGGCGCAGCCCCACAACTCTACGCCATAAGTCCAAATCGGTTTTATTGTCGCTTTATAAAGTAGAATTTTGTTTTCTAATGATAATTTAGATTTACCATTAATGAGCCAGAACAGTGACTTCGTTTTTCTTTCCATTTGTTTTGTTTTGCTGTTTATATGAGTAATCCAATTTAATTTGCTATCCAAGTGCATTCCCAAATATTTTACAGAAGCAGATTCAGGGATAATTTTATTATTAATAGACACCGAAGGACATTTACCCTTCATTAATGTAAAAGTTATATGGTGAGATTTGTCTTCATTGATTTTTGTGCGCCAATAGTTAGACCAGTTTTCAATTTTTTTAGGTGATGTTGCAGTTTGATACTTGCCAGTAGTGGATCTTTGTCAGTAGAAATAATTACTATATCATCTGCAAAGGTTCCAATGGTTGTATCTTCCAAAACCGGAATGTCTCTTGTATATAATATATATAATAAAGGTCCCAGAGCGCTGCCCTGCGGAACACCTGCTTCAAAAACGCGAAAATCAGAAAAATCAGTACCAATTTTTGTGCGAAATTGTCTGTTCTGTAGATACGACTGGAAAAAATGATGGTATTCGGGCAACAAATTATTAATTTTTGTTAGGAGTCCTTCATGCCACACTTTATCGAATGCTTGCTTGACATCTAGAAACGCTGCAGTACAGTATTCCTTTTTTTCAAATGCTTTAAGTATATTATCCACAACCTTGTGGCATTGCTGAATCGTGGAATGCTTGCGTCGAAAACCAAATTGGTGATCTGGAAATAAGTCATTATGATTAACAAATATATCATTCAGTATAAGTTTTTCAAACACTTTTGCCAAAGTGGAAATGAGATTTATTGGCCTATATGAATCAACAAGCTCAGGGTTTTTGTCCGCTTTTGCTATCAATATAATTTCTGACGATTTCAAAGCGTTTGGCCAGTAATTAAGTCTTAATATAGCATTTATGACGTAAGTAATTAAGACGAATCCCTTTTTAGGTAGTTCCTTTAGCATTTTGGGAGTGATGAGGTCCATGCCTGGAGCTTTTCTATTACGCAAAGAATGACATTGTGAGAGAACTTCTCCAGGTGAGAATCTAGGAACACGATGAATCGTAGATGGTAGTGGAGTCTGGTTTCCCGTTCGTGAATTATCGTTGTATTCAGAAATATTAGGTTTGAATACTGTTTCTAGATAGTCTGCAAAACACTTAACCTTTTCTTCATTACTCCTAGCCCAGGAAAAACCATTTGCTGTGGCGACTTTTATTGGATTGCTTATAGATTTCGGCTTTTTATTGCTCTTTATTGGGCGCCAAATAGAATTGTCCAATCTACTGAGATTCGATATATAGTCTTCAAAGTTGGAATTATTAAATTCTTTTAATTTATTTTTGAGTTTATTATTTAAGTTGTTGAATAACGTTTTCATTTGAGGATCGTGGTATTTTTGCCATAATCTTCTAGCCTTGCGTTTTTCGGCTAATAATTGTTTTATCTCCATACTAGTAATATTCCTACCTTTATGTTTTATAGGAGGGGTAGCTAATTTGGTGGAATCCTGTAGTAGACATATAAATTTATTTAATTCATCGTCCACATCAGACGGATGTTTTAATCTAATTTTTAAATCAATTTTTTCTGAGATATGTTTTCGATATAGATTCCAATCTGTTTTGTAGTTATGCAAATAGGTAGGTGGAATATTAATGATAGCTGTAGATCTCAAAGTCAGTAATAGAGGAGAATGATCTGAAGATAAGTCATATAAAGTGGAAATTTCAACATTTGATGTACAAATACCTTTAGTGATTGCAAAATCTAAGAGGTCTGGATGTTTACGTGGATCACTTGGCCAATAGGTTGGTGACCAAGGCGATATAAAAGCACATTTGTTTGTATATATTAGTTTCTCTAACTCACGTCCTTTTGTGGTAGTAATCCTCGAGCCCCATAGCTTATTTTTGCAATTAAAGTCTCCTCCTACAAGAAACTTTGGTCCTAAGGTTTTGAAAAATTCATGCAATTGTTCGCATTTGATGTTATGTCTCGGAGGACAATATATGGCAGAAAGTGATATGTCAAATGACTGTAGACTGACAACAATAGTGGTGGCTTGCAAATAATCAGCAGTAAACTTACCAACTTCATAATGACGTAAATTTGCTTTAACCAAAACAGCACTACCTGCGTGGCAACCGCCATCTGGATGTGGGGTGTAATATGTTATGTAGTTGGTAATATAAAATCTTGAGTGGTTTGTTAAGTGCGATTCGCTGATTAAAAGAATGTCAATTTTTTGTTCATGTAGAAATTGTGTTAATTCATGCTTGTGTTGTTGAATGCCGTTGGCATTCCATATAGCTATTCTGAAAAAACTAGACATTATTTATATTTACTAACAATTAGTGTCAGCATGTTCATTACCATAGTATTTTGCTGAGTTAATTGTTTCATGACATCTTTGATTTCAATAAGGATAGCACTAAGTTCTGTCATTTCTATAGCATTCGACTTGTTTTGTTGGTTCTTCAGTATTTCTGCATAACTCATATGTTGTGTGTTTTCCTTTAATAGACTGTTGTGCTGGCGAACAGGTTTATAAGATTGGTCTGTTTGATTAAATTTTTTCACATTGGCTGTATTATGGGTTTTGTCGTAGTCATGAAAAAATTCACAACCCTTATAATTAGCTGGGTGTGCTCCACCACACAATGCACAGCAAGCAGGAGTGTTCCTTTATTTTTTACAAGAAGAAGTCACGTGCGAATCGCCACATTTCAAGCACGCATGTGGCCGATTACAATATGTACGGGTATGACCATAGAGTTGACATCTATGACACTGTATTGCATTTCTAGTCCTTCTCGGAGTCTCGAAAAAAATTATTTGATTCAATAGTTTGGTCATTTTAAATATTTCAGTGTTTGTTGATGCCGGTTCCAAGTCTACAAAAAACATATTTAGAGGCTTCTTTGTTTGGTAGTGTTTCATATTGATGATGTTTCTAACTTTATGTCCATTCTTCTCAATTTCTTTTTTAATTTCAGCTATGTCACTTGTATAATGAACATATTTAAGCACCACCCTATAGGCTCTTTCTTCACTGGGTTGATAGGTATGAAATACCACATTTCTGCTTTGTAAAAGTTTTACAAGCGTCCTGTAAGTATTTGGTTCGTTCACATTTATTTTTACCATGTCATTTGGTAGTATTCGTGTTACATACGTATTCGGTTGTAAAACCGAACTAAGACTGTTTACCATATCAGGATAGTCGATGCAATGATAAATAAAAATTGGTGGTGGCTTGACTGTCTTAGTGGCAGGTTGCTCAGTAGAATTTTTGATATTAGGACGGTTTATTTCGTTATTGGATAATGCGCTGAATCTATTAGAAAGTTGTATGGAATTATAATTAATATTTTCATTGTTAATTTTTCTTCTTTTTGCACTAAGTATTTTTTTCGGCACTAGCTGCCATTTATTTACATTTGTTGTTTCCGAACTGGTTCCAGCACGTGGTTCGATGCTACTATTCTCCATGTTTATGTCGTCATTAGTTACGTCATGAATTGTTTGACTATTTTGGGTCATTATTACTGGATTTGCTTGTACACTATTAACTATTACACTATTAACTTGTGTTAAGTTTTGATGAACATGTTCAACGCTAGTTGATTGATCTTCTTCAATTAATTTTAATGAATCCACAACAATTTCCGTTGTATCTGTGTCTTTGTACCCCGAAGGGTACATGCAATCGGCTTAACGGTACCGACTTCGTATGCACAGTGGTTTGTTTACGCGCGCACTGACACTATGTTTTGATTCAAACTGAAAAAATAAAAATAAAAATAATTCACTTTGAATATTATATAATTTACTCCGATGTCGACGGTACGACGTCCGAAGACAGAATGAAATGTATAGATTGTATATTAAATATTATATAAAACAAAATGTGAGAACATCAATATAAATTATTTTTAGCAAGATAATAAAAATCTGCGCGGGTAAGATGGATAACCGTCAATATTGGTGATTGTATCAGTTTGACACAGTTTTGGAAAATGTTTTGTTCATTTTCCATTGACCATTATCCATACTTAGCAACATGGTTAGAAATTTTACTACATGGAAAACCGATCATATTTATAATAACAATGACAAACCATTCAACTCAACCTTTAGGATCTGGGATTTTGGCACAACTAAATTTTTCAATTTATTTTGGGCGTTCTTTATACAACAACCCAAACAAGATATGTATCTATGCTTATTATTTATAATATTTTATAGATTGGTTAGATATTTCTGTTACAATTCACTTTTTAATAAATTTTTTGATCGAAAATCAATTCATGCTGTAATAGCACATTGTCATAAGTTATTTGTTTTGTAAATTTTACTGAATTTTTACTTTTCTCATCCTCGCCAAAGTATGTTTGTTTCCAAACTTTACGATAAGTACATATATAAGTAACTAGAAATAATTATACCTATCAAAACTTATTTTCATTTTATTGCAAATTATAATTTGATTGCATGGAATTATTATATAAATTTTGTTTTCAATAGGTTGAGTTTATTCAATTTTTTCATCCACTGAAAAGTGGACTATGATTCACCACTTTATTAGTATTTGTTGTTATTTATTTTAAATTGATGATCGATGTTTATTTTAATTCTGAATTTTGTCTCGCCAATAAATTATTGTAAATTTATATCACTGACCCAGACATTCGAATTAATTTCTTTGTTGTTGTTTTGTTTGTGGTTTGCCTGTTGGGGGAATGATTTATTAGTTGTTATTATAAACGAGAGATCATTCATAAGTGTATGCATAATCTCGAAAAAATGTATTCATAAATTACTAGACTAATAAACAATTGTAAATATAAACTATTTTTACACGTATAAATTAAAACACTACAAGAGGTTTTTGCAATATGAAAGTAGTTTATTATAATAAAGCACCATAAATGATTTATTTTAAAGAAAGATAAATCAAATACATTCAGCATATTTATTGTCTAAACTCTATGAAGTTTCTTTGATATTATAAGTAAAAGTTATGAATACAACTATCTGCTGAAACATATATAATTGTTATTTAAATTATATTAATATTATATATAACAATAAATTATTTAATATAATAAATTTTGCTATTTAGCTAATTACTCCAACAAATAACATTTTTTAGAAAACAGAATTTGTAAAACGTACTTAGAAAACAAATCATATTCCGATTTCATATTACAATCTATTGGCAGAAAAAACACAAATTTGATTTTTTAATCAATTATTTAATTTTTTTGAGTTTTTCAGAATATTTATAAGTATTTTGCTATATTACCCATTCAATATTATGTACAATCAAAATATGAACATACTTATCACAAAATAATGCTAGATCATGATGAGCAATACGTGGCTCGCGGGCTTTATTTGGGT
>NW_020539725.1:20080626-20100232 GCF_003426905.1 Ctenocephalides felis
AAAACTGCAAATAGGGTAAATGAAATTTTGGTAGTAAGAGTATTTTTACTTGATATATACTGTTTTTCTATGTAGTTCTACGTATGAGTGTTATCTCTCTAGACCTTGGGGGTAATATCAAGTCAAATAAAAAATTTTGGGGTAATGATTAAAAACATTCGTCGACCGTCGATGGAGAAGACAGCTGCTGCCAAATACCCCCCAAGAATACATATGTTTTGAATATATATACACATGCATGTGTGTGTGTAAATGCACAAAATAATAAACAGCATATCTGGCTCTTAATCAAAAACGCTATAAGATTTCCTTACATCTTACGATTAGCCTAAGATGGCCAGTGGCCACCCATAAAGATTTCAGTGGACGGATCCCACGTCCATCGATTTTCAACGACGTTTTCTCTACTAGCCTAGAATGTCACCGTCAATTTGAAAGGTTTGATGCAATGGCATTAACATTCTATTATGCTCCAATAAGGTTTCTGATTCTCACAAAACCTGCAATACTTATGCGATTAGAAATTTGAAACCAAACTTATCGATTGTGTTTTTTTTTCATTATCAAGTCATGATCGACAGAATATGAGCCAACAAATCATATTGTCTCGTATTACAAATCATGGGAATGCATAAGAATGATCGAAATAAAAAATAACCAATAATTTTAAATTATATTACATGACGCTTCAGAGACCAAAAAAGATCAATTTCTAATACTACTTATTTTCCCAAGCCAAAAATTCGACAAAAAGTACAAATACAAATTTCCATAAGCTGTAGTAGGATACTGATAAACTTGATCCTGTATATATATCTCGAATCAATCAAGTAATAGCATTTTTTGCGATAAATTATTGATCTCTACCTAAAAGTTGGCGTACAAGATTGTTCAATTAATGCATCAACTTTAAATTAACAATATATTCGAATAAACTAAAGCGCCGAAAACTTGTCATATATGTTAAATATATGTATTGGTAAATTTTTGTATAAAACACTAAGTAAATAAAAAAAATCTATTAACTATATATGTCTATAAGAAATATTGCAAAAAAGGTACGGAACATATGAGGCAAGAAGAGCACAATTACACAATAGCTTTAGGAACGTGAGGTTTTCTGCTGAGAATACAACGGGCATAGATCTCGTACAATACAGACGAATCCCTTAACTTTTGTTAACTTTATTTGATGGGAAATTAATGACTTAGAATTATGTACTATTTCCGGCCGATATTTTTTATTCACGCCCCATTGTGTTTAGTTGCAGGATTAAATTCTTGAAAGCATTCATATGTGCTCGAATTTGGATTAGGATGTAATAGTTGTGCAAATTCAAAAAAAATCTGCAAAAATTTAGAATTTAAATACTTTATGCTATTGATTGAAAAAAAGTTTTCATGGGAACACTTGAATAAGCACTCTAAAATAAATTAGGACCATTAAAAGAAAATTGAATATAAAAGTAGTATAAATGAATTCATCTCTAGAGCATTTGTATTAATGAGCACACTCATTAATTAGTTTTCAAAATTATTTATTATTATTTGTTCGCGAATAATCACAATTCTGCTACCGAAAAAAATGAAAAACACTGCCGACATAAGCCTTCTTCTTACGATGCGTATTAAACTTTGCATGGACACAAGAAACATAAATTATTTAAATATGAAATAAAATCATAAAATGCCCTATATTTCTACTCTCATGACACTGTCGGCTCGTAACCCGATGTTAATGTCACTTTAATAGCATTTTTAATGCTCCACGTTTCATTAAGCTTCTTCATATTATTCATATCCGTATGTTGAAAAGTGCCTAAAAGATTTTGCAAACAACCAGCTGCGAAAAAAACTTGAGTCGTGACTTGTAAAATTATTGTTCCTGCTCGAATTACCGATTAAGGTAACTCGCAAAATTGTAATTAAGTTAAGTATTTAAGTTAATACAATAATTAATGATGAAACTAACGATAATAACTAATTAAGATATCACAATAGCAATAAAATTGATTGACATCATGCGCTTCTTGGCGTAAGTTAACGCAGATAATATAACAAAAACGTCAATATAATCGCAAAATTAGCTACTTCGGGCAGAAAGTTTAGCTGTCACAAGAATACAGAGTACAGGAGTACAATACCATTTGTACGAATTTATATACAATAAAAATTCGTGAGCAAAATGTGTTTCAGAAAAATGTATTTATGAAGTATCTCCTATTTTATTCATTCATCCAAGTAACCTCACTATTAAAATATGGTCAATCAAAGGTCACAGCTTCTGGTATTCGCAGAATGACTGCAACTTCTGAAAACCTGATGTTAAGCAGCGATATTATTTTCATTCAAAAACATAAATATTATAAATTACTAATAAATATTATCGGAAAGTTTATGAACTTTCAAAGTTTTTCACTTAGGCCTACAGCAAGTATTATTTTTCTTTAGCAAAAATATTATAAGAATAATTTTGAGATAACAAAGGATTGTTTTTTTGCGTGATTTAGTGTAAAGCAAGGCTTAAAAGTCCGCGGTTAAAAAAGGTCCATGAATATTATCTTAAAAACAAGCAAAGTATAGATTTTTTAGTGATAATTATATACTAATTTGTATGTAGAAGGCATAAAATATGTAGCCATCACCTTATAGTTTTTACGGTGTCGCAAACAGGAAATAAATGGATGTATAAAAATCATAGCAAAAACTATTTTTCCTCATTGAAGCTCAAAACCAAAATTTTGACCTCTTGAAATATAGTTTATAATAATTGAATATAATTCTTACGTTATTTAATTGCTTTGTAAGATAAATTGTTAATTTTATGTTAGATTCTACAGTTTTTTTTTTACATATAACATCTATAAAACCAACTGAACTTTTACCCTAGCAAAGGTGTAAACAATAAAAAATAGTAAATAAAAAAGTCAATTAAGTCAATAAAAGGAATTTTATAAGAGATAAATTAAATAAGTAGTTATTCCAACTCTGCTGATAAATATTTCTGACGAAATACCAGATCATGGTTATATACATTGTTATCTCTGAAAAAATTGTATCCATGAAATATAAATTTTGTATTGGTTGATTAATGTTTATTACAATTATTTTGCAAAATTTCTTCAAAATTACATTGGACTTATTTCTCCTATGGTTTACTTGGCATGGCTCCTATGGCATACTTATTTTTTCTATTTAAAATTACATTGGACTTATTTCTCCTATGGATTATTTCTCCATTCTACCTTGCTTATGGGGTAAAAGAACGAGGTGACAATATTTTGATAAACTGCAAAAAAAAACATTTCTACAATAATGAATTAGCTGGGGCTGGGAGGCGGATAGTTATTTATTTGATATGTGTTATTTGGTGTGATATAATTGGTTTGATTTTCAGAATATAATTGTTCAAAGTCAAATTCAATCTTTGTGCCCCGCCTTACCCTACATATAATTCGTGCAAACATTAACAATTCATTGAAACATTTAAAATTTTGAAGTTTAAGTCTAAAGATTCAGTAGGCTCTTAGCATGAAGATTTATAAATTAGCAGTAAATAGTGTTACAGCGAACCCGTGTTAACAGTACAGTAGAACCTTGATTATCCGGACTTCAGTTAAACCAATTTGCGATTATCCGGACTACCAACCGCGACAGAGTTATATGTATATACATAACTATAATTTGAATTTTTGCACGATTTACGCTGCAATTTAGTATATGTATGTAATATAATCTAAGAAAATATATATGCACATACATAAGGAAATGTTAATGTCGTATAAAATATTGATTTCCGTTGATATTTATGTATGTATTTGTTATTTTTGATAAATACACATATTATTCTTCATACATTGGATTATCCGGATTTTTGAATATCCGGATGCCTATCGACAACAATTAGTCCGGTTATTTGAGGTTCTACTGTACTTTGTTTTCCGGGGTTACCTGTACCTGCTTTTTAAAAGAGTTATAAGATATAAAAAAGTTCAAAAGTTAAAAGTACAAATATTGCAAAATATAGTTATAAAGACGTTGATTTCAGCCCGATCTGGCTTGTTGCAGCGCGAGTTGAGAAGCCGCGCGAGTACATCGACTCTGCGTGACCTCGCGTTCGGCTGTGCCGTCGAGTAGCCGCGCATCGAGTGGAATGCGGTCCGCCAGCGACACAATGGACGCCGCCCGAACACCTCGATGGAAATTACTTTACTAAATAATAAATGACACGTGCCGATTTACCCAATTTTTATTTTGAGCTCAACTCAATCGGGGGGTGGTTGATAGTTACAGACGAAATATGGTTAGAATTTGATGACTTGATATGAAATTACTTTTTTATGAGTTGATCAACGCTAAATTTATTCTAACCACCAAATGTCGATACCGTCGATGTACACAATTTTCATTTTGGACACAACTTAATTTGGTGGTGATTGATAATTTCAGACGAATTACCGTAAGAAATTATTACTTTGTAATGGATTTTTTTTAGAAGTTTTTTTAGAAGAACAAAGTTAAATTTAATAAAACTATTATAAACCAATACTTGTTTTAATTTATAACTATTTAAGTCAGTGGTTTTCAAAATTTTCGTACCGCGTTCTCCATTCGCGCATGCTCTATTTTTCACTATTTCAATTAATTTTTATAATTAAATCACTTTTCATAGGCCCGTAATATTTTAAGGTATATGGTTGATGATGGTTTGACTATAAACTCTATCACTATGCAAAGTTCCATCAAAATCCTACTTTAATTAAATAATTAATTAATTACTTTAAGTAATTATTTAATTAATTAATTAATTAATTTTTATAATTAAACCACTTCTCATAGGCCTGTAATATTTTAAGGTATATGGTTGATGATGATTTGACTATAAACATTATCACTATGCTAAGTTTGATCAAAATCCTGGAAGAGTAAATCTGAGGGTCTCTTTGTTAGAATTAGAGTGGAAGAAAGGCGATGTTAAATAGTAAAGAAGAGTAAACCTGAGATTCTCCTTGTTAGAATTAGAGTGGAAGAAAGATGATGTTAAATAGTAAAGAAGAGTAAACCTAAGGTTCTTCTTGTTAGAATTAGAGTGGAAGAAAGATGATGTTGAATAGTAAACCATAAACTTGGAAAATAAGGCCAAGAGCTACATATTCACAATTCCTCATCACTTTATGGCTTCTGTAAGGCTTTTGTTTCCAAGCAAATTAATTAAAGTATAATTGCTAGATATGTATGACAATTATATATTCAATAGAGGTGTAATAGAACAAGTATTTTAAGCCTCATATCATAAATAGCTGTTCAAAGTTTTCGATAGTAACGAGAGAATCAAGCTCAAAATGTTGTTGAATAAATTTGAGCATTAATTCGAAATATGTCTTAACAATATATACTAAAATTTTGTCAAAAATTGATCCGCTTGAATGAGGTCAAGGGTTAACCCCAATAATTATCTTAAGACCATGACCACTCTATGTTAGGTTTTGAAAAACACTAGAAAAAGACTCCACCTTCAATAAAACTAAAACAATTAGCATAAAAAAGCCTTACTACTAGTAAGTTACTAGCAAGCAATTTACTTTGAGAGTATTGATTTTTGAGAATATTGATGCTTTTGAGAGTATTGATTTTCAATACTCTCACGTTTAACTTATAGATAGAATTATAAGCTTTAACATCTTCAATGTGAAATTTCTGAAAACTCCGAGAGCAGACCACATTGTTATAATTATTATTTAAATCTGATTTAATTAACTATTAAATATGATAATAAACTATTGAATATGCTTCCAAATTTAACTTTTAACTTTACAATTTATTTTGTGGTTAACTTTTTTTTTATATTTGCGCAAACTGAGGTTATAATTTAAGAATGTAATCGAGAGCTTTAAGCACAATATATGGGTAGAAATAACAAATAAAATTTACTGAAGCTGGTGTTTTAAAAAGAATAAAAATGTTAAACTTTATGAAGCAAGTGAAACTTTCAAGGGCGTCTTCATATCAATCGATCGATTCATTAACTTCCTATTAGGTAGAAAGTAAATTGGATAACATAAAATTAGTAAGTATTTGATGTATTCATTTACAGGATCTAACGATTGGCGTTAAGCTACAGAGTCACGAACAAATATAAATATATAAAATCACCAATATTATATCAAACCACCAGTATGTATCTTGAAATTTTAAAAAATTCAATTAAATTTTCAAAATTCTCAAAGCATTGAAAGCAGAACTAGATGCAAACTAATGAATTACATGTTTGAAAAGATACTCATTCGAGTTTGATAAATTAAAAGAATAATAGTTTGGAGTATCTGTTAGATGACATCATAATATTTTAAAATTGTTTGATAAAGTCCGCTTATGTTATCATCTACTCATGCATATTTGATAACTTGTCTAATCTTATGACAATCCGGTTCCGCCGAGAAGACAGGTAAGGCACTGAACAGCTCCCGTGAGTGTGGCTAATGAATAAAATGTCAAAAAGGTAAAAAGAAGAAAAAATGTGACGGCGAAGCCGTAAGAAAAGTGTTGAATTCGTTATATCGATTTATGGCGGCAACCGGAAAGGCATAAATAAAAGTTTATAGTAGTCATGGACAGTACAAAAGCGACCCAAAATGTGAAGGGATTCACCGCATTCACATTTCGAGAAGAAACTTATTAGACAGAACGTCTGCCCTGTTGAACCGGCTGATTTTTATTGAGTCGAACAACTCCCAGAAAGGTATATCGATCGCATAATTATTTTTATAGCGCGCAATAAATTATAAAAAGTAAATTACAAAACCTCCATATAAAATCACGAAAATTTATTATCATTTAATTTATATATTATATTATCAGTAAATTAATCTATTTATTACACATAATTGCTGATAACTATATGTAACTCATATATGCTTAAGAAGATCTGGACATATAACATTGAGCTGTAGAGTTCCGTAAAATTAATTAAAAGATTTCAAAATAAAATTCTTAGAGCCATTGTGAACATCTCATGACATGTTACTAACGAGACGAGTATTGATGGATTTACTATAGAGAAATAATGAAAAACTATATCACATAATATGTGTGATCATGAATCATAATTCTAAACTAATCCAATATCCTACAAAAATATCCTATCCTATCCTATGAAAATATACTTAACACTAGGTAATTTCTAAGCGAAATCTTCTCATTCGGAGATGCTCTCTATATACTTCTAGAAATACTTTTTATTTCTGATTATTTTTTTTGATTATGTTATTAAATAATGAGCAGAGATTTTTAGCAATATATGAGAAAGGAAACACCTTCATTATTATTATGATTTGATATTTGTAGATACGACTACTGGAAAATCTACTAGGAGTATAAAAACAAAATTAAAATAGTAATGAAAAATGTTTTATACTGTAAATAATATATGTTTCTGTGTCTCACGTATCTAGTAGTTATTAAAAAAGGTAACTTTTAAATATGCACACATGCATTGAATTTAAATCTGTGACTAATTCGTATTTGTACAATTGTACAATCCAATTAGTGTTCAGAAAACAAAGCACAGTTTCATTTGAATTAGTGCATCATAGTAAATGATTAGTTGTAAACTTGACAAGGAGGATAATTTTACAAAAGTATTGGAATAAAAAGAAAAAATACTCGGCGAAAATAAAAACTCTGCAATTGCTCAGTCAAAAACATTCAATTTTCAAATTTAATGCTTCGGACACAAATTCGTATAGGAAACTTTAATTTTTACTAATGAATTTGAGAATACGACATGTGTGTGTGACGATAAATCTTAAAATAATTTAGTAAATTCAAAAAAAATATTTTATTTTGATAATCATTTAACTTGTTTATTTTTTTCCAATTTGTTAATTTTGACAAAAAAATTTGCTAATGTCTTCTAAAAATAAATAGTATTATAAAGCTACTGACACATTTTCATCTTTAATAAAAAAAACATTTTTTTACCTCATTATTCAATCATTTACTATAATGCGCCTGCATGGTATAATGATAATTTAATCTTCGCTACCAGTTAATAAATTTATTAACCAATTTCATGTAAATTTAAATCTATAACTTTTGAGCTAATCTAGCATTAAATTCCAATAAATCAGACCGTGTTATTTCCACTTCCGTTAAAATATAACTAAAGAAAAACGAAAGGCATCCCTTGGCACAATAAAAGTTGAATTGATACCTGCACATCACACAATATTTTTTTTGCCATATCAAGTTAAACATTTCTATAAATGAGCCAACCTTCAGATACGTATAAAATTGTAACAAACTGAGGGTGGAAAAGGATCAGGCTATTTCAACCATTCATTCATTGGTAGGTTGCGTAAGAAATATTATATTCCGGTTTTCTTAGAAATTCACATATGATTTTTTATGAATGAGTTGTTTTTTATGATTATTTATGTGGTGACCAGGTGAATCAAATGCCTATGATGATTTTACAGTAAAATTTGTTCCCCAAATTGATCACACGCTTGGAATATGCGTATAATTTATACGTCCTTTTGGTGGAGGATAAATTTATGTATTTTAAGGAAAACGTATCCAAATAAAAAACAGGAAAGTATATGAGCTAAATTTATCTCGGACTCTATTAGTAATCAATTTCTAATCAATGTTTCGTCGAATATTTGTTGTTTGAAAAGAAGAAATACATGTTTCTACAGAACATTCGATTATAAACAAAACATCACCCACCTTACCGTTCAATAATGTGATTTGCTTTTAATAAAATTTGTTTAGTTCAAATAAAAAGTACAATATTAAAAGCTTAAATTACCAATCATTCTCTCAAGTAAAAACTGATTTTTATTGATATTGTAATTGAAACTGATAAATCATTTTCTTTAATTACAATCCAAAGAGGTGCGCTGACTTTTCTTGTATCATGCTTACCTTTCAGATGTTATATCTAATATGAATTTAAATTTATAATGGGTAAACCAAAAATCTATTCTACATATTTATAAAATATAATAATGGTTCAAATGTCTATTTCAAAATTTAGCTGATATTTTATAATATAAAATCTGTTAAATTAGTTACTAACAAAGTGCGTTCAGTAAGTCAATTTTATAAATCACATGACATCGACAAATTCAAATTTGAAAATCTTTGTTTCACAAATATGTCGAATAATTCAAACAAAGAATATAAATTCAAATGATCGATCGAGGAATCTGAACCAGAGGTACCAGGTCCGAGCCCGCTTCGCAGAGCGTGATGTCAAGTAGTAGTGACATACGTTTTCACTAGGAAATATAGACTAGAAATATAAAATCTGGCATTGCTGTATCAATAAAATACTCGTCCTATTACAGAAAGTTTAATAATAAAATTTATCACACAGAGATGTGGCAACTGTTTGGATTGCCATCTGTAATCAAATAAAAAAATCATCCATGAACACGGCTCTAAATTTTAGCTTTTTACATATTAGTTATTGTTTTTGTTTGTCTAGGGTAAATCAATATTTTTGTACTTATTTCGTTCAATTTATAAGTTTTTATATTTTGTCTATAAATCACGAATGATGAAAGTTATAGTATTTATAATAATATATTTGAAAACTTTTAATATTCTTCGAATATTTAATTTCATCACGGTACAGGAAGTTCTAGCAATTTGCTTTAAGGCACGTATGCACCACTAGTTTGAAGTTATTTTTGTGTAAGAGGATCCTACGGATGTGATCAACTGTAAGCCAATTTTGCATAATATTTGCCTTGCGTGTATATTTCTGCAAATAGAATATTAAATTAGACAAGGGTGATGCTTTTGTGATTGCATGCCTCATTTTGAAAGAATAATCATAAATAATTAGCATTAAAAAGTGCTACCAAATCCATTTAGCTGTCTTTCACATTAAGCATCAATAAGACAAAGAAGTCAACCAAAAATTTAAGTGTCGGACAGGTCACGCCACCGACTCGTTCAAAAATTAAATTTGCATTGCATTATATTTAAGATAAAACGTATGTCATAACTTTTTTTATGCAGGTATGAAAAATAAGAATTTTCAGTAACGGCTCTTATCAAATATCGTTTTATTACCGAAGATTTTTATACAATAATTTATATTTTTATTATTTTCCATCCTAAAATATTCGTTGCGTGTATCGTTCGATGTCGCGGTCGTTACGGAGGCCACCTAAACGTCCGTAATCCGTTGTTATTTCACCACCGAGTAGGACCGGCCCGAAAAATAATATGAATACTCGGTTATGAGTTCCGAATGCCGCTCTTTGGGACAAGTTGTGTACAGTAGCCGTTTGAGAATACTATATTTTATGTTATCATACATGGAATCACCGGGCGCACATGTACGCCGAATCAATTAATGAATCCAGAGATAAAAGATTGATCTTTTCGATTATATATAAACACACATATAGACATATTATACACACATATCTACATATATATCCGTGGTTGCAAATAATTCTGCTCACAGAATACAAATTAATCTTGAAGCAGTAATTTTTATCCTGTGGGGCGTGCGAAGCAAGAGGGACATGCACCTGTTTCCAAAATACCAAAAAAGGCGAATTGAGGTCAAAAAATTAAAAAAATACTGTATATTATTTTGAAGCACGAGAAATAAATTAAAATTTATGAAATTAGATCGCCAGAAAAATTATGAAAGCTTTTTAAAATCTATACGCTCCAAAAGGTTGGAAGCTGAATTAAGCCATAACGTGTGATTTAAACTGATGAGCAAATACTGCCGAAAAATAGACTAATATATATTTATTTCAACAGCGATCAGAACTTATGGGTCCTATGAACTGAAAATGTTGTTGTGATAAATTTCTTACCAAAAACCCAAACAGTTGTCTCATCCCTATGTGATGAATTTATTACAATAGTAATATAGTGATAACTTTTTATTGGCGCAGCAATGCCGTATCAGTGCTGTTTTCACTTGCAAACATATTGCTATCTATATTTTCAAGTGAAAACCGTTGTCACCACTGCTTGACAACAGGCACCTCGAAGCGGAATCGAACCCGGGACCCCTGAATCCAGGTCCAGACGTTCCAGCCACTTACCTATGAGCAAGCTCTAATATATAATAGTACTAAAAACTGTCAAAATTCTAGTCAGGCGTTTCAGATATAAATACTAATCTAGAAAGGACACAAACAAAGTCAAAAAGGAATGTTATCATCTTTCTGATGTGTAAAAGTAACACAGACAAGAGGTTAAATTTTATGTGTAAAACGCCTGATAGTACATTGCATTTTTATAATTTTTGGAACAAATTATTATATATGAAAAAGTACTCAATTTTATGTCTATAATTTTATATATTAAAAACAGCTGTGCTTAACATTTCAAAAACATATAGGCCATTGAAATAGCTCATACAACTCGAACATTTTTTGAGCTGATGAAATCAGCTCAATCGCTCTCTCGAAAACATAGCATATAAATTGTATCCATACTTTTTCATATTCGATGAGAAGAAGTTGAAACTTATTGGTTTGACTTTGAAATTTTACTCAAAAAGTTAAAAATGTTGGGTCTGTCGGTCTGGACTCCTTCAATGTAGAAAGTACCACATTTTTAGAAAAGCTACGTTATTATGTTATTTACATAGTATTCAGTAAGATGAAAAAAAATTACAATGATAATTTTCTCTAATATAAATTATTATTGAAAAGAAACCTTGTGCTCGGAACTCGATTTCCACATGTAAAACCACATATAAAGGAAAGAAACTATAGAAAAGAAAACTTACTTTTAAAAAATAGCATTAAATCTTTGGACGATGGACAACTTGAAGAGTACAACAAATAATACGGAAAAAAATCCACATAAAAACTGCAACAAAAATATGGAATTCTGTCACAGAAACAATCTTATTATTACAAATATCAAGAATATATGAATTCAAACATTAATAAGTTGAAGAAGCAAAGGAGGCAGATGAGACTATATCGGCTACATTAATGTCAAAAGTATAATCAGAAGCTAAGTGATACCTATATATTAAAACTTTTTCAAGAACCAATTCCGAAGCTATAATTCGTGAACGATATAAAGACAAAACTCATCAACAATTGTTTGTGAAATAAAAAAGTTGCAAAATCTAGAAAACGGATTACCGATTTGAAGTCACAAATGATTAACATTAAACTTTGCGACACAAAAGATAAAAAAGAGCCATGGTCAAAGATTGGAAATGGCAAAGAAGTACTTACAAGAAAATCTTAGACCATAAGAGTCTAATTTTACAATTAGATTATAAAGTGCAAATTAACCAAAGCAACAACGTATCAGAAAATAAACAGCAAACAAAAACGAGACCAGAGAAGGAAAGGGCAAATACAATTAGACTGAATATCAAACAGGACAAAAATGCTTAATTAAACAAAATAATATACAATTTAAAGTTTCAGGCAATAATATTGATTGAAGTAAATTCAGATATTAACGAAAAAATAGATATTTTAAGAAGAAAAAAAGAATGCACCTAACAATAAGTGACCAATAAAATATTGTATAATTCTACTAACAATAAGTTTCAGGTAAGGTCAATTTTGTACCACAAAATTCTCATACTTTCTTTCTATTGAAAATATGAACATCTATTTGAAAGTTCCTTACTTATTTTTTTTACAAAAATTTACAAAATTTTTCAAGGAACTAACTTTTTTTAAAGTCCTAGTTTTAAAGTCCTACTCTGCAATATTTCACTTGTAAAATGTTCACATTTGCAATAACCAGGAGCGGTCTAAGGGTCCTCAGTACCTAGTACCATTGTTTAAAGCAGCGATCGAAAAACTTTTTTAATCTTCACCCCAAAAATATTTTTGTCTAAGATGACAACCACTTGACTCATTGTCAGAGAAATTATCCCCATACGGACAACTACGTAGCAAATAAAGTAAATATCAATTGAATATTTTACCACCAAAAATTCCATATTTACCCCATTTGGGGTAATTTACCCCAGTTCCTCGACCATTGGTTTAGAATCTAAACTTTATATGTTTAACTTCTACTAACATGAAAGCAATACATCTTCAGATTTCTTGATGGTATTGTTTGACACTAACAAGAGTTATTTTTTTTATTTCATTCAGAAAACTATCGGTTCCTTATCAGTGAGGAAATTGTTCGGGTATCTCTTTTGACTTAATCGAGTGTACGGGTCGGCATTCGGCCCGATACAAAGTGGCGTATGCGTCAATGCTTATGAATTATTTTTTACTCCCATTCTTGTATTTTTTATACCTCTATATCGCTTCTGAGACCGAGCCTGCATCGGTACACACATTCATGTTTAAGTTCGTGAATTTGAATAATATTCAGATACCAGTGCCTTTAAAGGGCTACATTTTATTCTAATTTATTTATACGACTTTGTATAAGACGAGAAGCGCTCAAGTGAGAACGCACACATAAAAAATTATGTGTGCGTACGTCTCGACATAAATAATATTATAAGTGGCGTTGTAAGATTCCAAATTTTAAATGTTTGATATTTATTTGTACCGCAAGTTTTTGGAAAAATATTTTGTAAATAACGACAGGTTTCTGCAAGTTTTTTTTGTACTAACGTCTTTAAAAGTCGTTTTTTAAAAATTTCTTTCTATTTTCAATTTACCCTATAAAGAAAACTTAGGTACAATAAGTCAAATTGTGTAATCATTTAATATATTTACATGTAGGATAGTCTCACTAGATGCAGATTGTTAACTGTTTAAAAATTGTATTTCGTTTCATGACTGTTTACATAATTTTTTTACTTCCTTGTTTTTTCTTTTTTTTTCTTTTTAATTTTAAACAGCAATCGGAACCGAATAGCCTTAGAGAGTTGTTGCGATAAAATTCTTACAAAATGCGTTTTTTGTTTATAGATGGCAACCCAAACAGATATCTCATCTTTATGTGACGATTTTTATTTTGCCAATTTCTGTCATTAAGCGATTTTTTTTAAAACAGCAATGCCAGATGAAGACTATTTTTACTTGGAAACACATTGCTATCTATATTTCCAAATGAAAATGGTTGTCAGGCTGCTCGAAGCGGGATTGAACCCAGGACCTCTGATTCAGTTCTAGTCGTTCTAGCCGTTTACCTAAGCCCTCTAGTTCCTTATAAATAAAATGTGTATTTGACAACAAAAACGGCTTGATATTCTACTAAAACAGTGGCCGTGAAACTTTTTGATCATTACTTCAAAATAGTTTTGTCCAAGTTGATATTACCTCATGGCAAAGAGAAATTACCTTCATATAGACAACTACGTACAAAAGTAAATACAGTAAATATCAATTAAATATATATACTATTTACCCCCCAAAAAAATACTTTTACCCCATTTGAGGAAATTTACCCCGGTTTCCGACCGCTGTACTAGAACGTTCTATTATAACAAGTTAGTTTTCCTCCAAAGTGAGGCTGATTCAAAAAATTAAAAAATAATTGAAAAAATTATGATTCCAAAAAATAGAAACATCTATTTGGTTGGTGCCAAATTTAGTCAAGCCATCATTTTTCATCAGCATCAAAATATGTTTTTTCGTCTACGATTTCTCGTACAGCCATCATCCATCTTCAGCATTTTGACTAATTTACTCTTGAATTCAGAATAAAAAGACGGACTTAATAAACAGATATTTAGTTCTACTATATGAAATAGCAACATTGATATTCTAACCATAAATGTACTATGTATTCTAGTAAATTTATCATATTAATCATCAATATCAATATTATACCTCTAGAATATTCCATTCAAAAATAATAGAATGAAATGTATCGTATAAATTAAATGTATCGTATTAACCCTAAATTTAAGAACAAGCGGAGAAATTTATATGAAAAAAGTAACACCAAGAATAAACCAAAAATTCGGCATTTTAGACACACAATGAAGAAAAAGAAACAGTGTAATATTGCAGATCTCATATGTAAGTAAGTCGCTTTTTAGAGCAACTCAACGGTCAGCCAATAAAAACTAGTTATCTCTAACTGAAAAATTATAACTACAATTGAAGAAATACTAAGATATGTTTTATTGATGCAAAATGTCGGGAAAGGACTATATTTCTTTGGAAGAATATGGCTATCTATATTTTCAAATAAAAACCGATGTTACTACAGTTGAGGGCGGGTACTGAATCTGGAGCTTCCATTGAAATTCCATAGTTCTAACCCCTACTTCACGGCGGAGCCCCCAATAAAGAAATAAATCTCATACAGTGTTATCTATATTGAGCAATAGTTCGCGATTTTTTCGTGTTGAGTAACGCATAGTGAGGAAACCAGGATAGAAATCGATTTAATTCCAAAGGCAAGAAATATATTTGTTTTGATATATTAATTTGTTCATTAAATCGGATTACAAACCAAAAATCTTTGAAGCGCGAATGGCTTTTGCGGTTCAATAGTGATGTTTACATTCATATCCGGCTTATAAGGTTATTTTGTTTTATTAGGTATGTATCATATTTTATACCCAATGAAGGAATCAGTGCTTTCTATAAAGTATTATTTCTATAAAACAGATCCGATTCTTAAAAGATACGGTAATAGGAGTGTAATACATAAAGATCAGACCTATTTCGTTGGTACACAAAGACTAATGCTAGTACTTTGAAATTCCAACAAATTTTTGAACCGTAAAAAAAAATTGTGATACCTATAGACAAAAATAGTATGTCAGGAATTTAACATCAATAATTGATTTTATATTAATATTATTATCACGCAAAACTTCAAACTATTGCCTGGACTTAAAATATGTAATGTGAAAAAATATAATAAAAATTACACTCGAAATTGACTTTGAAAAATTAACACGAAGTGAAAGAATAATTTTTTGAGAAAATCTTCAAATAATTTAATTAATAATTAATTTGAAAATTTCACACAAAATATTAAACTGAAAAACTTATCAGTGGCAATCCTTACATTCAATCCTTATATAAATTCAATTTGACATTAAATGAGTAAAGATGAATGCAAAATATGAAATTGAAAATCTTAAAATTTCATTATGTTTTATGCATTTTCTAATTTTTTCGGATAATGTTAAATATTCCGACGCAAGAGCCTTCGGTTCAAAATGCAAAATCATTAATTATTTACAGGTTGGGATTAGCGACGACTATAAAAAACATTTATTTACTTCAAATAAATCAAAAATATTATTGAATTAGTTTGATATTTTTTTCAATAATTATTTCCAACAATTTATAAAACAGAAGTTACGTTTCTGCGATGATTTCTAAAATCCTATAGCACTTACAATTAGAGATTGATCATGTCATTAGTTCATTTACTATGGCAAATTAGTAATCTCTTCAAAACTATACAAATAAACTAAAATTATTTATATTATCTATTATTACTTTAATAACGATATAACAAAATATTGGTACAGTGAATAATTACTTATTGACTTGATTCGCAATTTGTTAATATGATATTGATAAAGGTAATTTTATGGAATACCGCCGTATCAATAATAGGGGGCCTGAATCCAATTTCTCGGACGTAATAACATGCATTTCATTCATGGCTCTTTCAGTTACAATTGCAACTTTAGAAAGATTTCTTTTAAAATAAAACTAATTAAAAATTACTTAAAAACTTCACTATTGTCCCTAGAGGCAGATAGCATAGAAAAACTAAAGAGATCACTACTTAATAAATCAGTTTTAAACGCAAATTCAAACGCAAGGACTGCAAATGCATTTTTGGAATTATTTGTAAAAAGTTCAGAAAATTTACAGATAGATGATAAATAAATTGTTTTCTAAATTTATCAATTTTTTATATTTTCACGAGAAAAATCTTTTCTTAAGAGGCCTCTCAAACAAATATTGATTGAGGGCCCATCAAGGAACGCTACGCCCCTGATATATTCATACTATTTATTTACAAAATGTCAATAATGGTAGGCCAGCAACCCAATAACCCAATCCCTCCGTGATATGTGTGTTATATCATTATATTAATCTATATATTATAATCTAATTTTTAATCATTGATCATAATCTGATCTAATTATCGTAGAAACGTATCTATTTTAATTAACAGGGCAAATTAATGCACTGGAGCCACATATTTATTAAACATGAAAACAATATATACATGATATATCGTAATACATAAAATAGATAAAGTAATGTAAAATAAATAAGTCGCAGAACCAGATATAGTATAGCTACTACTCGAAATATATTATAAATGTATCAAACCCAAGTTGTTAAACTTACCTTTTCCACGTTTCGCCTTTATAGTTGAATCCGCCGTTGGTCAAACAAATCATAACTTTTAGAAGTGTCAAATCACTTAATGTCCAACTACAAGTACACGTATTATGAATAAATAAATACGGCAAATTTAAGATTGTTATTCCAGCACTGTGGATCCACAAACCGACTACCACCAGTACAATCGGCCTTCACTAAAACACACTGTTCATTTTGATAAGTAAATAAGTATTATGCAACGCATTTAGTACATTTTCAATATCAAATATTTTTTGCGCAGAGCTATCAGCACAGATAAGCCTTCAGAAATTCGGCCTAGACCCAGAGCTCTGAATGTGCAGCTCCGGCGGCTTAGCAGGAAGCCCCCTCTCGCGGTCACGAGTTTGCGCGGTAAACGTGGTTCGAAGGACGAAGAAGCAGGAGACGCAGCAGCAGAGGCCGCTGGGCGCAAATCGACAGCATTTTGCTGTTTGACCTGCGCGCAAGCCGTGTCATCAGCGACGCGCTTTCGGGAAAGAGCATAGGAGCTCAGGACCAAACTGAGGAATAGACTATTTAATTCGAAATAAAAAACGTTATTGATAGGAATCGAATGTTCTCTAAATTTTCGACAAAAAATGTATCCGCGCGCACACTCACCCACTCATATATACATACAAACACACATACGTCCGGGCGGTATTAAGTCCGACATACCTTCCTTAACACACTTTCAGCGGGCCGGGTACTGGTACCTGGTTTTAGGATTGTCATTCAACTGCGGGTGCGGGTATTTTCGGGTACTCGCTCGGTACGCTAGATGCGAAGAGCGAACGAAATTTCTTACTATGAGCGGTTGCAACGCTAGTTTATATTTATTATAAACTATAATAAAATTATAATTTATTCTTTAAAATTATTTTCGATGCGTAAATACGTATATTTACATAAATATATGGTATTTATTAAAGACGATATGTTTTACGTCAGCATTTTTGGTAAACAAACTATTTCTTTTAATACTATTACCATTTATATATTTTGCTATCTTTGTATATTGCGTTTCGATAATTCATATAATTTAATTTTCAAATACAATGTTAAAAATAAGCTATTACATTTTTACAAGTAATCGAACGTAGCTTATATAAACTATTATTATTTAGGTAATTAACTATTAGGTTTGTCACTAATTTATACACCATAAAAATTAATTTCAACAATATTAAAAACAATCGAATTTTCAACGTAAAACTTTAGATTGTATATAGTATGATTATAAGTGTAAGGGACTTTATACATGATTGAAGAATGGAATTACTTTGTCTAATTTACGTACCTGGCAACAGGTAATTTTATCAAATACAGTATCCGGCGAGTAATAAAACTAATCATTAATTTACTGTTGAATGACGAATTTTCGCAATGTTTTTCAATTGTGTTGGATTACAGGTAATTTGAAAATGTATGATATCAATTTCTCGTATTTTATTATCCAATTTCTTTATTGAAGAATTCAATGGAATTAAATGTATTTAATAACCTGTTACTTCCTATTACCTAAATAAATCTACAAATTTATATTAAAATCTAATCTAATTAAAAATATTTATCATATTAAAACAAGCATTTAAGCAAAAGTAGTAAAATATGGTATTTGATTAGAATGGCTTGCGAAGCAAAGTCAGGCTACATATGCAATTTAAAATTTACTATGGAAATGGTAATAGTTACAGACAACTATATTAAATATATTAGAAACCTTTTTTAAAATTGTGGCATCATGTAAATATGGACAATTTTTATAATAGTGTAAATACAATTCATTATTACTACAAAATAAAACTAGAATTTGTGGGACTATAAGAACAAACAGGGGCCTTCCTGAAGAACTTAAAATTTGAAACTTAAAAGAGGAGAACATATTTAGAAGACGCCGAGAAGTTTTGTCACAATGCTTCAAAAGAATAGCCCAAATGATTTCTACAATTCTAAACTTATTGCGTAAAAATGTGTAGTGTATAATCGTGTAAAAACCTACCTATAACAAACTTTTCTGTGTATTTTGATTAATTGATTTTTATGATTAAATTCATTTTTTTATTTCAGAGACTAAACTTGTGAGTAATTACGTAAGAAAACGTATAGAAAATTTTTCTGTGTATTTTGTTTTAAATTTTTAGAATTAATTACATTTTTCATTTCATTGCCTAAACATATGTATCATTTCATAATAATATTCAACTTTATTACTTCCCGTAGGTAAGTTATAGTAATCGCAAAAAAATCGAAAATGAAATTTTTATATATCTTTACGTTTCAGAGGTTTCTGAACATTTTGGCATACCTTAGAAAAAATG
>NW_020539725.1:20101232-20137366 GCF_003426905.1 Ctenocephalides felis
AAAGCCATTCGCGCTTCAAAGATTTTTGGTTTGTAATCCGATTTAATGAACAAATTAATATATCAAAACAATATATTTCTTGCCTTTGGAATTAAATCGATTTCTATCCTGGTTTCCTCACTATGCGTTACTCAACACGAAAAATCGCGAAACTATTGCTCAATATAATAACACTGTATGAGATTTATTTCTTTATTGGGGGCTCCGCCGTGAAGTAGGGGTTAGAACTATGGAATTTCAATGGAAGCTCCAGATTCAGTACCCGCCTCAGACTGTAGTAACATCGGTTTTTATTTGAAAATATAGATAGCAATATTCTTCCAAAGAAATATAGTCCTTTCCCGACATTTTGCATCAATAAAACATATCTTAGTATTTCTTCAATTGTAGTTATAATTTTTCAGTTAGAGATAACTAGTTTTTATTGGCTGACCGTTGAGTTGCTCTAAAAAGCGACTTACTTACATATGAGATCTGCAATATTACACTGTTTCTTTTTCTTCATTGTGTGTCTAAAATGCCGAATTTTTGGTTTATTCTTGGTGTGACTTTTTTCATATAAATTTTCTGCTTGTTCTTAAAATTTAGGGTTAATACGATACATTTAATTTATACGATACATTTCATTCTATTATTTTTGAATGGAATAATTCTAGAGGTATAACATTAATATTGATGATTAAATATGATAAAATTTACTAGAATACATAGTACATTTATGGTTAGAAATCAATGTTGCTATTTCATATAGTAGAACTAAATATCTGTTTATTAAGTCCGTCTTTTTATTCTGAATTCAAGAGTAAATTAGTCAAAATGCTGAAGATGGATGATGGCTGTACGAGAAATCGTAGACGAAAAAACATATTTTGATGCTGATGAAAAAATGATGGCTTGACTAAATTTGGCACCAACCAAATAGATGGTTTCTATTTTTTGGAATCATAATTTTTTCAATTATTTTTAATTTTTTGAATCAGCCTCACTTTGGAGGAAAACTAACTTGTTATAATAGACGTTCTAGTACAGCGGTCGGAAAACGGGGTAAATTTCCTCAAATGGGGTAAAAGTATTTTTTTTGGGGGGTAAATAGTATATATATTTAATTGATATTTACTGTATTTACTTTTGTACGTAGTTGTCTATATGAAGGTATTTCTCTTTGCCATGAGGTAATATCAACTTGGACAAAACTATTTTGAAGTAATGATCAAAAAGTTTCACGGCCACTGTTTTAGTAGAATATCAAGCCGTTTTTGTTGTCAAATACACATTTATTTATAGGAACTAGAGGGCTTACTCGTAGGTAAACGGCTAGAACGACTAGAACTGAATCAGAGGTCCTGGGTTCAATCCCGCTTCGAGCAGCCTGACAACCATTTTCATTTGGAAATATAGATAGCAATGTGTTTCCAAGTAAAAATAGTCTTCATCTGGCATTGCTGTTTTAAAAAAATCGCTTAATGACAGAAATTGGCAAATAAAAATCGTCACATAAAGATGAGATATCTGTTTGGGTTGCCATCTATAAACAAAAAACGCAGTTTGTAAGAATTTTATCGCAACAACTCTCTAAGGCTATTCGGTTCCGATTGCTGTTTAAAATTAAAAGGAAAAAAAAAGAAAAACAAGGAAGTAAAAAAATTATGTAAACAGTCATGAAACGAAATACAATTTTTAAACAGTTAACAATCTGCATCTAGTGAGACTATCCTACATGTAAATATATTAAATGATTACACAATTTGACTTATTGTACCTAAGTTTTCTTTATAGGTAAATTGAAAATAGAAAGAAATTTTTAAAAAACGACTTTTAAAGACGTTAGTACAAAAAAAAACTTGCAGAAACCTGTCGTTATTTACAAAATATTTTTCCAAAAACTTGCGGTACAAATAAATATCAAACATTTAAAATTTGGAATCTTACAACGCCACTTATAATATTATTTATGTCGAGACGTACGCACACATAATTTTTTATGTGTGCGTTCTCACTTGAGCGCTTCTCGTCGTATACAAAGTCGTATAAATAAATTAGAATAAAATGTAGCCCTTTAAAGGCACTGGTATCTGAATATTATTCAAATTCACGAACTTAAACATGAATGTGTGTACCGATGCAGGCTCGGTCTCAGAAGCGATATAGAGGTATAAAAAATACAAGAATGGGAGTAAAAAATAATTCATAAGCATTGACGCATACGCCACTTTGTATCGGGCCGAATGCCGACCCGTACACTCGATTAAGTCAAAGAGATACCCGAACAATTTCCTCACTGATATACCCGAACAATTTCCTCACTGATAAGGACCGATAGTTTTCTGAATGAAATAAAAAATAACTCTCGTTGTGTCAAACAATGCCATCAAGAAATCTGAAGATGTATTGCTCCATGTTAGTAGAAATTGAACCTCTAAACCAATTGTGTGGGAACTGCGGTAAATTACTTCAAATGGGGTAAATATGGAAATTTTTGTGGTAAAATTTTTATTGATATTTGCTGTATTGCTACGTAGTTGTCCGTATGGGATAATTTCTCTGACAATGAGTCAAGTGGTTGTCATCTTACAAAAACATTTTTGGGGTGATGATTAAAAAAGTTTTCCGACCGCTGCTCTAAACAATGATACTAGATCTGAGAACCCTTGGACCGCTCCTGGTTATTGCAAATGTGAAAATTTTATAAACCTTATTATTCTGAAACAAATAACATGAATTTGTATTATCTGATTTATTGTGAAATTTTGCAGAGAGGATTTTTTAAAAATAAGTTTCTTGAGAAATTTTGTAAATTTTGGTAAAAAAATTAATTTTCTATAAGTACGAAACTTCAAAGGGATTTTTTATAATTTCAATAGAAAGAAAGATGAATCTTATGGTACAAATCGACCTCATCTGATACTCAGTAGAATTAAACACTATTATTCTAATGATCACTCATTGTTAGATGTCATTCTTTTATATTTTTCTTTCGAAATTAGAAATTATTCTCAATTCTTCATCAATCAAGTTCACTATAATCAATATTTTTGCCTGAAACTTTAAATTGTATGTTATTGTTTAATTTAACATTTTTATCCTGTTTCACATTCAGTCTAATTGTAAGTATTTTGCCTTTGCCTTCTCTGGTCTCGTTTTAGTTTGCTGTATATTTTTGATAAGTTTGTTTTTGGCATATTTGTACATTATAAATATAATTATAAAATTAGACTCTTTATGGTCTATGATTTTCTTGTTCAGACGACATTGTCTTCCAATATCTCACAAATACTTCTTTGCCTTTTCCCAATAATAAGGCTCTTTTTTATCTTTTGTGTCGTAAAGTTTAATGTTAATCTATTTGTGACTTCAAATCGATAAATCGTTTTCTAGATTTTATTCACAAACAATTGTTCTTGAGTCTCGTCTTTATATCGATGACCATCTGATTATGATTAGCTTCGGAATTGGTTCTTGAAAAAGTTTTAATATAAAAGTATCTCACTTAGCTTCTGATTATATTTGGACGATTATGTGGCCGATATAGTCTCATCTACCTCCTTTGCTTCTTCAACGTATTGATGTTTGAATTCATATATTCTTGATATTTGTGATATAAGATTGTTTCTGTGACAGAATCTGGTGGCATATTTTATTGCAGTTTTTATGTGGATTTTTTCCGTATTATTTGTTGTACTCTTCAGTTGTCCATCGTCCAAAGATTTAATGCTATTTTTTAAAAGTAAGTTTTCTTTTCTATAGTTTCTTTCCTTTATATGTGGTTTTACATGTGGAAATCGAGTTCCGAGCACAAGGTTTCTTTTCAATAATAATTTATATTAGAGAAAATTATCATTGTAATTTTTTTTCATCTTACTGAATACTATGTAAATAACATAATAACGTAGCTTTTCTAAAAATGTGGTACTTTCTACATTGAAGGAGTCCAGACCGACAGACCCAACATTTTTAACTTTTTGAGTAAAATTTCAAGTCAAACCAATAAGTTTCAACTTCTTCTCATCGAATATGAAAAAGTATGGATACAATTTATATGCTATGTTTTCGAGAGAGCGATTGAGCTGATTTCATCAGCTCAAAAAATGTTCGGTTTGTATGAGCTATTTCAATGGCCTATATTTTTTGAAATGTTAAGCACAGCTGTTTTTAATATATAAAATTATAGACATAAAATTGAGTACTTTTTCATATATAATAATTTGTTCCAAAATTAAAAAAATGCAATGTACTATCAGGCGTTTTACACATAAAATTTAACCTCTTGTCTGTGTTACTTTTACACATCAGAAAGATGATAACATTCCTTTTTGACTTTGTTTGTGTCCTTTCTAGATTAGCATTTATATCTGAAACGCCTGACTAGAATTTTGACAGTTTTTAGTACTATTATATATTAGAGCTTGCTCATAGGTAAGTGGCTGGAACGTCTGGACCTGGATTCAGGGGTCCCGGGTTCGATTCCGCTTCGAGGTGCCTGTTGTCAAGCAGTGGTGACAACGGTTTTCACTTGAAAATATAGATAGCAATATGTTTGCAAGTGAAAACAGCACTGATACGGCATTGCTGCGCCAATAAAAAGTTATCACTATATTACTATTGTAATAAATTCATCACATAGGGATGAGACAACTGTTTGGGTTTTTGGTAAGAAATTTATCACAACAACATTTTCAGTTCATAGGACCCATAAGTTCTGATCGCTGTTGAAAATAAATATATATTAGTCTATTTTTCGGCAGTATTTGCTCATCAGTTTGAATCACACGTTATGGCTTAATTCAGCTTCCAACCTTTTGGAGCGTATAGATTTTAAAAAGCTTTCATAATTTTTCTGGCGATCTAATTTCATAAATTTTAATTTATTTCTCGTGCTTCAAAATAATATACAGTATTTTTTTAATTTTTTGACTCAATTCGCTTTTTTTGGTATTTTGGAAACAGGTGCATGTCCCTCTTGCTTCGCACGCCCCACAGGATAAAAATTACTGCTTCAAGATTAATTTGTATTCTGTGAGCAGAATTATTTGCAACCACGGATATATATGTAGATATGTGTGTATAATATGTCTATATGTGTGTTTATATATAATCGAAAAGATCAATCTTTTATCTCTGGATTCATTAATTGATTCGGCGTACATGTGCGCCCGGTGATTCCATGTATGATAACATAAAATATAGTATTCTCAAACGGCTACTGTACACAACTTGTCCCAAAGAGCGGCATTCGGAACTCATAACTGAGTATTCATATTATTTTTCAGGCCGGTCCTACTCGGTGGTGAAATAACAACGGATTACGGACGTTTAGGTGGCCTCCGTAACGACCGCGACATCGAACGATGCACGCAACGAATATTTTAGGATGGAAAATAATAAAAATATAAATTATTGTATAAAAATCTTCGGTAATAAAACGATATTTGATAAGAGCCGGTACTGAAAATTCTTATTTTTCATACCTGTACAAAAAAAGTTACGACATACGTTTTATCTTAAATATAATGCAATGCAAATTTAATTTTTGAACGAGTCGGTGGCGTGACTTGTCCGAGACTTAAATTTTCGGTTGACTTCTTTGTCTTATTGATGCTTAATGTGAAAGACAGCTAAATGGATTTTGTAGCACTCTTTAATGCTGATAATTTATGATTATTCTTTTAAAATGAGGCATGCAATCACAAAAGCAGCACCCTTGTCTAATTTAATATTCTATTTGCAGAAATATACACGCGAGGCAAATATTATGCAAAATTATGGCTTAAAGTTGATCACATCCGCAGGATCTTCTTACACAAACATAACCTCAAACTAGTGGTGCATACGTGCCTTAAGGCAAATTGCTAGAACTTCCTGTACCGTGATGAAATTAAATATTCGAAGAATATTAAAAGTTTTCAAATATATTATTATAAATACTATAACTTTCATCATTCGTGATTTATAGACAAAATATAAGAACTAATAAATTGAACAAAAGAAGTACAAAAATATTGATTTACCCTAGACAAACAAAAACAATAACTAATATGTAAAAAGCTAAAATTTAGAGCCGTGTTCATGGATGATTTTTTTATTTGATTACAGATGGCAACCCAAACAGTTGCCACATCTCTGTGTGGTGAATTTTATTATTAAACTTTCTGTAATAGGACGAGTATTTTATTGATACAGCAATGTCACATTTTATATTTCTAGTCTATATTTCCTAGTGAAAACGTATGTCACTACTGCTTGACATCAGGCTCTGCGAAGCGGGCTCGGACCTGGTACCTCTGGTTCAGATTCCTCGATCGATCATTTGAAGCATTTTATATTCTTTGTTCGAATTATTCGACATATTTGTGAAACAAAGATTTTCAAATTTGAATTCGTCGATGCCATGTGATTTATAAAATTGACTTACTGAACGCACTTTGTTAGTAACTAATTTAACAGATTTTATATTATAAAATATCAGCTAAATTTTGAAATAGACATTTGAACCATTATTATATTTTATAAAAATGTAGAATAGATTTTTGGTTTACCCATTATAAATTTAAATTCATATTAGTTATAACATCTGAAAGGTAAGCATGGTACAAGAAAAGTCAGCGCACCTCTTTGGATTGTAATTAAAGAAAATGATTTATCAGTTTCAATTACAATATCAATAAAAAGCAGTTTTTACTTGAGAGAATGCTTGGTAATTTAAGCTTTTAATATTGTACTTTTTATTTGAACTAAACAAATTTTATTAAAAGCAAATCACATTATTGAACGGTAAGGTGGGTGATGTTTTGTTTATTAATAATCGAATGTTCTGTAGAAACATGTATTTCTTCTTTTCAAACAACAAATATTCGACGAAACATTAAGTAGAAATTTTTGAACTAATAATTTATTGATAATGGAGTTTGAGATAAAATTTAGTGCACATACTTTCCTGTTTTTTTCATTTAGAAACGTTTTCTATAAAATACATAAATTTATCCTCCACCAAAAGGACGTATAAATTATACGCATATTCCAAGCGTGTGATCAATTGGGAAACAAATTTTACTGTAAAATCATCATAGGCATTTGATTCACCTGGTCACCACATAAATAATCATAAAAAAACAACTCATTCATAAAAAATCATATGTGAATTTCTAAGAAAACCGGAATATAATATTTCTTACGCAACCTACCAATGAATGAATGGTTGAAATGGCCTGATCCTTTTCCACCCTCAGTTTGCTACAATTTTATGCGTATCTGAAGGTTGGCTCATTTATAGAAATGTTTAACTTGATATGACAAAAAATATTGTGTGATGTGCAGGTATCAATTCAATTTTTATTGTGCCAAGGGCTGCCTTTCGTTTTTTTTAGTTATACGTTAACGGAAGTGGAAATAACACGGTCTGATTTATTAGAATTTAATGCTAGATCAGCTCAAAAGTTATAGATTTAAATTTTCATGAAATGGGTTAATAAATTTATTAACTGGTAGCGAAGATTAAATTATCATTATACCATGCAGGCGCATTATATATAGTAAATGATTGAAGGATGATGTAATAAAATGTTTTTTTCCATTAAACATGAAAATGTATCATTAGCTTTATAATACTATTTATTTTTAGAATACATTAGCAAATTTTTTTGTCAAAATTAACAAATTGGAAAAAAATAAACAAGTTAAATGATTATCAAAATAAAATATTTTTTTGGATTTACTAAATAATTTTAAGATTTATGGTCACACACACATGTCGTATTCTCAAATTCAATAGTAAAAATTAAAATTTCCTATACGAATTTGTGTTCGAAGCAATAAATTTGAAAATTGAATGTTTTTGACTGAGCAATTGCAGAGTTTTATGTTTTTATTTTCGCCGAGTATTTTTTTCTTATATTTTTATTCCAATACTTTTGTAAAATTATCCTCCTTGTCAAATTTACAACTAATCATTTACTATGAAGCACTAATTCAAATAAAACTGTGCTTTGTTTTCTGAAATCTAATTAGATTGTACAATCGCAAATACGAATTAGTACCAGATTTAAATTCAATGCATGTTTGCGTATTTAAAAGTTACCCTTTTTAACAACGCCTAGATACGTGAGACACAGAAAGATATATTATTTACAGTATAAAACATTTTTTATTACTATTTTATTTTTTTAATACTTCTAGTAGATTTTCCAGTAGTCGTATCTACAAATATCAAATCATAATAATAATGGTGTTCCCTTTCTCATATATTGCTAAAAATCTCTGCTCATTGTTTGCAATAATAATTGATTGCAAAATAAATTAATCAAAAAAAAATCAGAAATAAAAAGTATTTCTAGAAGTGTATGTGCTCTTTGCTCTTATTGAATCTTGAATAAAGAGCATCTCCAAGTGAGAAGATTTCCCTTAGAAAATATTTAATTAATATTAAATACTTAATTCAGTTAAGTATATTTTTATATATGTACTTAATGTATATTTTAAAAATCTTTCAGTTGGTATTAATTAACATCTTAAATTTATGGATTTGTAATTTGGATATGGGATAAGTATATGAATTATGATACATGATCACACATATTATGTGACATACCAGGGGATGTTTGCAAAGGCTCTATTTTATTTTGAGATCTTTTAGTTAATTTTACAGGACTTTACAGTTCCATGTTATATGTCCAGATCTTCTGAAGCATATATGGGTTACCTCTACTTATCCGCAATTATGTGAAATAAATAGATTAATTTACTCTAACATAATATGCAAATTAAATGATAATAAATTTTCATGATTTTATGAATGATTTTTTTAATATGGGCGTTTTGTAATTTACTTTTATAATTTATTGCGCGCTATAAAAATAATTATGCGATCGATATACCTTTCTGGGAGTTGTTCGACTCAATAAAAATCAGCCGGTTCAACAGGGCAGACGTTCTGTCTAATAAGTTTCTTCTCGAAATGTGAATGCGGTGAATCCCTTCACATTTTGGGTCGCTTTTGTACTGTCCATGACTACTATAAACTTTTATTTATGCCTTTCCGGTTGCCGCCATAAATCGATATAACGAATTCAACACTTTTCTTACGGCTTCGCCGTCACATTTTTTCTTCTTTTTACCTTTTTGACATTTTATTCATTAGCCACACTCACGGGAGCTGTTCAGTGCCTTACCTGTCTGCTCGGCGGAACCGGATTGTCATAAGATTAGACAAGTTATCAAATATGCATGAGCAGATGATAACATAAGCGGACTTTATCAAACAATTTTAAAATATTGTGATGTCATCTAATAGATACTCCGAACTATTATTCTTTTAATTTATCAAACTCGAATGAGTATCTTTTTTCAAACATGTAATTCATTAGTTTGCATCTAGTTCTGCTTTCAATGCTTTGAGAATTTTGAAAATTTAATTAAATTTTTTTAAATTTCAAGATAGGGTAGAGCGGGGCTAGTTGAGCATAGGGGCAAATTGAGCAATCGAAATATCTCGAAAACTATTCACCGTGTGTTTAGGCATTATATGGCGGAGAGATAGAGATTTGGGAGAAATAAACATCCCGCGATGGCTAGTGGCCGCTGGACAAATGAGTGAGGCTCACGGCCGTTTTGTTTATTTTGAGACCAAAAAGTGAAAAAGTAATTCATCACGAGTTTTCGTCTGGTTTAGTCAAATGTTATTTATTTTTAATCAGGTAAATGTTATTCTTCCCTATAATTATAGTACTTTTAATATGCACAGAGCTTCTGTGTATAATTCTCACGGTTTTTTTATAAAGTCACTTTTATTTTAAAATTCCGAGTTGGGGTTAGTTGAGCACAGTTTCTAAACTTGTTCTGTCACTAAGACAATTACCATTAACTTCCAGAAATTAATTATTATTTTTAAGATTTAAGCTGAGTCTATGAGTAATAATATAAAAAATAATGATTTTAAACAAAAATACTGAATATAATGGTAAAATAATTCCTAAGATACGATATTGTTTTGTTGATTCTACTTTTCGTTAATTATTCAAGGCAAATTACTATAAGTTTTGTTTTCTCTGTCGTTAAAGACAATAAATATAGAATATTTCATCACTAATCGATATTGAACCTATGATTTCATTATATTTTCTTAGTGCTCAACTTGCATTGAGCATACTTGACTTTTTGCATTTGAACAGCTGTAGCTTTTAAATTTTACTTATTACCAAAAAATAGTATTAACACTTTTGTTAAGCGATAAACAATAAATCTATTAAGCCGTATAGCAATTTATTGAGACTTTTCATTGAGAAGCTACATCCGTTTAAGTAAAAATTTGCTCAACTAGCCCCGCCCTACCCTACATACTGGTGATTCGATATAATATTGGTGATTTTATATATTTATATTTGTTCGTGACTCTGTAGCTTAACGCCAATCGTTAGATCCTGTAAATGAATACATCAAATACTTACTAATTTTATGTTATCCAATTTACTTTCTACCAGGAAGTTAATGAATCGATCGATTGATATGAAGACGCCCTTGAAAGTTTCACTTGCTTCATAAAGTTTAACATTTTTATTCTTTTTAAAACACCAGCTTCAGTAAATGTTATTTGTTATTCCTACCCATATATTGTGCTTAAAGCTCTCGATTACATTCTTAAATTATAACCTCAGTTTGCGCAAAAATAAAAAAAAGTTAACCACAAAATAAATTGTAAAGTTAAAAGTTAAATTTGGAAGCATATTCAATAATTTATTATCATATTTAATAGTTAATTAAATCAGGTTTAAATAATAATTATAACAATGTGGTCTGCTCTCGGAGTTTTCAGAAATTTCACATTGAAGATGTTAAAGCTTATAATTCTATCTATAAGTTAAACGTGAGAGTATTGGGAATCAATACTCTCAAAAGCATCAATATTCTCAAAACTCTCAATACTTCTAAAGTAAATTGCTTGCTAGTAAGGATTGTTTTATTTCAATTGTTCTAGTTTTATTGACGGTGGAGTCTCTTTCTAGCGTTTTTTAAAACCTAACACGTCGATAGAGTGGTCAGGTCTTAGGAAAACTTCCTAACCTTGTTCAAGCGGATCAATTGGTGACAAAATTTTAAAATATATTATTAAGATATATTTTGAAATATTGCTCAAATCTATCAAATTTATTCAACAATATTTTGAGCTGGGTTTACTCGTTGTCATCGAAAATTTTGAACAACTATTGAAGATTTGAGGCTTAAAATACTTGTTCTATTGGACCTCTTTTGAATATAAAATGACATAAACAATATATATATATATATATATATATATATATATATATATTTATTATACATTATACATATATACATATATATTACATTGATATACATATATAACATATATACATATATATATACATATATATTATGTATTAATTGCTGCAAGTTTACTACAATGATTACGAATATTTTTCAACTTAAAAACTAAATCCTGCAACTGTTCCCTATTGCAACAAAAGCCAATTGAATCCTATACAATAATTCCTTCTCCAAACTCTCGTTGTTTTGTATAATCCAATTTCCATTTAACTTATATAATATGCGGTACATGATTATCATCAACAGTGCAATGTTTATTAAAATATCAATTTTTGAGTCATTATATGTACTGGTGATTAAATCAGCACGATTTTGGTTGAGTTTCAATTTTGTTAGGTAGATGGATAGGTCTTGATCTTCTGATGATCGTGAATGTTCAACGAATAAGCTTATTATACTGAATTGGACAAGTTTTAGGATGTCTTGCTTATTTGTTGGAGGTTAATTTATCTGTTTATTGGAATTGCATACAAGGTTAACGCATTCGGCTAAAATTTGTTTAAGAACCTCATCACTTATTATTGTATCTGTTGATAAGTATGATAAACCATTGATTAGTTCTTCTGTTAATTCCATTTTTGATTTTCATATCTTTAATTAATATAATTGTCATATCTAGCAATTATACTTTAAGTAATTTACTTGGAAACAAAAGTCTTAAAGATGTCTTAAAATATTTTGGGAAATCGTGAATATTATACAACTTATTCTCATTTTCATCATTGGTTACGGTTAACGGTTACTGTTAACATCATCTTTTTTCCACTCTAATTCTAAGAAGGAGAACCTCAGGTTTACTCTTCTTTACTATTTAGCATCATTTTTCTTCCACTCTAATTCTAACCAGGAGACCCTCAGATTTACTCTTCCAGGATTTGGAAGAAACTTTGCATAGTGTTAGAATTTATAGTCAAACCATCATCTACCATTTACCTTAAAATATTACAGGCCTATCAGAAGTGTTAATTATAAAAATTAATTAAAGAAGTTAATTAATTAAATAATTAATCAAAGTAATTAATTAATTAATTAAAGTATGATTTTAATGAAACTTTGCTTAGTGATAGAGTTTATAGTCAAACCATCATCAACCATATACCTTAAAATATTACGGGTCTATGAGAAGTGATTTAAATATAAAAATTAATTAAAGTAGTGAAAAATAGATCTTGCGCGAATGGAGAGCGCGGTACGAAAATGTTGGAAACCATTGACTTAAATAGTTATAAATTTAAAAAAATGATTTATTTAATAGTTTTAATAAATTTAACTTTGTTCAACATCTTAAAAAAATTCATTACGAGGTAGTAATTTCTTGCGTTATTTTATTTGAAATTATCAGTCACCACCAAATTAAGTTGAAACCAAAATGAAAATTGGGTAAATCGACGGTATCGACATTTGGTGGTTAGAATAAATTTAGCGTTGATAAACTCATAAAAAATAATTAATTTCAAATCAAAGTTATCAAATTCTAACCATATTTCGTCTGTAACTATCAGTATCAGCCACCCCCAAAATTAAGTTGACCTCAAAATAAAAATTGGGTAAATCGGCACGTGTCATTTATTATTTAAAGTAATTTCCATCGAGGTGTTCGGGCGGCGTCCATTGTGTCGCTGGCGGACCGCATTCCACTCGATGCGCGGCTACTCGACGGCACTGCCGAACGCGAGGTCACGCAGAGTCGATGTACTCGCGCGGCTTCTCAACTCGCGCTGCAACAAGACAGATCGGGCTGAAATCAACGTCTTTATAACTATATTTTGCAATATTTGTTTTTTTAACTTTTGAACTTTTTTAACTTCCCGTAGAGTAAGTTACTGTAATGGGCCGAAAATCGGAATTGAAATTTTTTACATTTCTCGACGTTTTGAAGTTTTCTGAACATTTTGGCATACCTCAGAAAAAATGGATGTGTGTGTGTGTATGTATGTATGGATACAAATTTCCAGTCACGTTTTCGGGCGCACGGATCAACCGATTTGAATGGGTCAAAAAACATTCGATTCCTATTCATAGGGAAAAGAGCTGATTAGTTTTTGGCAAAGGCAGGTCCAGCCGTTTCGGAGATAGGGAGCAAAGAATGCGAAACGAAATTAACATTTCCTTATGTATGTGCATATATATTTGCTTAGATTATATTACATACATATACTAAACTGCAGCGTAAATTGTGCAAAAATTCGAATTGTAGATATGTACATATTATACATATAACTCTGTCGCGATTGATAGTCCGGATAATCGCAATTTGGTTTAACTGAAGTCCGGATAATCGAGGTTCTACTGTACTGTTAACACGGGTTCGCTGTAACACTATTTATTACTGCTAATTTATAAATCTTCATGCTAAGAGCCTACTGAATTTTTAGACTTAAACTTCAAAATTTTAAATGTTTCAATGAATTGTTAATGTTTGCATGAATTATATGTAAGGTAAGGCGGGAACAAATGTACAATTTGACTTCGAGCAATTATATTCTGAAAACCAACTAACCAAACTTATATCACAACAAATAACACATATCAAACAAACAACTATCTGACTATGTTGTGTAAAACTCCCAGATAATTCAACATTGTAAAAATGTGTTATTTTCTGTTTTTATCAAAAATTAACACATGGTTCTTTACCTCATAGGCGGGTTGACGGCCAGAGGAGAAACATCTCCAAAGTTTATTTTTAATTTTGTAACGATTTTGCGAAATAAAAGCTCCATTATTCAACTAATGCAAAATTTAAACTGCATGAATACTGTTTTTATAGAGATACACTGTATATACCCATGTTCCATTTTTATAGAGAAACACTGTATATAACCATGATCTGGTATTTCGTCAGAAATATTAATCAGCAGAGTGGGAAAAACTATTTATTTAATATATCTCTTGTAAAATTGCTTTTCTTGACTTTACTTTTTATTTACTATTTTTTATTGTTTATATCTTTGCTAGGATAAGTTCAGTTGATCTTTCACCCTATTTATGTGTAAGATTTTATAGAGGTTATATATAAAAAAAACTGTTGAATCTAACGCAAAATTACCAAAAACATCTTACAAAACATTTAAATAACGTAAAAAATATATAAATTATTATATACTAAATATAAGAGGTTAAAACCAAAAAAAAATCAACAAAAAAAACTATTATTGATACAACCGTTTATCTCCTAAATGCGACGTCGTAACAATTAAGATGATGGCTATTCAGGCTATTTACACATCTTTTGCCTTCTACTTTAAATTAGTTGGCACATATAACTAAAAAAATCTATACTTTGTTTGTTTTTTAGACAATTATCATGGACTTTTTTAACCGCGGACTTTTAAGCCTTGCTTTACACTAAATCACTCAAAAAACAATCCTTTGTTATCTCAAAATTATTTTTATAATATTTTTGCTACAGAAAAATAAAACTTGCTGTAGGCCTAAGTGGCTATAAGACAAGTTGAATAAACTTTCCGATAATATTTAATAGTAATTTATAATATTTATGTTTTCGAATAAAAATAATATCGCTGCTTAACATCAGGTTTTCAGAGGTTGCAGTCATCCTGAGAATACCAGAAGCTGCAACCTTTGATTGACCATATTTTAATAGTGAGGTTACTTAGATGAATGAATAAAATAGAAGATACATCATAAATACATTTATCTGAAACACATTTTGCTCACAATTGTAATTGTTCATAAATTCGTACAGATGGTATTGTACTCTTGTACTCTGTTTTCTTGTGGCCGCTAACCTTTCTGCCCGAAATAGCTAATTTTGCGATTATATTGACGTTTTTGTTATATTATCTGGGTTAACTTACGCCAAGAAGCGCATGATGTCAATCAATTTTATTGCTATTGTGATATCTTAATTAGTTATTATCGTTAGTTTCATCATTAATTATTGTATTAACTTAATTACTTAACTTAATTACAATTTTGCGAGTTACCTTAATCTGTAATTCGAGCAGAAACAATAATTTTACAAGTCACGACTCAAGCTTTTCGCAGCTGGTTGTTTGCAAAATCATTTAGGCACTTTTCAACATACAGATATGAATAATATGAAGAAGCTTAATGAAACGTGGAGCATTAAAAATGCTATTAAAGTGACATTAACATCGGGTTACGAGCCGACAGTGTCATGAGAGTAGAAATATAGGGCATTTTATGATTTTATTTCATATTTAAATAATTTATGTTTGTTGTGTCCATGCAAAGTTTAATACGCATCGTAAGAAGAAGGCTTATGTTGGCAGTCTTTTTTATTTTTTTCGGTAGCAGAAGTTTGATTATTCGCGAACAAAGGATCATGATATTTTGAAAACTAATTTGAGTGTGCTCATTAATACATTTGCTCGATTAATTCATTTCATGCTTCTTTGATTCAATTTTCTTTCATTGAACCTGATTTATTTAAAAGTCCTTATTCAAGTGTTCCCATAAAAACTATTTTTTTTTCAGGAGCATTCGATCAATAGCACAAAGTATTTAAATTCTAAATTTTTGCGGATTTTTTTTGAATTTGCGCAACTATTACATCCTAATCCAAATTCGAGCACATATGAATGCTTTGAAGAATTTAATCCTGCAACTCAACACAATGGGGCGTGAATAAAAAATATCGGCCGGAAATAGTACATAATTCTAAGTCATTAATTTCCCATCAAATAAAGTTAACAAAAGTTAAGGGATTCGTCTGCATTGTACGAGATCTATGCCCGTTGTATTCTCAGCAGAAAACCTCACGTTCCTGAAGCTATTGTGCAATTGTGCTCTTCTTGCCTCATATGTTCCGTACCTTTTTTGCAATATTTCTTATAGACATATATAGTTAATAGATTTTTTTTATTTACTCAGTGTTTTATACAAAAATCTACCAATACATATATTTGACATATATGGCAAGTCTTTGGCGTTTTAGTCCATTCGAGTATATAGTTAATTTAAAGTTGATGTATTAATTGAGCAATCTTATACACCAACTTTTAGGTAGTGATCGATAATTTATCAAAAAAAATGCTATTACTTGATTGATTCGAGATATATTTACAGGATATTAAGTATTATGTCCTCAAGTTTATTAGTGTCCTACTACAGCTTATGGAGATTTGTATTTGTACTTTCTGTCGAAATTTTGGCTTTGAAAAATAAGCAGTATTAGAAATTGATCTTTTTCCGTCCCTGAAGCGTCATGTAATATAATTTAAAATTATTGGTTATTTTTTATTTTTATCATTCTTATGCATTCCCATGATTTGTAATACGAGACAATATGATTTGTTGGCTCATATTCTGTCGATCATGACTTGATAATGAAAAAAAAACACAATCGATAAGTTTGGTTTCAAATTTCTAATCGCATAAGTATTGCAGGTTTTGTGAGAATCAGAAACCTTATTGGAGCATAATAGAATGTTAATGCCATTGCATCAAACCTTTCAAATTGACGGTGACATTCTAGGCTAGTAGAGAAAACGTCGTTGAAAATCGATGGACGTGGGATCCGTCCACTGAAATCTTTATGGGTGGCCACTGGCCATCTTAGGCTAATCGTAAGATGTAAGGAAATCTTATAGCGTTTTTGATTAAGAGCCAGATATGCTGTTTATTATTTTCTGCATTTACACACACACATGCATGTTTATATTTATACTCAAAACATATGTATTCTTGGGGGGTATTTGGCAGCAGGTGTTTCTTCTTTATTAAATGGATCAACGGTCGGCGAACTTTTTTATACATTACCCCAAAATATTTTTATCTGAGTTGATATTACCTCCATGGTAATATTAGACAGATTACACCCATACGAAGAACTACATAGGAAAACAGTATATATCAATTAAAAATACATACTTTTACCCCAAAAAATTTCATTATTACCCTGTTTGCAGTTTTTCGACTACTGAAATAGACAATTTACCAAATTTTTAATGTAATTAAAATTTGTTGAAAAATTTTAAAAACTTTTAAATTTCTGAAATTTAAAGTAACCAAAAGTTCAAAAATTGGTTCTCATGTACACGTACATACTTCTTGCAATTTTAGTCCCAATTGATCTAGAACGACATAAAACATGGAAAAAAACTTCTTCTTCGGGGGCTAATAATAAATAATGCAATCCTCAGAAATAATATCGATGTTTAAAAGCAGCTTAAGAAAAACTGAAATATATAGAAAATTTATACCGCAATGTTTATACAAAAATATTTTATTAAATATGCAAAAGTGTATATACCTACCTCCCATTTATGAGTTCGACAAATATATGTATTCATATTGATGCAACCGCTTATGGGTGCAACACCACAGGAGGTGTTAAGTATTAAAATGGGAAAAACGAAATTTGCCATTTGCATTGTGTACCCCCTGAGACCACAAGTACCAATATACGGTAACCACTAGTTCGAATTCTGTTTGCAAACACAGATGTACTATTAGCTTATTTTTAGTCTTGGCAGCCTGTGGAGTGATGAGTTCGATCCCTGTTTTGCAATTAAAGGAAATTCCCAATCATTTCAACGGTATTGTTAATATAAGCTTGGCAATAAAGATAAAGAAAAAATGGTATACAACATATTTGCAAAGATTTGTTGAAATCTGACCCTACCAAACATTTTTTATTAGTCAGATATATTTGAACTTCCGCAATTCTGCAATTCTGTCAAAAACCAGAAGTACGGATGTTGTCTTCATTATTATGAGTCACAAGTTTATACAGAAATAGTATCCATTTTCATAAACACAGATTGTAAGTAGAGAGAATTAATTAATTGAGATTTTTTGCATTTTTTGATATTTTAATTTTTTTTAAATCTATCAGAACTATCAGAATTCTATACGAATTTAACTATCAGAATTCTATACTAATGAGAAGCCAATAAGGAATATTGTAAAAATTTCTATTAATCGGTCTAGTAGAAGTTGGAAAATCGTGGGTGTCAAATCGAAAAAAAAAACACTTTCGAAGCATATGAAGTATTGCAGAGGATAAAAATAGATGATTTGAAAAAAAAACTAAGATTTTTTATAGCTTCTAGAGTCTAGGAGCTTTGAAAAATCTCTAGAATCAAAAAATTTTAAATAAAATGTTGATAAATGAGATTTGATTTTAATTAAAATATAGTATTACACAGCCAGAAGTTTCTAACAAAATATGTTGTAGATCGACATTTTGATAAGTTCTATGAATCCAAAAACAGATTTCGATTCGGTTTCGAATCTAAGATCTATCTTTGCAGTTTTGTTAAATAAAAACACCCATAGGTTTTTAGAACTTTCCAACAAATTATAATTACGATATAAATTTGTTGGAATAGTCTATTTCAGTCATATTGATATAAATAAACGTTACTAATTATTGATTGAATCATGGAAGTTAAGGAAGATCATGCAACTCACCTTCAGGAAAAATGCCACCTACACCAAGTTCTCAATTAAAACCAATAGCTTCCAAAAACTTTAATGTTTGTTTTCAATTCAGATTACTCCACTAGTACATATATAATTTGTTTCAAAAATTTCTTCTTTTTGTGACGACGTAAGTGCGTCTTTATGGAAGACCCTCTCGTCAACGTTCGAATATAAAGTGACAGATGGACGATGAATATTATCGAGATTTCATTTACCAGAATTTGAGAGGGATGCTGTGATCCTTTCGCCTTGTTTTCATCTCGCAAATTGAATTCACAACGCCGATTACACCGATTTACTTGTCTGTTTGCGGGCCCTTAGATTCCAGTGGAACGGATTAAGGTGAATCATGGATAAATAAAATAGGAGACTTTTATTCATTTTGCTAAGCACAGATATATATTACTTATATAGTGATAAATTTATTACTTCTAATACTTAAAATATTAGTAAAAATACTTAAAATGAAAATTTTATTAATTATTAAATTGCAGACATGTTTGTTCTAATCTTTCTAATAATAGTATCTTGAAATACGTAGTAGGTGAAAAATATATAGTTCTAATGTTTTAGATGTCATTCATTTTTCTATTAAAAATCCAACTAGTTTGAATTGTATCTTCAGCGAAATTATTGAAAAAACTTTGAGAATAGATTGCATCTAATTGAAACTTGTAACCTATTTTGAAATAAATTTAAAATAAATATTTTGAGGGGTAATTGCTTAAAAATAATTTCGATTTATTTTACTTTCTAATTTTGGTCTATTCTAATCTATTAAATCGTTAAAATGCTTGCTATAAATTATATTTAAAGTATGTGTTTTAAACGTAATAAATCCTGTTGTTTAACACTGATTAAACAAAAGCATTCCATGATCTACAACTAACCTGTGATCTCTGTTCACGTTGAGGACTTTTTAATTAATTTTAAAAATTATAAATGAATTATCGTTTTGTATTCTTCCAAGTGTGAAATAAGAATTTTGTTGGTGCATAAAACTTTCAAATCACGTAATGTAATATGAATGATCTAAAAATTGATGCACGTTAAATATAAGGGTTATCCCTCACCAGATCTATTTTGCTGATACGTGGTCTACCTTAGAAGCACGCCTTCTGGTTTTGCTAAAATGGGACATTGTATGCACTTCGGTCCTTAAATTTACCTTTAAACATCAACAAATCACCACTGCCTGGTAACTCAACCCAGCTGGCTTTTAATTTTGGCCCAGTGATCGCGTTCATGGCACTGACAGACATCAAGACTCCTCTCAAATCACACGTTTCAAGTACTTCGACTTCAGTCGGTATTTCTTTCTATTTTTTTCCGTCTATTCTGACATAGAAAATGTCCGTCGCATTTTGTATTTCTATGAAAACAATTTTCCATATCGTTGAGCACGGCGACGCATCAAAACATTTGCTACAACCTGAGGAACATGTATCTACCTACCTAGCAGGTGTTGCCAACATTTTTAAGACATATAATCATTATGATTAAAATAGAATTTACATAAAATATCTTATTATTGAAAACTAGTTGTGCATGGCATCGTACCTTAAGGCAAATTGCTGGAACTTTCCGTAAGTTTAAAAAAAATTAAGAACTTCGTAAAAATAGATTTTTGAAATTTTTAAATTTTTTTAAAAAAATTGATTGAATTGTGAACGAAAAATTGTATCCAAACATACATACACACACACATTAATTTTTTCTGGGTTATGCCAAAATTCAGAAGCCCCTGAAACGTTAAGATATGTAAAAAATTTAATTTTGGATTAATTTGCAATTTCTATAACTTACCCTAGGAAAAGTTAATAATGTTATTTTCATTTTATAGAAGTATAATTTCAAGGAATAGCCACGTATATGGTCGCTGTCTCACACTCCAACAAATACAAATGTTTATATCTATCTAATTACAATTACACATTCATATAAATAAAATAACATTATTCATGATATTAATTTTTATTATTAGGGTTTATTTATTAAATTAAATTAAGGTTTATTTATTAAATAGAAACATTTAAATCTTCTACTTGATATTTTTATCAAATTAGCTATCTTTCGTAATTGTCTATTATTCGTAGTGTTAAACAAATATTTTCTAAACAGTACAATTTTATTGAACTAGTTTTAAGTTGATTTGATTTTTTGATATGTTTTGACAAAATTAAAATAATAAGTAATAATTTGTAATAATCTTATTAATTATATTTTTATTTATTAGGTGATTTCCTATTCATTTATAGAAGTTTTTTTTAGAAGTAACTTAGTAACTGCTCTGCTATAAAAAAGCTTTTTTTCAAACAAACTTATTATTAGATAAACGTAACTTGAAGTAGATCTTATTGACAATAACTACAAAAATCATATAAAAAAATATTACTAAAATTAGTTAACACGTTCACGGACAGTTTACTTTATAAAGTTCCAGCAAGGTACAAAAAATTTAATCATTTTTAAATTGGTTGTGAGATCCAAATTTGTATCTATCACCTTTTATAAGGGTAGTCAAGTTATCATATTTTAATCGGTATATACGATGAATGCTATATCATCCACTACTTTCCAAGTATTAAGCTTCTATTTTAGGAGGCATCCATTAATCACCCAAGGTTTTCAGGGGGGGGCGGCTTTGACAAAAAATTAAAAAAAAACGTGGGGGAAGGTGGGGTCTGGTAAGATATCACGTCTATTTATTTTTTACCAGAATTTTCAAAAAACAAATCTACAATTTTTTCGTAAGTTCAAAAAATTTACGTAACTAGGTGATGATGTGGTTTGATGAAGGTGGGGAGGAGGGTAATTTCAAATTTCACTACGTAACACCAAAAGGTAGAAGGGGTCGAAAAATTCCTAAAAAATTGATAACGTGATTAATGGACGCTTTCTTACAAAATAAGCTTGCCCAAACTACGTAGTGTCTACGGGAAAAAATAAGATACCCAAAAAATCAGTTAGTCAAGGCTATATAAAATCTAATTTAAAATGATTGACTTCAAAATGTAAATGCTATAGCATTCATGTCATTCTGAATCGTTACAAAAATGAATGCTATAGCATTCACGACCGCAAATGTGTTATTATTAATACTAAAATAAATAATAATTTCATATATTATAATTATAAAAATGTTTTCCCCTGAGACTTTAGGTTCACTGTATATATTACCAAACTCAAAAAGTCCAACATTTCATAATATATTTTTTTGGCCCATCTAGTAAATTATTTTTTCTACGTTTCACATTTGTGTATACATATTTCGTTTTTCCGCCCGACTTTTGTTTAGGCCCCGAACGATACTTTCTGCGCTGCCGAAAGTTTTATTGAGTGTGCCTACAAGACCGCAAGTAATTCACTCTCCTTTGATTGCACGTCATGTACAAGTAATATGCTTTTTGAAGTACAGTTCAACTAAAAATGTTAACATGGATTTATTCTGATTCGACAATTGAATTCCAATCGAGTTTGACGGCATTGAATTTCGATAAATATTTAACTCGGTCAACTCTTGTCGCGGACGGAATTTGTTTCAGAATTTGCGTTATTGAGCGGAAAATGTAAACTAACAATAATTGCACATAATAGATACAATTTGCTATAATTTTGGGTTTTGGAAAGTTTCAGTTTCAAGTCATCAAAAAAGGATTTTTATTAAAATTTTAATAACAAAATGTCCATATCGAGGACGGTCACACTAATACTTTCGACATCTTATATTATCATTTGGCTTGCTTGGATGATAAACCAGCAGCTATTCAATTTCTGACATATACGACTATACCTAATAGTATTTTTTAAATTTATTTTTTATTATTTTGAATAGCAATCAGAACTTAAGAGTTCTATAAGTGTTGTTCAGATTTGACTTAATACTAGCCGGCTCTACAATTGGCAACCCCAACAGTTGTTTCATCTCTGTGTGATATATTATTATTACAATTTCTGTAAATGGGAGTGTTGCGTATATTTTACTGATGCAGCAATGCCGGATAAGTGCAGTTTTCACTTGGAAACATATTGCTACAAATATTTCAAATAGAAACTGTTGTCACTACAGCTTGACAACAGGCTGCTCGAAGCGGGATCAAACCTGAGACTTCTGATTCAGATCCAGTTCACTTGATATTTATATGCCCACAAAAAGCGATTTTCACTTGTGATTACATTTGAGATCTATAACTTCAAGATTCAAGTGGAAATTAGACAACATGCTCCTTGATGCCGAATTTGGCCGGGTGTCATATTACTTCTGTAATACACACAAATATTTTCCAATTCCAAGTCCAGTGATAAGAAAGTGGACTAGCAAACCCAAGTCGATCCAAACTTCGGCCAAGATAGACATCATGTAGTATGATGTTTAATGTCAACTTGATGTAATAATAATAAATATGTGTATACCTAGGTCAATTTTTGCTTTTGAACTGATTTAGAAAATTTAGATAGATTGCTGGTCGAGACGTTTTGTTAAAAAATGCAGAAAACTGAAAAAAATTTAGGTCACTTCAGGAAATTGGCTTGAGGCAAAATGCCGCTTCTTTTACAGTTGGTTAATTATTTACATTTGATTTACTTTAACAAAATCTTTAACTTCAACTAATCAACACGATTTTTCACTGATATCTTTTAAACAAATGCAAAATTTTTAAAATAGTTGTAAAGAACAGGAATTTTTTTAATCAATTATCAATGCTAATTCAAATAAATGACAATGATAACTATTATATATTTCACTGTTAATTGCAAACATCTAAAAATTTAAAACAAATTACTAATGCTCAATGGGTTAAAAGCAATAAGACCTTACATGACAAGCTTAACATAAAATTTATAAACAGAGTTATTCAAATAAACAGTGTTAAACATTGTTAAAAACTGGAACATCATTTAAATTTAAGAGTCATTCAGCTTCTTCAGACACCAATTTCAAGAATGCTGAAAAAGAAGCTGCCCAAAGATAATATTGAATACCCTTAGCATAACTTTGTATATATGAACAGAATTGTTGAATCACTTAATGGAGTGCTTCTCTAACTATCGATATAGTATTTATCACAATAATTTATATGTGTGTTTGAAATGTGTGTATATGTGTGTGAGTGATTGATATAAGCCAAATAGCTCATAGGATTGTTTGAAAAAATTGCTTGATTGAAATTGCTCATAGACTGTATTCTGATTGCTATGGAAAAAAGTGAACATATTAAAAAATTAGTCAAATTATCGAAACCTCTTTCATAATAAATTCTCTTCATATAAATGTAGCATTGATAACTATTTTGATAACATTTATTTTACAGAGTTAAAATAAGTAAACGACACATATACCCTACTGTATCTTTCGACATACGTGTATTCAGTTACATATTTATCTAACTAATTTTATCTCCGGGACTATCACCATTATGATTTAATTATTTATGATCAGTTTCAAAAATGTTACCCTTTGTGATATCGCTTCGCTCTTTATTATACGCATGATTCACGTGGGTTGCTTTATCTGCGTTATGACAAATTTCAATTTCCAACCCCCTATGCATTTATATACACAGACACACACACTCACACACACACACACACACATATATATATATATACATATATATATATATATAATATATATATATATATATATATATATAAACGGTATCATACCGAATGAAATCAATGCCCAACACATGGCATATTGAGCTAGTTTGCAAGCTTAGTGGTAATACGTTATATTTTCAGATGATAGATGTCAATTACTAAGCTAAATCCATAAAATAAGTTGCGGAATGAAATAAATAGCTAGTTGTGCATGGCATCGTGCCATGAGGCAAATTGCTGGAACTTCCCGTACCGTAACAAAATGTTCGAGGAATATTACACGTTTTCAACTAGATTATCATAAATACCATAACATTGTCCAATATTTATAATATATAAACTGAATTACAAAGTTAAAATTATTTATTTAAGGTATATAAGTGAGCTTTAGAACTTTAGCCAGAATTAAAATTTAAATCTGATTTTCGATTTTTTTTTAAAAAAATTGAAAAAAAATTGAATATGAAGATTATACATTACTTGAAACATGTTCCATTAAAGCTAATATACCTATAGGTAGGTATATAACTTATTTAATAAATCGTGTAAAATATTATAAAATTGTCTCTGATCATCATTTTGTATTTTATATCTGGTTTATTACATAAATGTCGGCAACGATAAAATAATCCACTTGATTAATATTATTTTCATCATAACCTGTACGGATGCGCGCACATTTTATCTCGTGCATTTAATAACATGAAGCTCATAAAAGATCACGTTACTTCGTTGAATATAATAAACTATAACTACAAAGTATTTATTATTTATGTATAAAATTCTGTTATAGGGTATAAAATTTGATGTACTTTATACTCATTTGTTTTCAACCGTTAGAAAAGTTAGTTTTCTGTTATGTATTTTTAATAATTTTTTTTTAATAATAAATAAAGTAATTGGTTAGCAACCAGAAATAGTCTCAGAAATCACAAATCGGTGAATGCCAAAAAATATGATAGAATTATTTCTTATGTTCTCATAATATAGATAAAACTACAGAACAGTAATTAAAATTATAGGTAACATGTTATACAGATCTAACAATATTTAAACATAATTTTTGCAACTAGGGATTATCTTCAAAAATGATCGAACACCAATTTTGGGCGCAATTTTAAATAAGCATCTGGATATATATTTTGGATCTATATTTCCGAGTAAAAATGGATATTACAACTGTTTTCGGACAACCTAATACTAAGCAGTAATGATATCCGTTTTCAATTGGAGATATGGATTCAAAATATGTTTCCAAGAGAAAAGAGCCCTTTCCCGAAAATTGCTCCGTACTAAATAAATAGTATGTTGGGATGGGGCACAAAAAACCAATGTGATTTTCAGTAATCATTAAAAAAAGGCAGGAATAAAGTATTAAACAAAAAAGTATGGTCAGCAAAATACCCAGTTAATTACTATGTACAGAAATGGGAATATTGTTTTACTATTTTTTTAAAATTTGTCATTTGACTCTTTTCGAGTCATGGGCAGTGTAAAAAAAGACAGTCAAGGAGAAAACTGTTCCAATTTTTAATTTTGAAAAGATTTTACGAAATAATAGTTACATTATTCAACCAATGAGAAATACACAATTTATGGAAACATCTTTTTTTTAAAAACATCCCACTGTATATAACCTTGGTCTTCTTCAAAAATATTTACTGGTAGAGTTGGAATAACTATCAATTTAATTATTAATTTTATTTATTTCAACGTCGTAGGAATTGAGGTGATGGCTGGTTTCTTATCTTTTGCATGCTACTTTAAAATAATATACTTTATAAATCCTATGCTTTACTTGGTTTTGGAATAATGGTGGTGTACCTTTTATATCTTAATAATATATGACCTGTATTATATAAATTTTAGTAATAAAAAATCTATCAAAAGTGTATAGGTTAACCATTGGGTTACCATTTAAATACAGCGTGAAAAGGAAATCAATACATTAAATACCTAATATTACAGGACAGTAATCAAAGTTTTAAATAACATGTTCTACAAATATCAACATTTTTCAAACTCTTATCGTTGTTATGTTTGGTGTAAGTATCGATTTCAATCGATTAAATAGTAATTTCAGAAGTTTTAATTGACCATTTTTTTTGCTCAATTTTCATTAATTTTATACTTTTACTATATATCTGCAATATGTATATTTTTTTAGTATATACTGGAAGACTAATAGAACTTGCTTCAAGATAAATTGCATTTTATATTTTGTTAATACTATTACTATTATCATTATCATTATTATATATATTATTATTATTATATCTTTTCTTATATATTTGTTGTTAAATTATAGCAGAATAGCTTCTAGAATTATATATAATTTTGATTGACGTTTATTAATAATGAGAACAAATATTTTGTTAGACTAATATCTTTAACACCGAATAGAGAAGTTTTAGTTTATGTTATTTACTGAGCTTCATTTTAGGGGCTTGTAACCAAAAGTGGATTATGTAGAAATGTAAATACTATCTGATATTTAAATGTATATCGGATTTTAAGGACACTATTGTACATTTGGTTAAAATAGTATTTAAAAAATCGTGAATAGATTAGGCTGTTTAAGAATAAGATCGCATCGACTTAACTGTTTTCTCAATAATGTTGTTAAATTATTAGAGCTATTTCATTAAATATTTAAGAAACGTTGGTGTATCTCAATTATCATGGTTATAAATACTATAAATTTATCCATATGCCAGCAATAAACACGTTTCATCATACCCACCGGCATGTGACACTCTCTCCCCAAAAACTAATAACTATTGTGCAACATTATATATAGGTACCCCATGTATGATATCAGGCATAGTATTTATATGGCAATATGTATGAATAATATTGCTTTGCAACTGCATAGTATCATTTCTCCTCACCGACAGATGTGTTAATTTGGGGAGGAGCTAATTATCATCGACCAATGGGAGTGATTATAAATCTACCCCAAATATATATATATATATATATATATATATATATATATATATATATATATATATATTATAACAATTGTTTCCCTTGATATGTAAAGAATTTATTATATCGCTTTGTTGTTGAGCATTCTACATTTTAGCGTTGGCTCCATGAAAAATTAGCTAAGCCAAATGAATTGATTGAATTGAAATCGCACAGAATTCAATCTATGAAATGTGTATAGATTAAATATTTGATATCCGTTTTGCAATTGATTTGCAATTGATTTGCAATATAATATAGTTCCAGTATTTGTAACAGTTGATTGAAAAGTGATTTTTATTTCGAATATTTATTGTTTTAGGATTTATGTAATAGCTCATATGAAATATTAACAATGTATTTGGAAATAGAAATATGAATTATATGATAAAATATACAATATTTTTTTATTTTAAATTTTCTGTAATATTTTCCACTTCACTTGAATTAAGAACACGAACATTTCATTTAAATCTGCAAAAATAGTTTAATTATAATTGCCAGTTTTTTTTAATATCTGGTTAAATTATGTTGATAAAAATAAGACAATTTCAAAAGGCATTTTTGGCTTTTTTATGCTTTATTTTGAAAAGCTGTTATAGAATTAAAATTGAACTCTATTGTGTAATTACATATTTTGTTCAAAAAACAATTTAGTTATCTTAACATAATTTGATAGAATTTGATTGATCGTTCTGTTTTTTTTTTATTATTAGCATGTTTCTTACGATTAGTCGTACTTCCAATATTTATGTATACAAATTATCTATCAAGAGATTTAATTCTGGTTAAAAGTCTAAGTTTGGAGAAAATATTTCCTTTACTATAAACAATTTTATATCGAATTGAGCTTTTTTTAACGTGTTTCGATAATATAAAGTTCATACTTCTTTAATTTATAAGGGTTCTTTTTATCTGCTGTTTGATATTTTGTTAGCTAATAATAAATAAAGTATATTAAGTTTAGGTTTAATTTTTTTCCAATTGAGTTTGGAAAATATTAATTGAAATCACTCTTGATTAGTTTTGCCCAAAAAAGAAACGACTAACCATCCGCGAATATGTATGTTTTAATTAACCCATTTTTTGCTTGTGATCTCTAAAATTATTTAAAAGATCTTAAATCTTGTTGATAGCCACTGGTCTCGAGTATCTTCTTGAGATCACTTTTGCAATGTATTTCAAATATTTTTTTTTTGAATATTCAGGAAAGCTTGCCAAAAGTATGAAGAAGGTTTATCATAAAATCATGGTAATATTGATCACAATAAGTTATGAGATTGATAAAACTCACTATATATTTAATTAAATAATATTATAAAATCCATAATTAATATTATTCAAATATCGGTATTTTATTACTAAAAAGATTAATATAATGGAAAATTATAAATCGTAGGTATATCTATTCTTCGTTGTGTGAGGCATAGTTATTATAGGATAATATCATTATAAAGCACTTAATCTGTACTAAATCTCATGGATAAACCTACAGATTGAATATAATAGAAATATAATATTTTAAATCAATAAACTAACAAACCATTTTATTAACTACATATTTGTTTGTTATTATAGGCCACCAAATTATGAATAGTATCCACGTTTTTAATCCTTACATCAACTAATAATATCAACTTGGTCAAAAAAATAAGCCATCTTCATAAATATTTACTTTGTTCTATTTTTTGCCGCATTAAACTTACGCGACATCATTTTCGACACAAGTGTGAACTAAAAAAAGACCTCTATCAGACCTGTCTGTGGGTCCACTGGACCTCTAATATTTTGAATTCTGAAACATCACCTTTCCATTGTGACATTTCTTTCGGGTTTTGAGTGAGCTGTCAATCCAACAGTTATTTTTTATTCTCGTCATTTTTTCAGATTCATCTAATAAAAAATATGATCTCATTCATTTTTTTCTTGAATGAAATTCTTGGACGCCGAAATTTTTAGGTTTTATGTCGCGGATGTCTATCGCATAATCGACAAACTAAGGATTATCTAGGATTTCGAAGGATATGAATGGTTTCGAATTAAAAGTTTGTATAGGAACGGTTCTTATCTGCGACAAATATTTTAAAATAGAAACTGCCATTTCGTTTATGAAATGAGATTGGAATCGACTACATTTTATGAATAAAAGGCAAATTGGTCGTTAGTCAAAAGCTTTTAATATTTTTTTTTTAATTTAATCAAGTTATTATCGATGCTATGGCACGCAATCTATATTGATCATCAAATTTTATTTTCAATGTTTGAAAGTCTCTGGAAAAACTGTTATGATAAGATGCGTTAAACTATTTTATTCATAGTTACTTAATGAATAAAAAGTACAAAGGATAGAGCGGAACTCAAAGGTCCGTGGGTAAAAAAAGCTCATTACCGATATCTCAAAATCGAGTAAAATTGAATTTTTTTTTTAACACTATTTGAAAGTAGAGGGAGAAAGATGTAAAACCACTCATAATCTTGATTCTTATGACCCTGTTATCGGGAGATAAACGGTAATGTTTGAAAATCAATAAGAAATGTATTTTTGTTTGCTGTTAGTTTTTGAGATTGTGAGCACTGTTGTTTAGTTTACAAGACCTTAACATTTATTGTATATATAACAGTATGCGTTATTTTGTTGCTTAGATGTGTTGCTAATTTTAAGCTAGATTCAACTTTATTTTCTAAATATATTTAGAGATTATAATCTCTATAAAAGTTTACACGCGGACGGGGTAAAAAAACCAACTAAACCTTTATCCTGGCAAACAATAAAAAATATTAAACATAAAAGTAAATTGTTAAAAAAGTTAAATTTTTAAGTCAATCTAAAAAAATAATTTTTTCAAGAGATAAATAAATTAAATAGATATTTCTGACAAAATTCCAGACCAAAATTATATACAGTGTTAACTCAGTGAAAGATGTACCTATGCAATTTATATTTTGCATTGGCAGAATATTATAGCCATTATTTCGTAAAATTAGAAATAAGACTTTTGACCTGTTTGTCGCTCGGGCGTCCCATTTTACCCCGCCTATAGGGTAAAAAAGGCCAGATGACAAATTTTTGAAATACAGCCAAAAATAACATAATTCTACAATGATGAGTTAGCTGGGAGTTTTACTGAATGTTGTCAGATAGTTGTATGTTTGATGTGTGTTGATCGTTGTGATATAATTGATTGATTTTTACAATGCACTTAAAGCTCAAAACTCTAAGTCCTGCCCTACCTATACAATCGTAAGTATTTCAATTAACCGTAAAGCTTTAGCTATAGCTATAGAAAAAAAACTTTTGGGCTTTCTTATTTCTTATCTTAGTAATTTGACAATATTTTTTATATCATATTACTATTTTAACTCTACATGAATAAGTCAAAGACGTAAACATCTTATTTCAGCTGTCGTAAGTGATCAGATTTATAAATCTATTTTGGTGGTCTATAGATAAATAATAAAATACTGCGGAAATGTCTAAATTACCTAATACATATATCAAAACACCTCTATTCCTTTACTTCCACTACAAATAATATTTCCAACGTAAACTGCCAGTTTCGCAAAATGTGTCCGAATATAAATTTAAATCCTGGTGTGGGATCGTTCGCATGTGTATTTATGTAATGCACGTCCTGAGTTTTTTTATATGTTGGCTTTTTAATGCTAAAAAGCATCATTCACACTAGATTAGCCCTCTCTAATTCCGTATACTGATAGGGGCGTATAATAATGCATTCGAATAAGGGACGTTTTGCGCACATACATAAATACATACATACATACATACATACATATATGTATACAGTTTCTATTGTCGCTGCCGAATCGTACAATTCCAAAAGGAAATAACTTAGTAAATATGTGAGAAAGGGGACCACAGATATAACTATTAGATGGTAAGCTAGGCATCCAATAGGTGATACAAGTTATATTACAACTGAAGTTACTGTTGAATTGAGAAATTCTTTTAGCTAGTAGCGAAATATATTACAATTATAGATAGCAGAATAATAACGTAATAGAAATATATCTATTAGACTGAAATATATCTATTAGCATCTATCATTATAAATCACATTGCTATATACTCTTTCACTATGAGAGTGTTTTCTGCAGAAGTGATGCTGCTGCATGAGACAGTAAACCGCCCAAGTATTTGTTACACAAAATATTTTCAGATTTTTCAATCATTATAGATGAAATTGTATTTAAAATTTAGAAATTACAGTTCTGAAAAATAAAAACCACAAAATCAAATAGAATTCTTTGATACAGTGACAAATATTACAGTAAAATCTGTCACACTGGATGTCGTCTATAGGTGACATTCTTTTAATAGCTATTTAGAATTTTAGCAAGAATTTTTATTAAAGTAAGCGATTTTTTTCAACTTATTGTAAATATTCCTTAATGATTCGCTTAATGTTTAAGGCGAAAAAATGTAAAGTGCCCTTTGTTAATTTAAACACATACATAATATCCTTTACTAAATATAAATTGGTATTTTATTTGCAACAATATATTAGCAGTATATGAAATTCTTATGAATAATAATTTAATATTACTTAATATGAATTAAACGGTATTTTGATAAATATTTTATAATACATTTCATTTGAACCCAACCCAAATTATTTTGCACACTATTAAACTTTGATAAAAATTTAATTAACTGAAGGGTAATTTAATCACAACAATTTATCACATTTTGGAATAATGAGCCGTGCCATAATTTCAATATCCTATCGTCTCAATATTAAAGTGCTAAATCTTAATACTTATGGATTAAGTCTATGATTTACATATTTCAAGTTGCAAATTTGTACTTACAGCTAGTTTAATTACTTATATTAAACATATTTAAACTAAATATAAATATAAATTGGTAGAAGTCTCGTCGATTTCAAATGGTTTCATATGACAATAATATTTAAAAATCTTCAAAAGGCGAATAACTATCGAAATACATATATACGGTAATATTACACCCATCTATTATTGCTTTAAACACCCTTTAATATTAGGGATTAAATTGTTATAAGCTAATAAAAAATTGAGTATTTATTACCAATGTACATCAATTTGTGAGTAATATATTTGTATCAATTTGAAAGAGACAAGCTTTTCTGGACATTTCCATCCGTTTTAGCGCGAAGTAGTACTAGCTCTTTGACTATTCAGCTAAAGCAAACGTTGGCACAAAAATATCAGTGCAAAAAACTAAATAAAAAATAAAAGCCGAGGGTTAAATCTCACCCAATGCAGAATAGCCGACTTGCAATACGACACTAGGAACGCGATATGATACGCCATGCTGTCCGAGATGTGACAATTGTTAGATAAAAACATCCATTCTATCTACTTCGGCATCGAAATATTTGAAATAGTAAGGTCAGCTTGGTAAAAAATACGTCTGTTATTTTTCAATAGACACTATTTTTATTTATTGTTTGCAATTGGGCAATAATTTATTTAGGGAATCACAATTTTTGTAGAACCAAACACGGAGCATTAAAAATTTAGCCTATGGAGACGTTAAATAATATTATTTAGTAAAATATTGATCTTACAAGTTCATAAACCCGTTACACTAAAATTATAAAAATAAACTATAACTCTTATATAAACTATATTTCTCTATAATTCAGGAAATGGCTGTACTGATGAGAAGGATATACTAATCGAATTATGCTTATAATTAGAAGAATATATTTAACATTTTAAATTTCAAATTTGTAAATAACAAGTTTATTTTATACTTCATGATGATGAACCGTTTTTTGAGAGTTATACACCTGAATAAAGATTGAAATGTAATTAATTCAATGTTTGTCACTTTTATGGTTATATTATTAATTAATGAACATAAATACGTTGTTTTTATATATATTAACTTCCCGTAGGTTATAGTAAGTTATAGTAATCGCAAAAAAATGAAAACTAAATTTTTTTGTATATATTTACATTTTAAGGTTTCTGAACAAAAAATGCCAAAAATGGTAATTAATTTTTTTATAGAACGGAGCATCCTATTTGTATGATTCAAATAACATTTTATTTGTATTGACAAAATGAAGAACTGATGAAATTTTTAGGAAAACAGGACTAGCGGTTTCGGAAATCCAATTAAAAAAGTAAAAAAAACGTCATTTGGCGGACAAAGATAATCATAAGACATATACACATCAAGTTATCACATATTTTATAGATTTTTTAATAATAACAAATTTTGGTTATTTTTCTATGGGTTCCGTACCAATGCTCATATGTTATACTGAGATTGCTTTGATAAAATTTCCAAAATATTTCAAAGTATAAAAAAATCAAATTTTTCTAAAAGGACATTTTTTTATAAAAATTTTAAACATCTCAAAGATCGTTTTTTTCAGAGTTTTAAAAGAAAATTGATTCTCTTTTAATAATTGTGATTTTTAGTACAGGAAATTCTAGCAATTTGCCTTAAGACTCGATGCCATGCACCACTAGTTATTATTTATAATGATTAGTTGCACATTATTAATTAATGAGGTACGTGGGTATAGATACGATGTTTTTATTTTTATTTTTCTTCAAATGAAAACAAGAAGTTATTTTTTTTACAAAATGTCTGATGAAGGTATATAAAATCTTTGATAAAGGAATATTGAATTTTCTACTATTTCTAACACGAACAGTATGATTACTATCTACGAATAACTTTGAAAATCTAGAAAAAAATAGTGTTTTAATATTAATGATATTATTATTAAATATAATTACAATAGATATTTAAACAACAAATATTTATTTAACCTTTTATATATAATATGTATTTCTAAAACAGGAAGACACAAGAAATAATCTCAATATCATAAACTTCAATCTTAATGCCATAACCCAACATTTCCTCACTTCTATCTCAAGTTGATCCTCAGAAGTATAAAAGTCTGTCAAATATCATATTCGAGAAGACATAAAGCAATATCTATGTTTGAGATCTAAACAATAATTTGATATGATATTAATGTATTCTATAAGTCTATTAACATGGAGTTGAACAAACATTCGGGGTTATCAAAACAAAGATCGAAAAAAAATCAGACTCATTGATCGTAATCAAATCTATACTATGAAATTGTATAGATCGAGTCATTTTATTTTTTTAGAATGGTTTCAAAGATAATTTATTAAATTATATTATTTACTAATATTTGTCATAATTTAATAATTTGTCTAGTAGTACTACTAACACTAGTAGTGTTTTGAGTGTAATTTATGGATGTTCCATAAAAATCTAATTATATAATCGGAGATAAATAAAAATGATTAAAATCTTATTTTCAATTGTATTTGAAATGAAGTTATAATTACACGTACATTTTATTCATATAATCAACGTATGTTGGTTAATCTTTGTGGTAAAATAATCACTTCGTTCATTTTCAAAGTCATCAAATTCTCCGATAAAATGAATGAATAGCATTAATGTCAAAGCGATTGTTATTTTTGAAATATGAAACTTAATTCATTCACATTTTGTCCCTCGTCCAAAATGCTGTCTTCGAAATTGCCTTTAGAAAAGATTAAGATTACGCGCTCGAAACATTGACAACACAACAGAAAAACAATGAAATTGACATTTTTGATTTTTATTTGATGGACAGATCATTGTAAATAATGTTACTCTACAGTACTCAAACTTAAACACTTTTTTCAATTTTAACACTTTTTTGGTTTTCTTATTTAATAATTACTTTTTTTAACAAGTATAAAATGAGTGAAAAATATATTTTTGCATTAAATATTTGTTATAAAAAGAAGCATTGTTGTATTTGCATGGAGCTTAATTTTGCAGGTACATACAGATCATTACATTAGGAAATAGTTAAATGTAGTTGGTACAATTTTTGAAAAATTGTTTGTTACATAAAATGGTTCGATAGAAACCATAGTTACATACAAGTCGTATTATAGATTAACTTATAAAGAAAATTTTGTGAAAGTACCAGAAAAAAAATAGCTTAACTGTCAATTACTATTAAACAGATTAAATGACATCTACTGAAGAACAACAATTGCAGAATTAATAAAAAATATAATAATAATAATGTAATTACAATCAGTTAAACATAGAGAAAAAAAGCACTTATATATCTTATTATATATTTGTGTGGACTACAACTTTACAAACATCTAAAAAATATATTTTATATACTATTGAAAAATTATAAATTTTCATAAAACAGGTTGAATTAAGGTTATTATTACAAAATTAATAAACGATATATAATTATTTGGAGCTTCGTATAAAATCTGCTTTTGGTGGTTCCTCAGTTTTGTTATACCAATATAATAAATTTTTATATATTATTATTAAATAGTAAACATATAATAATTATATAGTAAAAACTGAATTTTTACTAACTGAATTTTATTTAAAATATTCTATCATCTATATTGTTGAGACAAGATACAAAATCAGAAAGACACTTTCAAAATTCAATATGCCATCTAATAACTTTTGGCCTGGAAGGTTTATTTCTTCTATTCCACTCTTAAATTGCTATTAAATTAAAAATTAATAAATTGAAATTTTGACTCGGTTCATTATTCCGGCAGTATTACACCACTTTTCGTAGCTCTATAATACTTTAGGTTGCTTTAGGAAGTCAAGACCTTAAACTCTATCATTATACAAAGTTTTATAAAAAATGTCAACAAAATTTCAACTATTTATTATGAAGAAACGGCCTGACCGATCTTTATCAAAAACTAATCAGCGTAATTTCCAACTGATAACTTTTGAACGGTTTTTAAATTATCAAAATCGATTCATT
>NW_020539725.1:20138366-20162918 GCF_003426905.1 Ctenocephalides felis
TGTTTTTCCAATGGCTTATTGTAAGAGTTTGCGATTACACCTCATGTACATCGAACCCAGTGCATATCACGGACATCATATCAAAGTATTATTCTAACAAAAGTGACGGCGATCCGAGTTGTATATATCCTGTATACGTTCGTATAAAATTAATTATTCATATATTCGCACGAATATAAAAACTAACGCACTAAACAACTTGATAATTACTACTTAACATTTGCATATTGCGAATGATGTGTTGTCTCATCTGATAAGAGAACGACATAAAAACATATACAATAAAATAATATGTATGCGAATGCTAATTTTCATATTAAGAGCTGCTCAATATTAATGCGTAGAGTCATTTATGTGTACTGATATTTTCAGTCTTTAGTTAGAACAAATTTAATAAATAAATATTTAATTCATAACATAATTTGATGGATCGATTGTTTTTATTTTACCCCATATTCACACATATATATAGATACATTTATATGTATATACATAAATACACACGTTTGCACCTATATACATACATATATACATATATATATATACACATACACATAATAATATACATATACATATACATATATACGTATTTATGTATGTTTAAAAATATTAATATAAAATAAAATGCATTTAAATTAGAGTCTATTACTGTTATACTAAGGATTTAATGTTAAGCAATACAAATTATTTATTAATTCATTTAATAACAATTAATCATATTCGATATTAAGTGCCTATCGAAGTACTGGTGTTAATAGTAATAGTGATAACCATTTTTTAATAATTAGATATTATATAAAGTTAATACCAAATTTATTAAAAACTATTTTATAATTGCACCATTTGTTATTTATCTCGAAAATAAGTCATGTTAGTTATAGAATCCTTGTAAAATTACAAGATAATAAATAATTAGTACACGTGGTATTTTATCTATAGGAATGTAAACATGGAAAAATCAATACGAATTAAAATATCATTTGGAGGTAATCATAATTAGAAACAAAAAAACATTATAATTACACGTGTATATATTATATACATAGATACATATACATTTGTATGTATATGCATTATATAAATATATGGTACATAAATATACGTACATACATATGTATACATACATACATATATAAATTATTAGTATTTTATCTATAGGAATGTAAACATAAAAAATCGATACAAATTAAAATATATCAGTTTGGAAGTAATCATAATTTGATACAAAAATAATATTTATATATACACGTGTATATATGTATATACATACATACATATACATTTGTATATCTGCATGTATATAAATATGTGGTACATAAACATACATACATACATATGTACACATACATACATATATACATACATATATATTCATATGTATATGCATCTATATAACAATATGATACATAAATATACATACACACACATATATATATATATATATATATATAAACATATGCATTTATTTGTACATGCATGTATATAATGGCACATATTTATATAAACATACCCACATATAAATTTATATGTACATAAATTTATGTTAATATATGATATATAAATATACGTACACACATATGTACATATGCATACACACACACACATATATATATATATATTATATATATATATAAAATATACATACATAGATGTGCATATATACAAACATACATACATACATACATACATATGTATATACATGTTTATGTCACATGCATTTATATAAATATATGGTACTATACATAACATACCTATGCATATATATATATATATATATATATATGTCTATATATATACACAATACGTACATAAATTTATATAATACATTAGGTGAAGTAAGTTTGTATAAAAAATTATTTACCGTATATGTTTTTTACACCACCAGAAGCACAAATTCACAACACTGGCACAAAATCCACGTCCACAAAATTAAACTATATAAGGGCACTTGAATGTCATTTAACCCTACACAGATATTTCTACACACACTTTATTTTGACAACAGTTCTTATTGCAAGTTTATTCGACGAACCGACTCCGAAACGCTTTCACTATCGATAATTTTAATAAATGTAATAAATTCTTGTCGTTATCACGAATATTATTTACAAACCGTCACTAGATCGATACAACGCGAAGTTCGAAGCGGGATGAACTTCGGATTGAAAAAATAATTCTGATTTTTGTTCGAACGCCCTAACCTGAGCCGCAGAAAGCGCGATACCTACTGCCGTCTCGCTCTGACTCGTGGTCCACGCTATGGTAAAGCGTCTGTAATGGTTATGCAGCCGTCTTGTATGCATTATACCAGTTAGCATACAGCGGCGCTAGGAGGGGATAAGGCACGTAACGCACGCCGTAAATAAGTCATTCATTACGCTGCATGCATGTCTATTATTTATCATTATGATTATTATTTGCGAATGCAGTTTGACTGAAATATCACTTGCCTGATTCGATTCTTTTTATGACTTGCGGATTATTCAAGATTAACTTATGCTCTTTTGGATTTCAGATTTCAGATTTCAGATACGCCCTTTTTTGATTTAGAATTATTTTTGTATTGTGTTTGGTATATTTCAGATTATCACATTGTAGCTATCTATGGTAATTGATACAATAAATGTTGTAAAGGATTAAATGAATTATGAATGAAATTGTACTAGAACCAAATCAAAACATTTAATATTGGTGCCAATGTGAACCAGAAACAGACCATATCTTCAAGGAAAGCTAGGAGAGACAAAGAAAAATAATGTACTAAAAGCCATAGGTAAAAAGTATCGATTTTTCAGAAAATACGTAACTTGATATCTTGCAACAAAATTGATACATATATAAAATTATATTAAACTTTATTTGTGATGATAAGATTACATAATTTATAAGCACATGGAATGTAAATTAATTGTGTAAAGATGTTAATGGCTGAATTGATTGAGCCATAGCTACATGAAATGAATAAATATAAAAAAAATGTTTCATAGCTTCCAATATTTTTATTGTAATGTATAGGTAAAAATAATAATTTATTTTCTTCTGTTAAATACTGTCATTGACTTATGATTTATGAAAGAAAAAATTGTGTAGTTAATTTGAAATTGAATGAAAATTGTATTTGTTAAGTAGAAATTGAATAAAAATTAAGAAAAATGGGAATTACAGAATTCGAAAAGCTGAATTGTATTAGTAGTAAGAAGAAAAAATATCAGAATGTGCTGAGATTAAAAAAAAGAATGGAGAAGAAAAAAATGGAATAAAGATAGAAGTTGAATAAAATTAGAAATTTGATAGAAAACAGCAAAAATTGAAGAAATTAAGAAGAAGAAGACTATAGAATAAGATATATATATATATATATATATAATATATATATATATATATATATATATTGAATATGATCTAAAAATTGGTATAGAATGTAAATAAATAAAATAAAATAAATATAAAAGAAATAAATTCATTATTAAATCTCATGAGTTCAAACCTATCGGCTTCTGCAAAACTCAATCCATGACATTTTTCTTCTCAAAACGTTTTATACATGAACAGGGTACGTTTTCAATGTCACAATATAGTATAAACGTAGTTTTTAAAAAATTTCATCACAACAGCTCATAGGACCCATAAGTTATGATCGCTGTTCAAATAAATGAATAAATAAAAAAAATATATATAGTATATAATATTTTGCTATATTATAATACTATATCAAAGCCAATAAAAAAGTTATTCTACAACAAAGCAATTTTAACACCAATGAACTTGCAATTGCCTCTATATTACCTACCAGAAAATTTTTCATGTGGTTCATGGTAACTTGTAATTTAGTTAAAAATAGTCCAAGAAAACTTAATGTATCAATGAAATTTTTTTGCAAAAATTTTTATCAAAAAAATTCCTGGAAAACACTCTTTTTATGCCACACCTAAATGTCTGACTGGCCCATTTAGAACTCCTCATGACTGGCATGGCGTTTAACGTGTTAATCTGATATTCGTAATTAATCAGTTTTATTAATCTATATAGTTTCATTCATCTTGTTATATATAGGAAGGCATAACGAACAATATTCATTTATTTTTTTGGTAAAATTTGTATTAGAGTAATTAGCAAAATTATTAGTAGTTTAAATAATCGGATAGGTTGAACGTAATTGGTATTATTCCGTTAGGTTGTATAAAATCGTATTATCAAATGTTTAGTCATTTAATGGAAACGTGCTAAAATATATATAATTGGTCATTTATTATATTTTAGCACGTTTCCATTAAATGACTAAAAATTGAATAAAACGATTAAATACCAATTACCTACAACCTTATAATAGTTCTGTTCGTATAAAAAATAGACTGAAAAGCATGATGAATTCATTAGGTGTTTTCTCGAGATAGTTTAAGTATGAAAAATGCTATTGATTGTAAGATAATTGCTAATAAGTTTGAAAAAACTAACAATTATAGATTTTGGGTCAAGCAATTTTTGATAATTGCCTGATTGTACACCTTATTGTCGCCAATCTTCTTATATTTACAAAAATAGAAGTGGCAAGCGGTTTAATAATCATACTTACAATGTTTACAAATTGTATTACAAACAACACGTTTATTTGTTTACAAATCCATTATCCACATGTCCGAACAAACAACCTCGGAATTACATAATATTAATTTAACCTTGCAAGGTATTAAACCGGATATTGGCATTGTAGCGTTTCTTAAATATATATAGCATAAAGATACAATTTCGTTTTTGACTTATATCAAGTGCTGCACAGAAACTGGATTAAGTTAAGCTGATTAAAAGTCGACGTAGCAAGTTTAATAGCGAGGAAAAAGATAAACATTTTACTCTCATTATGAAATCACATGTCGTCCCCAATTCATCCGTAGGTACTATACTGCTATTTATCATTCGCATCGATTGAATAAGCTTAAATTTTTTATTCTGGGCAGCAGGCGATTTATAAATCGGTTTTCTATCTAAACTGCAAATAGATTACTCTTTTAACGTGCACTTTTTGGTTTATTATACTCGTGAAATAATTTTTGTTAAATATTTCGAAAATGTGCGAATGTGGAATTGATTTGAGGAATACATAATTTTACTATGTTCCAAAATTCAAAAAAAGAGATCATTTATCGTATAAATTATAATTAAAATTCAGCGATTTCCAACCTGTGGAGCGCGTAAAAAAAATAACATTTTTGAAATATTTTAAAGAAATAATTAGTTCTTAACTTTTTATGCATACTTTTACATAATATTGCATATATATTTGTAGTTTGATAACAACAGTAAATAAGGAGAACATTTGTAGTTTGATAACAAGGAAATAAGGATAACAACAAAAAATAAGGTGGCCGCAACATATTTTTTAGAGTGGGGTGGGGAACTCGGTGCAAAAAAGGTTGGAAACCACTAAATTATACAGAAAAAAAATTAATTTAGTCAAATATTGAACATTAAAGAATGATGCATAGCTTTTTAGATAAGTGTAAAATACAATTTAAATTACGAAATTACTCGAATGTAATGTAAATATAAATGTATATAAACTATGTATATGGCCAGTTTGTAAGTAAGAGGCCAAATAAATATATATTTAAAAAATCGATTTTCAAATATTTATATTATGCCAACATAGTTATTAAAACTGGAAGTGATTTGATACCAGTTTTATATTAATTTTGATTCCCAAATCGATTATTGGTACAACTTTTTTTTCAATTTTCTAATTTTCCCACCTACTTGCCTTCAAAAACAATGTGTAATATAAAAAAATATTAAATGGAAAGTGTTAATTAAGTATTTTAATTTAGAGAAGCAAGCAGCTTGAAAGTAAAAAATCCAACTGAACAATTTGATCTCATCTCAAGTATTTTGGCAATTTTTAACATCACACTTGAAATTAGACTTTTACATATGACAAGGTTTTTGAAATTAATACAATTTAATATTATATAATATCAATCGAACAGGAAAAATCTGTTAACCATTTTTCCTAACCTTACAATGTCTCAAGTCAATTTTGCTTAGATATCCTCGGTCTGCACATTAAAGGACTATTATTGGAGTTTTTTATTATTCCAAAGCTATAAATTCAGTTTAAGTTCCAATAAATCTTTCTTATGTTTATAAGATTCTTACCATAATTCAAATATTTATAAGTGCTAGTGCAAAAGCAGTAAAAAATCAACTTTTGTGATTGGATTAATTATTATTATAATAAGTTCAATATTGCAAAATAAAATTATTACAAAAAAAAAATGAGTTTTATTCAAAAAAAATTCAAATTTGTATTTATATTGTTCTTATAAATCAAGCTCTTGACAACTAATCCTATTTACAATTGTTACTCGCGATTTACAATTCTAACACGTTTTTTAGATAACTTTAGCATTTATTGTATATTGTAACAAATTAATTGAGAAATAACATTTATACAGCAAGAATAATATAATATAAAATAAAAAGTTTATAATATCTTTATAAGTTTCTCAATGCTAAAAATTTGAATCTTTTGGATAGAACAGACTTATAAGTGGACAATAAAGGCATTAGATCTCAGTGTGGAATTCCGGAGCACAGTAGCTTTCATAAATAGTTATAAAAATCTTACTTAGATAATATTTGTGTCAAAGTTATATATATAGTTATATTTTCAGATAGTTTTTTTTTGTTTTATGATTACAATTTTTGGTAACTTGCCATTAGATGAGATGTCTTTTGTATGAAGTAGTTCTCGATCTCCGGCTAAAATAAGGACATATGTCGGAGCTCTGCATGAGTTCTTTTACATAATCCCAAAGTCAACTATTTGAGATCATTTTCATTGTCATCAGTCTACCTACGAATTGACTTTTCAGAGATAATAAACCAAAATTGCACTGTTACGGTAAACGACACAATGGCTTGAATAGACATCATCCAGGTAAATATTCAAATTTTGACCGCTGGTTCATGATTTCTTGTATAATTCCTCATAATTATAAATTTTGGCCTTTATGATGTGGAAAATATAGCGGTATGGTGTTGACTTTTCGGCGGGATGAAACTGAGAATTCCAAAGAATTTTTCTTTCAAGTCAAGTTTGATGAAAGGGGTTGTTTTTGGCAGGTATATTTAGATGATAAATTTGACGGCATATGTACGATGTGATATTTGATTCAGTTTCAAGGAATGTCGACACAAATATCCATAACTTGATACTTTAAAGCATAATTCGAAAAGTCGCACAGTTATAATATGATTACGTATGTTATTTCTCAGTATGCATAGATACTATCATAATAGCAGAGAAAAATTATTTAACTTCTGAAATTATTAATTTCCATTAAATTCCGAATTTTATAAATGAGCGTTTACCGTACACCATTAGAGTTTATGATTATGTATTTAATTATATGTAGTTAGTTAGTTCTTTGTATTATGTAGTTAGTTCTTTGTTATTATATGTAGTTTTGTTAGTTCTTTCTAATAGTATTTAAGAATTTCTAATAAACAATTTTGTGTCAATACACACACTTTACGAAGAGATTTTTTTCTTATTAATTAGAACTTCTGAAAAATCCAGAAAATTTAACTGCATTTTATCATAAGCGATTTAAAAGAAATTGCAGGTTTATTGCATTTGTATGTTCTAAAATTGTTTAAACCATTTTAGTGTTAAGCAATATCTCATCATATTTTACTATTTTTTGCCAAAAGTTATGAATGCTTTGTTTCAGCAATTTCCGTTTTATGAAATTTTATTTGATTTCTTCAAAATAACTTTTTCTTAATTTTCAAATGACACTTTTATGTGCTCTAATTTCGTTGAAAGCTTTGATGTGCATGAATGCAATCGATTTATTTAATACTTAGCCGACATACTTTTTACAGTCCAATGGTGTTTAAGATAAAAGTAAAAAGTTCTGATTTTAACCGATAAAAGATCGTCTAAATAATTCAATTCAGAGTAAATAATTGAGCTGTCTTTTTAGCATAAAGTATTTTGCTTTATGATGGAGTATGTCATAAGCAATACTTATAAAAGTCTGATGATTATTTTATTTATTTAAAAGCAATCCGTAATCAATAATAAATATATTAACTCAGACTCTTATCAAGCTTTATTCATAATAATTAATTTAAGTAAACTTACTTTGTTATTTAAATATATTTAATAGCTGCACAGCGTTAATTTTTGAAATGAAAAAAGCTGATATATAATGAATATAAAGCTCTTCATAATAAAGTCTAATCAATCTCTTGCCAAGTCTTAAATACCACATGCAATGTTTGAATTTTTTTATCGATTTGTAGTACAAAAATTATGAATAAAATATTTAATAACAAATAAGTGATAATGGTTTGCAGAAGAAACAAGCGAGTCCTATAAAAAGTAAGACTAGGCTGATAGATCAAATTGTACGACTACTTAGATAAAAATTTGGCAACACGAAAAATATATAGTGACTTTGAATGTAACTTTTATGTATTTTTTTCTTATTACTGAGCATAAATGAAACAGTGCATTGTTTCTGTTTTTACATAAATGTGTCATTTACAGTAACTGTAATTGCCAATTTGATTTACTGAATGTCCTTGTGGGATTGTTGTAAATAATATGTAGTTAATCTTTGTGATATTATGAAATATTCACAAAAGCAGTACTAGTACAATTGTCTATAACACGTATAATATTTAAACAACTCTTAGAATGAAAAATAAGCTGAAAAATAATCTAAATAAATAAAAGTTTAAAATGTTCGTGGAATAAATCGTATTATTTGTCACACTCTTCATTTAATATCTGATATTATTGATAACAAAATGCGATTTAATTGGGAGTTTTAGATCAAAATACAAAAGTTCTGCCGCGAAAGTTTTCAGACACTGTCTCTACAAAATTCGCAAAAAGAAAACCTGTAATCTGTTAATATGTCATGGAGAAGTGGCAGAATTTTGTGTATTGACTAGAATTGCTGTTAGAATCATTTTTTTTTAAATGTATTCTGAAATGTCAAGTTGTTTAAAATATTTTAAGGCTATAGCTGTATAAAATAAAAAGTTATAAGTGTCATTTTATCTTGAATCAAGTTGCATGAACTTCGCGAAATATGGAGACAGTATACCATAAGAAATTTTTAGATATTTAAATATCTTATACTGTTTATTTTGATATTATTTTTTACTTACATATTCACATGTGTAATTGAATTGAATTTAACCAGTTTCTTATTTAATGCGCATGTAATATATGTTTATGTTAACAAAAAAGGAAAATGTAGTAATAATATTTTTCATTGTTGTAAGATAAAATCTTATTTTTTATTCAATACCTTAGCAATGCAACTTACTCTTTGATTGATGAATATACTCGTCATGAGCTTGATTTGGACGATACAGAACTGTGGGCACTGTTCAATGTGAGCGACACATGGTTAACTGGTTAAATACAAAACCACAAAAATTTATCAATTTATTATTGTAATTCTCAAATGTAGTACCTATTTGGTCAATATCGAAGAAAATTTACCATTGATTCTTCATCACCCTGTCTTCCATTTCCATCCCTATCTTGCCTTTCCTGGCGATTGAATGTTTCGTGGGTGTTTGCGTAGTGTAGTGACTAGTGAGCGAGTGCGTCAGTAAATCTGGTGGTGTTTTACGCCACAGATTAAATCCGCGGATAATCTAGGAGCCCCGTAGGGAAGCATTAGCCCGGTTTGAATCGGGAGAGATCCCCGCCAACAAAGGGACGCTAGAATACCTCGTTAGCATACATCTGCAAACAATGTTCAACGAACACTGGTTGCGTATATTGCTTGCCAAAATCGCTTTCCCTGTCTCTCGAAAAACATTAAACCTTCGACAGAGACGCAACGACTTAGTAATAAATTTCAAAACATAAAACTAAAATTACATATTATATATCAACTATATAATACATACAAATAACATTATTATTACCATCAGAACATCCTTTAAAATGTGAAAATTTATATATCGTGCCTTCACCTAAAACCAATCAAATCGGTATCTAATTGTTATCAAAAAAATTTTTTATGGTTAAAGATGTTCTGATGGTGATAATAATATTATTTGTAATGTATTTATTGTGTATGTAATAATAAAAATTGAAAAAAGAGTCACGTCACAATTGGAAAAATACAACTAGTGAGTTACCTCTCAAACCACCCATACGCTAATAAAAGATTGCAGAACAATTACTAAATGCCTCTCGTACTAAATAATATACAGATCGTGATTAAAAAAATCAAAATTTAAATAAATATCATCATGAAACTATCAAGTAATTTACCATTTCACAATCCTGATTAAATGCACCAACTTTTGATGGAACTTGCCAATGTAGGATTTAGTACATATTTTCAAGGTGGACCATAAACTAGTATATCTATGATTTTTTTAATGTGAGCTATATACTATGGCCTATATGAAAAAGGCCAATTCAATAAAAATTAAACCAATTAAAACCAAAATTAAAAATTGACCAATTTAATAAAAATTAAACTCGTAGTTCAACAAAAAGTCTTAATTCTTAAAAACTAATTATTTTTGACTGTCCCAAAAAAGTAATTTACGGTTACGGTTCTAAAGTTTAAAGGAATAAAAGTAATAAAAATTACCGAAAAATGATCACAATTTAACAAAAGCTTTAGGTTGCACTTAAAAGCTCATAATTTTCAAATAACGTAAAATAATGTTTTCTCTATTTTTTTTTCAGGACAGTTACGGTCAATACTATCACTCCGTTTCGGCTTGATGTTGAGTTCTGGGGCACCCTGTATATAGGTATATACTATTTTGTAATAATAATACAAAACAACACACTATTCTCTATTAGTATTTTTAAAATATTATCTTACAATTAATTTATTTGTTCCAAAGCGAGCTGTAACCTATAATAATAAATAAATATTATTTTAAGCGCTAGTCAAGTTTATTATATGAATTTGTAGCAATATATTCATGTTCTTAAAAAAGTAGAATAACTCTGTCTTCTATCATCCAGTGGTCTAATAATATCATCTTTTTACTAAAAATTGTTTCACCAAGATTATTTAGAAGACATAAATATACAAGTGTTTGTTTCTCTTTATGGTAACGCTGGTAAAATCATATTACTAAAATTGTGAACAATTTTAGTATTATTTACTAATAAGCAACCTAAATTGGCTATTATTTGTCTTCGTAAAAGAATGTATGCCATGTTTTGAGCAAGTCATTTTGTTGCTAATTACATATGTAATAGCATATAATAACATATATTTTATTAATATAATAATGGATTGTTACATAAAAAAATTGTTAACTTTTTGTTAAATCTATGAAAATATGAATTTCACTATAGCAAAATTTGATGTTATAATTTCGAATTTCGCATTAATCATTGAATTAGTCCGACCCTGCTTCAAGGTATGATTTTTCAATACTTGGTTGACCGCACGAGGTAATAATATAAGTACCAAGAGCCAATAGTACTCTTTACAAAGTCGTCTCTTCTTTCATCCGCTAGGAAAATGTTATTAATTTTGTTCTGGCTGAAAGATCAAAGAATCGGAATATCTCATTCAAGCGAGATAAATTTAAATTCAAGCTCATATATTTTTGTGTGGACGAAGTCAAGTGAGAATGGTCTCAATATAAATGGAATTATAAAACACTGATGGCAAATGAGATATTAAAATAATTGCATTAGATAAATTCTTTTCAATTTTATGGAAAATCAATATATGATCAAGAAAATAATATGCTATAACTTCATTAAAGTACATTACGTATATTAAAATAATCTAAAAAACAAAAAACAAAAATACTGTGAGTATGCTAAACATTTTTGTAATAGGGTTGGGTGGGGCGCACAGGTCCAATTTGACTTTCAGTAATTATACTATCTAAACTAAACGAACTATAAGACAATATAGTTTAATACATGATATGTATCAAACAAACAACTAATTATTTTCTGTAAAATTCCCAGTTAACTCTTAATTAAAGAAATGATTTTTTACTACCTTTCTAAAATTTGGCATTTGTCCCATTTTGCCCTATGTGCGGGTAAGAAATGACATTCAGGGAACAAAATAAAACCAAAGTTTTTTTTTCAAATATTAAAAAAAATACCAAATAGTAGCTATATTATTCAACAAAAGTGATTTAAATTTTTTATAATAACATTATTTACAGGTTTGTTGAATACAATCTTGATCTAGTATTTCGAAACAGTTATTGAATGTTTAATAACTATTTGTCTCATGTAAAATTGCATTCTTTTAAACTTAATATACTTTTTTATTTAATATTTTTTTCTTATGTCTTTGCCAATGCTAAGGTTTAGTTGGTTAATTTGTACACAACTCATATATAAGCTTTTATAGAGAATAAGTAAAAAGGAACTGTTTATTCTAACTTAACTAAATAAATAACTAAATACATCTTGTAGAACAACTGAATGACATATATCTAAAAAATCAGCTATCATAAACCAAAAACAAGTGCTCAAAATTAAAAGAACTAGATACTTGCAAAAAAAAATTTTTTGGTATGAATATTGATTCATTTTTGTTTATCTCCTGATAGAGACATCGTAAGAATTATGATGATCGGTTGTTTTGTCCATTTGCCTTCTACTTTAAAATAGTCACTAAAAAATCCTATATTTTGCTTGTTTTCGAGATGACCTTGGATTTTTAAGCCCCACTCTACCGAATGACCCAATAATTGTGTAATGCTAAAGTTACATTGAAATTATTTAAAATAAAATCCCGTACATACGATTTGTTTTAATGCAAATTAACATTATAAATATTCAAACTTTTAAATGTTCCTCGGAAGCTAAATTTCGGATGATCATCAGTAAATTCAAATTTCACAAAACTAAGAGGTAAAAAATTATTCTAGCTTGTAAGTCTCGAACTCGTTCTGTCAAAATCTCATAATATATTGCCGCATCCGTTTAACAATACGGCTTAGAAATAATTGTAAATTGTTACATACCGCTTTGGAAGGATAATCTTTCAACAACTTCTAACAACCGTGAAATGACTGTTGTACTTCGTTTCTTTTTCGCTTACATATAGGTAGACAGGTACAATATCATAATTGTACAATAATATACTAGGACTGAGACCACCGAGTGGTAGAAGACAGTGTTATTTTACATTTTAAGGACATATTTTTAGAAATGGGGATAATGAGAAACATGAATATATTGTATGAGTTAATATAACAAACTTAACAAGGGCCTGAAATATTTATTATATTTGGTTCATTGGTTACAACCTCCACTTGAATTAATAAATAAATCTAAGTTTTACATAGTATAGAATTAAGGATAGATTAGAAAACATTTCTAAAATAAATTATTATTAAGGCGCCCTATTAGGATCTGGCGATAAATGAAAAAAAAAGATTTTATATCTTTAAATTTGAAGGCATAGTTTGGAAAATTTACCAAAGAAATACATCAACATATATCACTATGAACATTGAATGTTTTGAGATCAATATCAAAAGAAGAGCATAATTTAAGTGTTCGAGCTTTTCCCATTTTCCTTATCATTATCAAAAAATTGATATTTTAACAGTATATTTTTTGAGCTATGATTCCTAACTTATGTTCTAACCGAGAGGGAAATATGAGGGCAACCCAGTGGTCAACAACTATTTTATATTACTATGTACTATGTTTGACTTATATCTGATACAGCAATTCATACGAAAGGCGATTTTCACTTTAGATTTTAATATTTAGATCTATCACCTCTAGTTTAAATTTGATATCATACTGTCTTATATCGAGCTTGGCCGATGTTGGGATCGAACCCAGGACTCGTCTTTAACCACTGCCCTGCTGCTGCCTGATAATAAATAAGTGAATTCAACAAATACTTGGATGAAATCACTTAAATGAAAATAAAAAATAAAGGATATTATTGATGAAAACGGAAAAATTTGATATCAGACTGCCTTATATCGAGATTGGCCGATTTTGGGATCGAACTCATGACTCGTTTTGAACCACTGCCCTGCGCCTGCCTGATAGTAAATAAGTAAATTCAAAATATACTCAATATTTCATTGATAAAATCAATAAAATGAAAACAAAAAATATAGTTTATTATTGATGACGAAGTAAAATTTGATATCATACTGCCAAGTATCAAACTTGGCCGATGTTGAAATCGAACCCAGGACTCGTCTTTAACCACTGTTTTCCGGCTGCTTTATAGTAAGTAAGTGAATTCAAAAAATACTCGGATAAAATCACTTAAATGAAAATAGAAAATAAAGAATATTATTTATGAACACGAAAAATTTTAGTATCATACTGCCTTATATCGAACTTGGCCGAGGTTGGGACGGAACTCGGGAGTATGGTTTGTTTTCCTAAAAACTGGAATGAAATCAATAAAATAAAAATGAAAAATAAGATTATCATTGATGTACGAATTTTTAGAACTAAATGCTGTTACTACGTATATATTAAAGTATGTACATAATTTTTTTTTCATAATATATAATATATGTGTAAATATGCTAGTATGTGTGGATATCATTTTAATGGAAATACTATCCTTTATTTTGTACTATATTTTATTTATATTATGTCACTATATATTTATATTACTAGATGTTATGTTATTTAGCAGTTATATTAGATATTGAAATTTGAAAAAATGTTTGATATGATACATAAAAATTTGCATCATGACAAAACAAACACTACAACGATTTCTCGAAATAAATATCTATTATATTGATTGCATCATTTGCATACATTTTGCATATTATAATTCTGTGTCAAATATATCAGATAAGAAGAAAACTTCACAAGATTTCAAACCCTTAATTCTTTCATGGAATGTCATTCTCTGAAAGATTATTACCATGTCCACCCGCGGTGCCTTCGGTGGCTTATTACTCGGACCTTTTACATTTCACAATATATATTACGTAGTGATCGAGAGTGCTAGCAGTTTATTAGAAAACCACTAATCCGTCGAACAAAACCTGATTACTATTGCCGACTGTTGAACGAAGAACACCAAAAGACCACCTGTGTGTGATAACAGAGCAATTGAATCAGGAACCCTGCTGATTACCCTTTCTTAAGCCCAAAACTGTTTGCTAAACTCGCATTGGGTGTGTACTTTGCAATCTTCTGGTGTCTCGTATCACTGGTGGCAAAATGGGATAGATCACATATATTTATACCACGGAAAATGTGCTCATAGGATGATTAAATCTGACAAAATTAAAAGGAAAACAAAATTAATGTGTCACGAAACTGTGATCCACAACTGACTAACAAATGAGTGAATATCTCAAAAGCGAAACAATATTTTGTAGTTAATGTATTCTGAAGTATTGAAGGAAATTTAAAGTATTGGCAATTAGGCTTTTGCATGAGTTAGTAATAAGAGCTATGGAAGTATGGACGCTATGGACTCTCAAGCAGCAGTTCCAGATTTGAAATCCACCTCGATCAGCCTCAAGCAGTAGTGATATCGATTTTCACTTAAAAACAAATAGACACTTCCAATAAAAATAGCTTTCACACCGTATCATCATTATTATATTTTTTAATAATAAATTATTCAGAAAAATTCAGGTTTACCGTTGGGTTGCCTTCTATAAAACCACCTCATTAAGATATCACCGCAATAACTCATTAGGTTCGTTAAGAAGTGATTACTATTAATACAATAACAATAAATAAAATAATATGTTATAAAAGCAACAACAATTATGGTCTATTAATATAATGTAAACAATAATTTCTACAAAATAATCTACTGTTGCAAAATCTTATTAAGTTTTGCTAACATTTATTTGTCATTTGAAGCTGCTAGTCGAATAGATTGTTGAGTTAATAAACCAATTTATCAGCTTTTATCTGTTAAATTAAAATGCATATTAAAACTATTAGTTAAAAATTGATTTGCAGATATTGATAATAGATTAACTTTTTTATAGAATTTATCCTCCTAATCTAATGTATAGATTAAAACTTAAACAATTTTAATTATTATGCAATAATCGTTTTTGCAAAAAAATATTGTACAAGTTAATAATTTATCTAATCATTATGTACGATTTCGTGTTACAATTAAATGTTATGTATATATACAAAGCTAATCATCAATAAACTTTTAATACTCTAATTTTCTCACATATTGTCTTTAGTTTATAATTTGTACACTCTGAAAGGTAATTATATTGTATTATTGCTTTGGTTGAATAAATAAATAAATAAATTTCGATTTTCCTTTTCGAGTGATTTAAGAATCTATCTAACTTAACCTAACATCTAAAATTCAAATATACAAAACTGTAATGGATAAACAAATTGTTAAATTGTATAGCACGGGCCAAGGAACCGGGGTAAATTAACCCAAATTGAGTAAAAATGGCATTATTTGGGGGTAAAAAAAATGTATTTTTAATTAATATTTACTTTTTTGCTACCTAGTTCTCCGTGTGGGAGATATCTCTCTAGGCCATGGGGGTAATATAAACTTAGACAAAAATATTTTGGGGTAATGATTAAAAAAGTTTCCCAACCTCTGCTGCATAGGTATTATGTTAGTTTTGACTAATTTTAAGTACTACATTAAAATAATTGATTTGCAGAGATGGATATTAAGTAAAATATATTCATTAAATTTATGGTCCAACTTCCGCGAACAATTTATAGATAAATTTTGTAGTGAACACTTTTTCAATACAAATAGAGAAAACTGGGTATATCTTAATAATTTATCTAATCAGTAAATAACGTTTGAGTAGTTTAATAATGTACTAAGTTATAAAAACAACCTATAATTAGACAATAAGAATTTGCAATTACACTATACTTGTGCACGGATGATGGATGTCTCGTTACAATAATCTATATCAACATCGAATTGGACCTCATCCTTGGCTACCAATGGTTTAAAATTTTGACATATTGCTTTTTAATACAATATCCTCTTTACTTGGAAGAAAAGATCAAATTCTCAAACAGTTAAAGTTGTGCTACTGTGCGGTTGAATCATGAGTATGATCCTCAACACTTACAATTAGATGCATGATTATCTTGTATTAAAAACGTATTAAAATAAATGTACCTGCATCTAAGTAAAAATATATATGCTGATGATCCTTATTGATTTAACTTATTATATCTAAAATACTTTTTATGAAGTATCATAATCTTTAAGAGGTGCATATCAGCTTTTGACAAGTCTAAATTTGTAAGGATAACGCTTGTTATAAACTTCTTTAATTAAATAGGATTTTAGACGTATTATGGACTTAATTAGTCAATTGGATCATGGATATTTTAATATTATTTTATAAATAGATTATAAATGATGTTTGAAATTTTCATTTAAAATTTAGCTGAATGCCACAGAGAAGTCAATGAAAATTTCATTGATATGTTTAATTAGTTGTTAAAGGTACCTATTGATTTTCTATAATCAACCAAATAGTAATATCAATCTACGTATGTAACATGATTTAAAAGTATTGTTTATTATTAGAAACCATCATAAAAAATCAATAATAAGTGTTTATGTAACGCAAATGTAGAAAAATGTCCAGTAAAATAATAATTAAATCTAAATAGAAAAGATTTATTCTTCAATAAAAATACACACTAGTTTTTTTTAATAGACATGATTTGGTTGATATTTTAAAAGCTATGCTTTTAATATACATTCATAGTGATAATCATAATATAGGGCTTGATATTTACAAATTTATTTTTAAGCTTTTGTCTTGAAGAAACGACTTTTGTATAATTTGTAACTTTTGAATAAAGGAAATACTAACTTGCAATATCTACAAAAAAGTAGTATTACTAAAATTAAGCTTTACATCAGATTATGTATCAATACTTGATTTAAGGTCATAAATTAAGGCTTATAAAATGCAAATTGTATATCAATAAAATTCACAATATTCAATAATAAATAAAAACTTTTGTTATATTAGCAAAATCATAAATTCTATACGTTTATCTAAAAATATATTAAGATACTATTAATCATTTTGTAATAATTAAGTACCAATAATTGCATTTTACCCAGCAGTCTGTTACCTTTAAAATCAAATTTAGGGATATTTAGATTCCGGCATGTCTGAAAAACCAGGAATTCCTAAATACCTACCATATTCTTAGAATCAATCTAATACCGCACAAAGCCCTAGACAACTAATTCTCAAAATCTTTACCAAGAAAATAAACTATTGTCGAAATTATGGTATTAATAATCAATATTTGCTTGTTGATGGTGCAATACGTAGGTAAACGTGTCGTACAAGGTGATTCCATTGAGAAAAATAGAAAGATAATATTCTTAAACAGTATCGGTAATTTTAAATAACCTTTGAAAACTTTTGTGATCAATGTGGCAGTTGAACAAATATGCTTATATAGGTGTACATATATTATTATGCAACTATAGATTTTAAAACTTTATTGCATACTACTGCAGAAAGAAAAGGGAACTGGATTGGATCCATATTAGAAAAATGAATAAAAAAGCACAAAGAAAACATACATAATCAACATGAAGTGAAGATTTTAAACCTATAATGCATACGACTGCAGAAAGAAAAGAGAACTGGATTGGGTCCATATTAGAGAAATGAATGAAAAATACAGAAAAAATTCATAATCATTTCATAATCTCAGCATGAGAAAAGTTAAAATTAAAGCTGCAATTCAATTAGTAGAATACAGAAATAAATATTTGTTAAAACTACATATAAAAAAATTACAGATACAATTTATAAATAAATTTGGACATCAATATATTATTTCTCCGCTGGTATCTCCATCAAATAATATTTCAAAGTGAATTAAAGTATTTATTCTAGCCAATTTCATAGCCATTCATCAATTCTACGCCAAAACCAATTATAACTTTCAGCAACATTCTCATAGAAAAAGCACGTTGATTTTCAGCAATAGAATATTTTGACATGAATTCAGGATACACGTCATCACTTTCAAAGCATTTCACATACCTTTCAATATTACAATTTCATAAAACGTTTATGTGTGCATGTTTTATTGTTCGAAATAATCCTTTAAAGACAAGCTCATCACAATCTAGTTCAAAAAGAAGAATGTTTTGGGATTAGGCCGGTGTCAAACCGAAAAAGATTTTTAAACAGTGATCAGTTCTTTATGTTTGCCATCGTACATCACAAACTAGTACTTTTTTGCATTTAGAATTTTAGCAGAGATTTTTAGACTTTTAGCAGAACAACCCTAGGGTCAATCATTATTCTCTATTATGCGTATATCTGATGCATATCTCTGTCCATGGAAAGCGATTTTCATGTGTGATTATATTTGAGATCTACAACCTCAAATGTGAATTTAATATCATACTGCTTGATATCAAGCTGGCTGAGATTGGGATTAAACTTGGGACTAGGTTGTGCAAACCCATGTTTTAACCATTATAATGACACGCTCAAAAGCAAAAAATGATCGTTTTTTTGTAGGGGGAAACTCTACAAAATAAGGGCCAAAATTTTCACAATCATACTATTAGTTTGAGGCGAATGCGAATTATAATAACATCATAATATCAAATATATTTCATAATTATTATACGTATTATAAGTTTTTGTTATAAGTTTACCTTTAAATTTTTTATGTAATCGTGGTGTCAAAATTTCAAGAAGAAGCAATGAGTCAGGTAATTAAAACTTTAGATAATATTAGAATATGAATTTTCATTTCAGGTATTCATTTTAGGTATTTTAAGTATTGAATAAGTATTATATTCGTTAACAACTATGATAAATTTTCTTCCAAAATATATATTTTGGGATTTGCTTTTTGCTATTAAAATATGTTTAAATTTAATTTATAATATAATGCAAGAAATTTTATCATTATCATTAATTTTATTATTAAGATAGTTTTTACGTACACTTTCATATGGAAATATGTTATTTAAAAATATTTTTTATCTGTATATCAATTCTCCATCAAATTCTCTTCTTTGTTCAAAGATTTTTGTCAAAATAAATAATATGAAATTTAAATAATGTGAAGTTTAAATAAAATAAAATATTTATAAATATCTTTAACTATGCAAACTCGATGTATTAAAAATTGGAATATATTTTATAATTTTTTTTTTTAATTGTTTAATATTGTTTGAACAGCACTAACAGCAGTCAATTAAGAATCATATAAGCTGTTGTGCTGATTTGACTTAATACTACGTCGGTTTTATAGATGGCAACCCAAAAAGTTGTTTTATCTCAATGTGATAAATTTTATTATTATAATTTTGTAATAGGACGAGTAATTATTGATGAAGTTATACCGGATGAGGCATGTTTTCATCATATTGTTATATATATTTCAAGTGAAAATTGATTAGTACTGCTTGACAGCAGGCTGCTCAAAGTGAATATCGAACCCGGGACCTTTGATTTAAAGCTGGTAATTATGGCTAAAAGTAAAGTAATTTATATTTTATACTGATGTGACATCACCCTAAGTCTACTTTCCACGCATAGAGAAGTCGAATTGTATTCCTCGGAAGACCCGAGCCCACAGCGGCGAAGTTTGAATTTCTGTTTTCTATTTACATTGTCTATTGTATACAAACATCCAGACAAATGTAAAGAAATCATTTAACGTGGTGTAGTTGAAGGCGTTTTTCAGTTTTCGTTACACATCTGCCTACATGTCAAAATAAATCCATCGGACTACGTTTACCCTTATCAAAGTATCGTGAACTTAACATATATATATGCTCTATTTATATATTTATATTGTTATTGGTATTATATAGACGTTACTGGCAATTAACGACTCTGTGAGGGTAGGATAGGTATCGTTCTTGTGTTACGCGAATAATTAAGAAGTGTAAATAGTATTTTTGTGGCAGAACTGGAGTTTCTGCATACACAATGAAATGAATAAAATATTTTTATTTTAGAACGCAACCAGAACTTCACAGTTCTATGAGATGTTGGCACTTGAAAACAACTAATGACTCTTTACCAACTTTTGCTAATTTTATCTTCTGTTATCGTTTCAAATCATTCTGAATCGTTTGAGAAGAAAATTGAGATGCTCGGCTATACACCGAGCTTTTCTTTATTATTATTGACTTTGTAGACAAAAGTACATAAGCCATTTTCATTAATAATATGAAATTATTCTATAAATTATTATGCAATATGCATAATTTTATGTTCATAAATTTAAAAGCCATTTGATGTAACTCTATAAAAACTTGTATTGATTAGTTTTACGAGACGATCGACGAAGCAGTTTCTCAGAATCAACAGAAAATGGCAAAAAAAATTGTCCACGTTTTCACAAGATTATGAACCCATTTTATATAAATTTAAAAATTGTCTATAAGTTATCATTGGAAATCATGCTCATAACTTTTTTGATAATGGTAGGTCAGGATGTTGCCTCATAATAAATAACAGATTTTTTTTTGCATATTTTATGAAAACTTGTATATGAATAGAGTGTATGATCTACATTTCCTAAAGCATACTAAATCATTATAGGGCAGGAAAAATGTGGTTAAATTATTAGAAATTTTTTGTATTATGAGTCTGTCAAAAATTTCAATCTAAGGGGTGTAATAAAAGAAGTAAAATCTTCCAGGACAAATTATTAGATGGCATAATGAATTTTGAAAATGTCTTTCTGATTCTGTATTTTGTCGATAATGTAGATGAAAGTATATTTAAAAAAAAATCAGTTAAACAATTTGAACTATTTAATAATGTTAAATTTTTATTATATTGGTATAACAAAACTGAAGAACCGCCATAAGCAGAATTTATGCACAACTCTAAATAATTAAAGGCTTTTTTAATATTCTCGTAATAATAACCTTCATTCAACCTGCTTTATGAAATTTATAATTTTTCAAAATATATTTTTTAGATGTTTGTAAACCATATATTTTAGTTGTAGTCGACACAAATATATAATAAAATATATGTGTGCCTTCTTTCTCTATGTTTAACTGATTGTAATTACAGTGTAAATACATCATATTTTTGATTAATTTTGCGATTGTTGGTTTTCAGTAGATGTCAGTTAATCTGTTTAATTGTATTTGATAGTTATTATAGATAAAAATATTTCTTTTCTAGTATTTTTCACAAAATTTTCTATACCTTTATAAGTGAATCTACAATACAACTTGTATGTCTTTATGGTTTCTATCGAACTGTTTTATGTAACAAACAATTTTTTTAAAAATATACCAACTACATTTCACTATTTTATCCTAATGCAATATCTGTATGTATCTGTATATATCTAAATATAACAATAATTCTAGTTATAAAAAATAGATTATGCAAAAACACATTTACTCTGGTTTCCCTTCAGAGCGAATAAATCTTTTGCCTTTTTTCAAATTTCAAAACCATTTTTCACTCATATTTTAAACTTGTTGAAAGAAGTAATTGCTAATAACAAACAAGAAAATTAAAACAAGTATTTAAGTTTGTGTACTGAAACATTATTTACAACGATCTGTCCATCAATAAAAATCAAAATGTCAATTTCATTGTTTTCCTGTTGTGTTGTCAATGTTTCGAGCGCGTAATCTTAATCTTTTCTAAAGGCAATTTCGAAGACAGCATTTGGACGAGGGACAAATTGTGAATGAATTAAGTTTCATATTTCAAAAAAACAATCGCTTTGACATTAATGCTATTCATTCATTTTTTATATCAGAGATTTGATGACTTTGGAAATGAACGTAGTGATTATTTTACCACTAAGATTAACCAACATACGTTGATCATATGAATAAAATGTACGTGTAATTATAACTTTACTTCAAATACAATTGAAAATAAGGATTTTAATAATTATATTTATCTCCAATTATATAATTAGATTTTTATGGAACATACATAAATTACCCTTAAAACACTACTAGTGTTAGTAGTACTACTAGACATATCATTAAATTATGACAAATATAAGTAAATAATATAATTTAATAATTATCTTTGAAACCATTCTAAAAAAATAAATGACTCGATCTATATAATTTCATAGTATAGATTGATTACGATCAATGAGTCTGATTTTTTTTCGATCTTTGTTTTGATAACCCCGAATGTTTGTGTTCAACTCCATGTTATAGACTTATAGAATACATTAATATCATATCAAATTATTGTTTAGATCTCAAACATAGATATTGCTTTATGTCTTCTCGAATATTGATTTTGACAGACTTTATACTTCTGAGGATCAACTTGAGATAGAAGTGAGGAAATGTTGGGTTATGGCATTAAGATTGAAGTTTATGATATTGAGATTATTTATTGTGTCTTCCTGTTTTAGAAATACATATTATATATAAAAGGTTAATAAATATTTGTTGTTTAAATATCTATTGGCATTATATTTAATATTTATATCATTGATATCAAAACACTATTTCTTTTTCTAAAAATACAAAGTTATTTATAGATAGTAGTCATACGATTTCTGTTAGAAATAGCAGAAAATCAATACTTATCTTAAACATTTTGTAAAGAAATTAACCATTTTTTCATTGAATAAAAATAAAATAAAAACATCGTATCTCTGTTCATTAATTAAAAATATGCACCTAATTATTATAATAATAACTAGTGGTGCATGGCATCGTGCCTTAAAGCAAAATTGCTGTAACTTCACGTACCAAAATTAAAATTATTAAAAAATAATCAATCTAATCTTTTAAGATCTCTGAAAAAAAATAATTTTGGAGGTTTTTAAAATTTTTGAGAAAAATTGACCTTTGTGAAAACATTGATTTTTTTATACTCTAAATTTTTTGGAAATTTTGAACTTTTTTTCAAAGCAATCGCAATACGCTGCGTAGAAACAAAAAGCGCGTGGGCGCCGCGTCTCAGTTAACGGATAAACATTGGTACAGAATCCGTAGAAAAGTAAACAAAATTTGATCTTATTATTAAAATCTCTAACATATGTGATAATTTGATGTGTATATGTCTAATGATCATTTTTTTGTCCGTCAAGTTTTTTCTTTTTTTTTATTGGATCTCCGAAACAGCTAGATCTGCCTTCCCAAAAATTTTCATCAGTTCTTTATTTTGTCAATACAAATAAAATGTTTTTTGAATCCTACAAATAGGACATTCCGCTCTCTATAAAATCAATTACCACTTTGGGCACTTTTTGTTCAGAAGATCTTAAAAAGTTAAGATATGCAAAAAAATTGATTTTTGATTTTTACTACCCCTTATTAATTATTAATATAAACATCAAAGTGACAAACATTGAACTAATTACATTTAAATCATTATTCAGGTACATAACTTTCGAAAACGGTTTATCACCATAAAGTGTGAAATAAACTTTTTATTTAAAAAATTTGAAAATGTTAAGAACTATTTTCTACGAAGCATAATTCGATTAGTATATCCTTCTCATCATACAGGCATTTTCTGAGTTATAGAGAAATATAGTTTATATAAGAATTATAGTTTATTCGTATAATTTTAGTATTA
>NW_020539725.1:20163918-20301567 GCF_003426905.1 Ctenocephalides felis
CACCCAATTTTTTTACTTTTTATGAACATTTCGCGATGAATTTCCTATATCATTATTATCTGCTAAATTAATTAAACGAGTTGATGTACATTAACAGAATCCAATCAAAGATTTAATTAAAAGTCTTAATTAACGCAAGAACATGTTAATTGACGAAAAAATTTTTGACAATCGAAGCAATTAAAGTTAGCAACATGTGCCAAAAAGTCTATGGCCACTTGTACAATAAAAAGTAAAGCGCGCGAAATTCAAATAGAAATTTAAAACATTGTGAAATTCACTTATTTGAATGTATCGGTAGAAGGCAAAAAAAGCAAAGTCTTTAAGTATGTGATAGAAAAAAAATTATATAAAAAATTGTAGATTTAATATTCATATCACATATCCAAAGACTATACATATTGCCTTAAAATCATAAAAGATAAATGATGAGATAATGCCTTTAAGAATCTTAACTTAGGATATGTGTTAATAAGCTTAAATTTTGAGATGCAGTTAAAAAAACAAAGGTGCTTGTATAATATTAAGTAGTTATAAAATTTTGCTTATTTCTGCTAGATACTGTTACTTGTTACATGTTCACTATTAAGAACATTATTATCAAAGCCATGAAAATGTGTTCAAATTACTATTTTTTAAGTTAAAATTTTTATTTCTCAGTTGTTGGTTATTCCATATGGGACAAATTATATATTAGTTTTAATGATATATATATATATATATATATATATATATATTATATATATATATATATATATTATTTGCTATAGTTATTATATATACATTAATGTAATCTCGTTTTTGCCTATAGAACAATAAAATTTTGTGAATTGATAAATCGAGTTTGTATTGTCAAATTTATTTATATAAATTATTATATGTGAATAAACTGTTCTTTCAAGTTGAGAATATTTAATAACATTAGAATCTTTATTAACTTTCCGTAGGGCAAGTTATAGTAATCACAAAAAATCGAAAATGAAAATTTTTATATATCTTTACGTTTCAAAACCTTCTGAAAGTTCATACTTTCCAAAATATTTCATAATAATTTTTTTTTCAAAAAGTTTTTTTTTTAAAGTAAATTTTTGTTAAAAATTTATAGTTTCTCAAAAATCTAATTTTTTCAGAGTTATTTTTTTTCAAAAATGTTAATTTTTTTAAAAAAAAAATATTTTTGGTACGGAAAGTTTCAGCAATTTGCCTTAAGGCACGATGCCATGCGCCCCACTAGTTTAAAACAATATTTGTTTAATAGACATCTTTCAATTCCACAGGTAGTGCAATCTACTGTGATTGCACTAATTACAAATAAGAATGTTTGTAAATAATGCAATAAATATATGTTTTAATAATAATAATTTTTTTAATTTTAATATGTTTAAATAATACTCTTCTTTTATATATGGTTTTAATAGATTTGTAAATTCTAATTTCAGTTTTAAAAATCCATATATTACTATTCATGCTTTTTTTAATTTTTTAATTCTCAATAAGTATAGAACATGCAACGTATAAAGCGATATATAAGTTATATATTGATATTCCTTAAAAACCGTTACTATAATGATATATCTAATAGCGTATAAAAGAATCCAATAGGAATCCACCAAGATTCCTACGTTTCTAAGGCGTTTGCATGCAGCGCCTCTATGCAAAATTGTTCCCAATCGTGAGGAACTACGTAGTGACTACCGGGTTCATATGGAACTAAATCCGTCGATAGGTATTCATGGATTTTTAACCAAAACGGCGTGGGGCATAAACGCCAAATGCGTATGGAAATTGAATATATAGATTTATATATTGACTCACACATAATTAGATGCATTCGTGCTGCCTTAGTTCACAAGTGGAAATTGAATATATAAATGGTTACTTCGATTTAGACATAGTTAGATGTGTTTTTTGCTGCTTTAGTTTAAGTGGAAATTGGATATATAAATGTATATATTGACATTCCTTCAAAACTGGGACCATAATTATATATCTAATAGCGTATAAAGCGATATATGAATGTATATATTGATATACCTCCAAAACCGGGACCACATTATATTTATATAATGGCGTATAAAGCGATATATTATTATTTATAGTAAATCTTTTTTGATCAACACTATCCTTAATATTTTATCAATTTATCACAGCTATAATAGCTCAGTTTATTATTTATTATTACAAGCAATTTTTTTTCTTTATAAGAGATTCCAAGTTTTTCACAATTATTTTCTGCAATAGACCATCCTGAGCATTATGCTTATTTACCTAGGATCCTGATGAATATCTTCCAAGTTTAGAACCATACAGTGGACCATTTCTAAGGGAGCGTTCATTAATCATGTGATCGAATTTTCAAGGATTTTAGAACTCCCCCTCCCCCTAGGTGATACATAGTGATATTCAAAATTACCCCTCTTGCCCACCAAACGTCACGTGTATTTTTAGTTACGAGAAAAATTGAAAAATTTTTGATTTTTTTTTTAAAATGTTAGGATTTTTTTTTAAAATACAGGTAAAAAATACATACACGTAATATACTAAAATACCCTCCCTCCCCCACATGATCTTCGTGATTTTTTGTCATAAAACCGAAAATGAAAAATTTTGCATATCTTCACGTTTTGAAGGTTTCTGAACATTTTGACATACCTCAAAAAACTGACTACGATGACGTGTGTGTGTGTTTTGTATGTCCGCATTTTTTGATTCACGTTTCCGGGCGCACGGATCAACCGATTTGAATGGTTCAAAAAACATTCGATTCCTGTTGATAGGGGAATGTGCTGATTAGTTTTGGCAAAGGCAGGTCCAGTTGTTACAGAGATACAGAGCTAAATGTACAAAAAATGGAAGTTTTTGAGAGAACTAGCATCCGATTTGAACGATTCAAAAAACTTGTGTTGACAAAACAATTGCTTTTGGGAAAAAAATTCCAAGAAAATATTTTTTGTATATCGAAACAATTCCAAAGTTTTAATTTTAATTCTGGCTAAAGTTCTAAAGCTCACTTATATAGCTAAAAAAATAATTTTAACTTTGCAATTTTTTATATATTGAATTGTCCTGGCTGGTGGTTGATATATTGGGAGGTATGTTCTGGATCACCAGTACGACCAGGAATTGTAATGATAGGCTGGACCCGAGCGGTCAACAGTTGAATAGTTGTTGAAATATTATATTTGTGATGTGGACTCTCCAGAGTCCCCTGGTAGTGTGAAAGGCCTTTAGGACGAACAGCGATTTGATAGTAAATTGCAAACACACTTCTTTCTTTGAATGATACTTTTATTATTCACTATTTTTACAATTCATATTTGTTGATAACCTTTTGGTTATCATATCAGCAAAGACTACATTTTACTGAATACTATGTCTGGCTCCAAGCTTGACTCCAAGCTTCTCTCCAGGTTTGACTGACTGTCTAACTTTTGTGTAACTCTTATAAACTAATTTATTGTTTACAACCTATTTACAAAATCCAACAGTAAGCACTTCCGATGTCCGCGTAACCTACATATAACTAGCAACGCGTTTTGTAATTATTAAACAAAATAATGATTCGAATTGTTATTACAGTTCAATATTTCTTATAATTATTAGACAATGTTACAGTATTTATAATAATCTATTTTAAAATTTAATATTAATTACGGTACAGAAAATTCCAGCAATTTGCCTTAAGTCTTGTATAAGTATAATGTCTTGTTTTGGTTTCATTAATGACATTTTAAAATTTGGCAAGAATTGCAATTTATCATCTCTATTCTCAACCTAGTGCAACCAGGCGATATTATTTCGCATTGGTATTACAATTTTAATATTTATATTTATACTATTCATAATTTTAAAATTAAACTATTATATATATATATAATGACTTTGATTTTCAGTAGATAGTATTATTTTTGACATTCAAAATTTATTTTAAATATGTGTAAATTATTTTAATTTTATAAAATTAAATATTATGGCAGTTTTTAATACAACAGAGGCGCAATCGGTTGATGTTACTAATAGTATCCATGAAGATGCTGAATTGGGGCCTGACAAAGATGAACTAAAAATTCTTGAATCTAGTCGACCATGTGATTACTCATTTAGACAGATTGATAGTAATTATCAAATCCAAGTATAAACGCCGCTTTATAGATTATTAAATATACCTATACAATAATATCTGATGCTAAAAATATTACAAATGTTTACAAAGAACCAAGTCAAAATGCTTTATGTATCCATAACTTATAGTCATGTAGCTATAGCTACAAAAATATTTAATTATATATGCAATTTATTTTTTATTCCTACTTTCCTTTAGGTTTGGATTACTTTGAGAAGTTACCCGCGAATGAAGTGGACGCTCAAAAACCTCGAGCATTTCGTTTGGGAGGTCTGCCAAAAATTGGGCGCAATGCCCGCTATCTTTCCTTATCGATTTGGCTCAATAACAACCGCTTGACAAATTTGGAATATTTGGATAAGTAAGAAAGACATTTATTATAATTTATTGCTTAAGTTGAAAGTTTCATTTATTATTTAGATCTTAAAATTAGCATTGGAAAACTGTTAACCCCGTTGTAATAATTTAACGCTTTAATACTTTTTAAATAAAATTATGAACAATAAGCAAAAATTAAATAAAATGTAGTAATTAAAAACAGAAATTTGTAAAAAAGTTTTTGGACATGGTAGTCCTCATTTACTATAATAATTCCTATTTGAGCTTCGATCTTTGTGGCTGGCTAGCAAATCAAGTTAGTAATTTAAAATTGTAAATAGAGTTTGTTTTCATTTATACCACGGTACTTTATCACATTTTTCTATATAAACCCTAAAAATTCAGTGTATGTATATTCATAAGTCGAGTTACTAAGTTGCGAATTCTTCCTGATAAAAGATATTTCTACAATTAGAAAAATACGTTAAGTTAAAATATCATGTGTTCAATCAAAGCTTCTACAGAAAATTTCATTATGCAAAGAGAATATTATACGTAGAAATGATTTAGTAAAGAATATTATACATATTGCATTGCCCTTTGACGACGTTTAAACATTTTGATTAAAGCATTTGATAATCCCTAGAATGTATAAGGGATGATAATCCCTAGAATGAAAAACAAAGAAAGCAAATTAATAGCATAAACTGACCGATTTATATAAATAACATAAAAATGTTGATATTGTTTTCGGTTTGTTGTAAGGAAATTAATCGTGTTTTACCATAAATCGTAATATCTAGGGGGCGATAAAAGGCCCCTAACTAAAATTTTTTACATGAATACACTGTTTTCAGTAGCGTTTCATTTGTTCTCACTGGTAGAATTTTCTAATTTAAAATGGAAGGTTACATCATCTAATAAAGAACACTATAACAATATTATTGAAATTGAAAAAAAATGTATTTTAGAGATTATATAGGTATAAAAAATATGGTAGGGGGGCGCTATAAAAATTTTGATATTCAAAGGGGGCATTGGAAAAATAAGTTTGAGAAACGCTTTATTTATTTATACTATAAATATAAATACAAAACTTATCAAAATCGAATTCAAGAAGTGTTAGATACTATATTAGAAGATTACGGAACGTATATTTTATAGAATGATTGTCCGAATCATAAATACAAATTTTCAATTTTAATGTAAAAAAATAATTATCAGTTTTTACTGAATCTCCATGTTCTACTTTTAACAGATTTACAAAATCAATTTTGGTGTATCCTAATCTGCTCAGCTGGCTGGATATATCTCACAACCGCATAAATGAAATAAACGATGTTATTGCGACATTTCAGAATTTGAAGATTTTATACTTGCATCATAATGATCTTCGATCGATAAAATCTATTCTAATTTTGAGAAACTTGCCAAAACTTAGAAATTTGACATTCGCCGGAAATCCTATAGAGCAGGTATTATATAGATTACAATTTAATTCAAAAAGACTACAAATAGTTCATATATATGTTTGATACAGTATCACAATTCTCCGCTAAAGTCAACGCCTTCATTCACAAGGAAAAAATAAATTCTATAAGTTTTTCCAAAATCTTTCATATAAGAAGCTATTATTTTTTAGAATGTAACGAACAGAAATGTGTGTTTGATTACTTGGATTATGAGTATTTACATAACTGGGATCATAACATTACAAAATTATATCAAACATCAATATATTTTATGTAGCATCAAATAGAGTTACTATCAAATCGAAACAATTATGTTTAAGAAGACTTTTTAGCCGTTTATGTAATGTGTGTTTATATACAATTATTTTTTGCGTTTATTTACAATTAGATTTCTATTCTTTATGTTACAGAGCACGGAAAATTACCGAATATTCATAGCACATTTATTTCCCAACATTATTAAATTAGATTTTACGCTTGTGACAATTGAAGAAAAAACCTCACCTGCACCAGCTGCTTTTTACAGGGTTATGAACCTATAGTTATAGAAATTTCTCTTCACTGCAAAGTTTGCTGATTATTATGTAATGTATTAACATTGTGTGAAATGGTTTTGTGATAATTATACTCAAAAAAAACTGTCACCAATAAACATTACATCATAAAATAAATTTTACAATTATTTGACTAGGATGTATACAAAACGGAGGAAGTATATTATAATTCACTTTAGTGCGAAACATATCCTCATTAATAAGTAAGTAAGTATAAGTTGCTCTTGTTATGAACTAATGACTGCCCTTATTTATTATACATTAATAAAATCATTGCCATAAATATTTTTATTTCTCAGAAATCAGTTAATAACAGTTTTTTATCGTTTGTGATTTAACTTATTTATTTTTCTATAGTAACTTGATTGAAAGATAAAACAAAATTCCATCTTGAGTACAATAAAAATTCAAAATTCAATGTTGAAAAGTTGCTAATTTAAAGACTATTACAGCATATAATTTTATCAATTGTGAAGTATAATAAATAATTATCAATAAATTATAATTTATTAAATATTACAAAATTTGAAGTAAAATAATTATTTATTATACCTTTTAATTGATAAACTTGTAGTCTAATAGTTCTTACCTTTAATTACGTAACAATACCAACTTTTATGAATTATATAGATGGCAAAATGTATACAAACTATGTAATGTCATTTTGTCAGAAATTGCATTTGATATTATACTCGGTAATTAAAACATAGTTGTTGTTGTTGCGATAGTTTAAATATTCTATTTAAATATAAATTTTTCTTGACATTATTACTTATTTAAATAGGACTCAAACCATCTAAAACAAAATTGAGGATAGAAATTCAGACACGTATTATTTTCTATAAAGAAGTAGCAATATCTCGTAAATAATTACTTTATCATTAAGCATCAGTAAAGAAAGAAATGGCAAGGGAAAACTTAAGACTCGGTCGATTTAACATACTCCGTACTCTCTTTGATGAACTCGCCTTGGGAAATGACTTTGAAGTGAATACATTTGTAATGAGACGCTCGAATCACGACTTCGTTCCCTTGAACCAATCCGATCCAGTATCGCAACGCCATCTTGAATTCCAACCCCGCCTTGACCAATAAGCTTAATAGAGTTTGGGCTTCCGTAGAGGGGATGGCGTTGTCGCATGGAGAGGGTAAAAGAAGTGGTGGGGATAGCAAAGCCCGTCTGTGAAGGACAGTCGTTTCGAGACCTTATGTGTGGTAGGGTGCTGTTGATTTATTTTTATTTCTGTTGTTGATAGTCTTTTATCATTCGCGTTGTCATACAGTCTCTATTTTTACATATGTATGTATCTTATATATGTATAAGCCAAAACTGTATTTACCAGAACTGTATCTGCATCCATAAACAAAATCAAAAAGCATATTTGATATGTCATTCGAAAATCCTATAATATATGAACTTGAAAAATTAAATTATACAAAAACATAATAAAAAATATATAAACTTATTACTGTCGAGATAGTTGTATTGAAATAAAAGTACTAAAATGAAATAAGAAAAAATATTGCCTAATGTTTTTAGTTAATTTCATATGTCTGCTAAATTGTTAACGGTAGGTGTAATAATTGCATTTCTTTTTAAGCAAGTTCAACAAATTTTTGCAAGTTTTATTTTAAATAGTAAAATTGTGAGTACGTATCAGTATAAATTTTATTTCAATATAATTTTGTATTTATTACACAAAGCATTTAAATATATTTTTATATCTTTATTATTATGTTGCAAATTACATAATATAACAAAATATCAAATATGTATGGTAATTTGTACTGTTGTACAATGTATGGTTATCATTCGTAATTGTTACTTTTATAATTGTTATTTACAAACTTTATTAAGTTATTGTTCGTTTATCAAAAACCACTGGACATTAGACAAAACGATGTTCATTCCGCACTTAATATTTGCCCTAGTTAATTCCGTTTAATTTAACCAACATTTTTATATAATATTTGTAACATCTTCAACAGCGATCATTTTTTCACAAGAAAAACATAAGCAAATACATTTAGGTTTAATTGTATATAGTCGATTTAGAACACTCTCCATAAATATGTCCAAGGAACCTGGTACTAAAATGATTTGTTTCCACAGTCCCAAATGTATAGATTGTATATTAAATATTATATAAAACAAAATGTGAGAACATCAATATAAATTATTTTTAGCAAGATAATAAAAATCTGCGCGGGTAAGATGGATAACCGTCAATATTGGTGATTGTATCAGTTTGACACAGTTTTGCAAAATGTTTTGTTCATTTTCCATTGACCATTATCCATACTTAGCAACATGGTTAGAAATTTTACTACATGGAAAACCGATCATATTTATAATAACAATGACAAACCATTCAACTCAACCTTTAGGATCTGGGATTTTGGCACAACTAAATTTTTCAATTTATTTTGGGCGTTCTTTATACAACAACCCAAACAAGATATGTATCTATGCTTATTATTCATAATATTTTATAGATTGGTTAGATATTTCTGTTACAATTCACTTTTTAATAAATTTTTTGATCGAAAATCAATTCATGCTGTAATAGCACATTGTCATAAGTTATTTGTTTTGTAAATTTTACTGAATTTTTACTTTTCTCATCCTCGCCAAAGTATGTTTGTTTCCAAACTTTACGATAAGTACATATATAAGTAACTAGAAATAATTATACCTATCAAAACTTATTTTCATTTTATTGCAAATTATAATTTGATTGCATGGAATTATTATATAAATTTTGTTTTCAATAGGTTGAGTTTATTCAATTTTTTCATCCACTGAAAAGTGGACTATGATTCACCACTTTATTAGTATTTGTTGTTATTTATTTTAAATTGATGATCGATGTTTATTTTAATTCTGAATTTTGTCTCGCCAATAAATTATTGTAAATTTATATCACTGACCCAGACATTCGAATTAATTTCTTTGTTGTTGTTTTGTTTGTGGTTTGCCTGTTGGGGGAATGATTTATTAGTTGTTATTATAAACGAGAGATCATTCATAAGTGTATGCATAATCTCGAAAAAAATGTATTCATAAATTACTAGACTAATAAAACAATTGTAAATATAAACTATTTTTTACACGTATAAATTAAAACACTACAAGAGGTTTTTGCAATATGAAAGTAGTTTATTATAATAAAGCACCATAAATGATTTATTTTAAAGAAAGATAAATCAAATACATTCAGCATATTTATTGTCTAAACTCTATGAAGTTTCTTTGATATTATAAGTTAAAAGTTATGAATACAACTATCTGCTGAAACATATAATAATTGTTATTTAAATTATATTAATATTATATATAACAATAAATTATTTAATATAATAAATTGTGCTATTTAGCTATTTACTCCAACAAATAACATTTTCTAGAAAACAGAATTTGTAAAACGTACTTAGAAAACAAAATCATATTCCGATTTCATATTACAATCTATTGGCAGAAAAAACACAAATTTGAATTTTTTAATCAATTATTTAATTTTTTTGAGTTTTTCAGAATATTTATAAGTATTTTGCTATATTACCCATTCAATATTATGTACAATCAAAATATGAACATACTTATCACAAAATAACAAAAAAATGCTAGATCATGGATGAGCAATACGTGGCTCGCGGGCTTTATTTGGGTCCTTTAAATATTCTTCTGTGGAATAAAATAGAAAATTATTTATTTTATCAACCTTATCCCATCAATAATTATAATGTATTATGCAATAATTCATGACATATTTACTTTTTTCAATTTTGCACTTTTATGTTGTTTATAAGTTTATATCAAGCTTTGTACATTATTAATAAATGTGGCTCGCCACAATATTATAAAATAAAGAAAAGTTAGAAAGGTTGCTCATCTATGTGCTAAATAACAATAGGTAAACAATTGATTATCTACATTAACTTTCATATAGATAATACATAGGTGAAATTTGATTGTTTTTCTAAATGTGGTATTGCAACAATGCCTCGATAGGCCATTTTCACTTGGAAACTTGCCACCATCTATATTTTCACGAGAATACCAATTTTATCAGAGCTTGTACCTCTAATCCAGGGTGAAACATTGAGTTCAGAATTGTGGAGTACAAATAATATAATACACATTTTCATAAAATATTAAAGCCAAGTTTTGTAAAACTGTATTTTAAATATTCTTGCTGTGTATTTATTCGGTGTGATCGTAAAACGTAAATGTAATCGAGCCGTTGTGTGGTTTGTCTGTACATATATAAATGTACACAAATGTATATATATATATATATATATATATATATATATATATATAGGTATATTATATATGTTCATTTCTCCATCAGTTTGTAAACGTACAGCCCTAATTTGAAGCAATCGTTGTGAGATGAAATCATTGCCCAATGAGAGTGGAAACTGATTTCATCTCCACATAGATATAGAATTATTTGCGCTTGCGTCCTTGTTACATTTTCATTCCGACGCCTGCGCACATTTTGATTATTTTCATAAAGAAATATTATTTTATTTTATACGTTTCCTCTACATATATCAGGACCGAACATATTTTAATAGTTTTTAAATCTCAAACTTTTTCTAAAAGCACACAATTGTCAAGTAGAATACTTTTTACATATATAATTTAACATACATCGTTTTTCATAAGAAATTTTTTGCTTGGACCTTGGTAACTTCATTAAATAATTTAGTTAAAAATGTATCAAAGAAATTATTTTTTTGCCAGAATTCCCAGAAAAACTACTTTTTATGTCACAAACATAAGACTGACATGGCCCTATATTAAAATTTTTTTCTGACAATATGTCTCTTATAGCTCATGAAGATCTTTTTAGTGTCAGGCAAATATGACTGACATGGTGATTAACTCGGTGATGGCTTAATTAAGGTGAGCAAGAAGAATGCTTCTTTTCTTTTTTTCTATTTCCAATATTTTTTTAATCATAATTTTTAATGATATCGATTCAAATGTTTAAATTATTCAATTTTTATTTTATCAGAATTTTAACTGTGAAATCATGTTCTGTGAAGTAGAAACATATTCTTTGTTGTAAATTTTACAATGGCACATATTTACATCAAACATAATCTCATATATTGGCCAGCAATAGATTATCACATTTCAAATTATATGATAAATATATCAATTTTTTAAATAATTTTATATATGTTAATTACAAGAGCTAAGTTTGAAAATCATCAATTATTTACAATAATTTTGACCAGTCTGATGTCAAGCAGTAGTGGCAACGGTTTTCACTAGGAAATATAGATAGCAACATGTTTTCAATCAAAAATAGCCCTCAATTGTCATTTGCTGTATCAATAAAAAAATCATCACTATTACAGAAATAAGGCTCGTTCGAAGGTAAGTGGCTAGAACGTCTGGGCCAGAATTAGAGGTCCCGGGTTCGATCTCATTTTGAGCAGTCTTCTGTCAAGCAGTAGGGCCAACGGTTTTCTCTTGGAAATGTAGATAGCAATATGTCTCCAAGTGAAAATATCGTCTTGCATATTGTTGCATCAATAAATATTCGTCCTATTACAGAAATTGTAATTACAAATTTGTAGTACAACTGTTTAGGTTGCCGTCTATAGAACCAACCAGTATTAGGTCAAATCAACCCAGCTTAGAAGGCTCTTAAATTATGATTACTGTTGAAAAAATAATAAAACAAAAAACCAAACTATTATCGAAATAGTATTAATCAAATTAATCACAAGATGCGCAAATGTTTTGGGTTGCCATGTATAATTAAGCTACATAGTGAGCTATTCATCACAACAGTTTATAGAAGCCTGAAGTATTGGTCGTTGTTTAAATAAATAATTTATTCGTTAGACATTTCGATGTTACGTAGTAATCTGTAGAAGTCTGTGTTTTGTGTTTTGTGTTCAAACTGTCAATGATTTTCGAACCTATATTAGTAGCAACTTTTTGATCAGCTGATTTTTAAATTAACATTTGATTAAATACACGTCTTCTATTTGGCATTAAATAGTTCATTACTCTGTATTAAATTTAAGTGTGTAGTATGGAGTCTATGCTCAAACCGCACACTTTTACATTCATTTGTGTTTTGTGTTCAAACTGTTAATGAGACACTATAACGTATATTAGAATTTACTTTAGGAACTGAAGTCTATACCCTAATAGACCAATGTTATTGCAACGCTATGTTATGTAGAAATTTTTAAACAAAATCGTACTAAATACTAGAACAAACCATGTGGTTTTTGTGCAGTCAAACGTTTTAGATAGTAAAACTACCCTAGAAAATGCATAAATATCGAAAAAACGCAGTTATCATAACTGGATCTTTGTGATATGGTTTAATAAAATTTGTGTGAAGTTGAATCTTTTATGTGTAAAATGCCTGATCGTACAGCAAATAGATGGCATTTTGACAGTATTCAGTACAATTTTGTATGAAAACTGCCACGCAGCATAGCCTTGCCATTTTTCTATTTTACGGCAGAATCGGCCCATTAGTCTTCAAACTGTCAATGAGTCACTTTTGTCGAAAGTATGTTTTATGATAATTTTATTAATATCGATAAGATACAAGTTTTTTAATAGATAATTTAGTTAAAATGTATCATGCAAACCTAATGTACCGAAATTTTTTTTTGCCAAAATTCCTTGAAAAACACTATTTTTTATGTCGAACATAGGTATATGACTGACATAGCCCTGTATTAAATTTTTTTAACTTTCTGCAGGGTAAGTTATAGTAATCGCAGAAACATCGAAAATGAAAACTTTACATATTTTTACGTTTTATTACCTTCTGAACATTTTGGCATTCTTTTAAAAAATGGATGTATGCAAGTATGTATGTGTGAGTGTGCTCGCGGATACATTTTTTTGACGACAATTTAGAGAACATTCGATTCCTATCAATAAAGTCTTTTATTTCGAATTAAATAGTCAATTCCTCAGTTTGGACCTGAGCTCCTATGCTCCTTCCCGAAACCGCGTCGCTGATGACACGGCTCGCGCGCAGGTCAAACAGCAAAATGCTGTCGATTTGCGCCCAGCGGCCTCTGCTGCTGCGTCTCCTGCTTCTTCGTCCTTCGAACCGAGTTTACCGCGCAAACTCGTGACCGCGAGAGGGGGCTTTCTGCTAAGCCGCCGGAGCTGCACATTCAGAGCTCTGGGTCTAGGCCGAATTTCTGAAGGCTTATCTGTGCTGATAGCTCTGCGCAAAAAATATTGATATTGAAAATGTACTAAATGCGTTGCATAATACTTATTTACTTATCAAAATGAACAGTGTGTTTTAGTGAAGGCCGATTGTACTGGTGGTAGTCGGTTTGTGGATCCACAGTGCTGGAATAACAATCTTAAATTTGCCATATTTATTTATTCATAATACGTGTACTTGTAGTTGAACATTAAGTGATTTGACACTTCTAAAAGTTATGATTTGTTTGACCAACGGCGGATTCAACTATAAAGGCGAAACGTGGAAAAGGTAAGTTTAATGACATAGGTTTAATACATTTATGATATTTTCATTAATTAGTAGTAGCTCATTAATTTGGTTCTGCTTATTATTTATTTTATCTTAATGTATCAACTTTATGTATTACGATATATCATGTATATATTATTTTCATGTTTAACAAATATGAAAGCAACGGTAGCCTTTCAATTTTTACCAATATGTGGCATTAATTTGCCTTGTTAATTAAAATAGATACGTTTTTACGATAATTAGATCAGATTATGATCAATGATTATAAAAATTAGATTATAATATATAGATGATTAATATAATGGCATAACACACATATCACGGAGGGATTAGGTTATTGGGTAGCTAGCTTTATTTTTGTAAATTTTTTCTTGTAAATAAATAGTATAATGGGGTTTATCGTAGTTGGGTGGTGCTCCCAACCAATATTTGTTTGGGAGCACACTTAAGAAAAGAAAAGATTTTTCACAAAATATAAAAAAATGATAAAATTAGGAAAATATTTATCATCCATCTAACTGTAAATTTCCTGAAATTTTTGCAAATGATATTCCAAATATTCATTTGCAGTTCTTGCGTTTGAATTTGCGTTTGAAACTGATTTATTAAGTAGTGATCTCTTTAGTTTTTCTATGCTATCTGCCTCTGGGGATAATAGAAAAGTATTAAGGTAATTTTTAATTGGTTTTAATTTAAAAAATTTTTTTTTCTAAAGTTGCAATTGTAACTGAAAGAGCCATGAATGAAATGCATGTTATTACGTCCGAAAAATTGGATTTAGGCTCTGTATTATTGATATGGCGGTATTCCATAAGTTACCTTTATCAATAAAATATTTACATATTATCAATCAAGCCAATAAGTAAGTATTCACTATATCAATATTTTGTTATATCGCAATTAAAGTAATAATAGATAATATAAATAATTTTAGTTTATTTTGTATACTTTTGAAGATATTACTAATTATTTACAATGGGAAAGGAAATAATGACCTATGATCGATCTCTAATTGTAAGTGCTATAGGATTTTAGTAATCATCTTAGAAATTTAACTTTATAAATTGTTGGAAACAATTAGTGAAAAAAAAATCAAACTGATTCAATAGTATTTTTGATTTATTTAAAGTAAATAAATGTCGTTTATAGTCGTCACTAATCCCAACCTGTAAATAAATAATGATTTTGCATTTTGAACCAAAGGCTTTTGCGTCGGAATATTTAACATTATCCGAAAAAATTAGAAAATGCATAAAACATAATGAAATTTTAAGATTTTCAATTTTATATCTTGCATTCATCTTTACTCATTTAATGTCAAATTGAATTTATATAAGGATTGAATATTTAGTATGAAATATTTTGTATGAAATTTTCAAATTAATTATTAATTAAATTATTTGAAGATTTTCTCAAAAAATTATTCTTTCACTTCGTGTTAATTTTTTAAAGTCAATTTCGAGTGTAATTTTTATTATATTTTTTCACATTACATATATTTAAGTAAAGGCAATAGTTGAAGTTTCGCGTGATATAATAAATATTAATAATAAAATCAATTATAGATGTTAAATTCCTGACATACTATTTTTGTCTATAGGTATCACAATTTTTTTTACGGTTCAAAAATTTGTTAGAATTTCAAAGTACTAGCATTAGTCTTTGTGTACCAAAGAAATAGGTCTGATCTTTATGTATTACACTCCTATTACCGTATCTTTTAAGAATCGGATCTGTTTTATAGAAATAATACTTTATAGAAAGCACTGATTCCTTCATTGGGTATAAAATATGATACATACCTAATAAAACAAAAATAACCTTATAAAGCCGGATATGAATGTAAAACATCACTATTGAACCGCAAAAGCCATTCGCGCTTCAAAGATTTTTGGTTTGTAATCCGATTTAATAAACAAATTAATATATCAAAACAAATATATTTCTTGCCTTTGGAATTAAATCGATTTCTATCCTGGTTTCCTCACTATGCGTTACTCAACACGAAAAAATCGCGAAACTATTGCTCAATATAGATAACACTGTATGAGATTTATTTCTTTATTGGGGGCTCCGCCGTGAAGTAGGGGTTAGAACTATGGAATTTCAATGGAAGCTCCAGATTCAGTACCCGCCTCAGACTGTAGTAACATCGGTTTTTATTTGAAAATATAGATAGCAATATTCTTCCAAAGAAATATAGTCCTTTCCCGACATTTTGCATCAATAAAACATATCTTAGTATTTCTTCAATTGTAGTTATAATTTTTCAGTTAGAGATAACTAGTTTTTATTGGCTGACCGTTGAGTTGCTCTAAAAAGCGACTTACTTACATATGAGATCTGCAATATTACACTGTTTCTTTTTCTTCATTGTGTGTCTAAAATGCCGAATTTTTGGTTTATTCTTGGTGTGACTTTTTTCATATAAATTTTCTGCTTGTTCTTAAAATTTAGGGTTAATACGATACATTTAATTTATACGATACATTTCATTCTATTATTTTTGAATGGAATAATTCTAGAGGTATAATATTGATATTGATGATTAAATATGATAAAATTTACTAGAATACATAGTACATTTATGGTTAGAATATCAATGTTGCTATTTCATATAGTAGAACTAAATATCTGTTTATTAAGTCCGTCTTTTTATTCTGAATTCAAGAGTAAATTAGTCAAAAATGCTGAAGATGGATGATGGCTGTACGAGAAATCGTAGACGAAAAAAACATATTTTGATGCTGATGAAAAAATGATGGCTTGACTAAATTTGGCACCAACCAAATAGATGGTTTCTATTTTTTGGAATCATAATTTTTTCAATTATTTTTTAATTTTTTGAATCAGCCTCACTTTGGAGGAAAACTAACTTGTTATAATAGAACGTTCTAGTACAGCGGTCGGAAAACCGGGGTAAATTTCCTCAAATGGGGTAAAAGTATTTTTTTTGGGGGGTAAATAGTATATATATTTAATTGATATTTACTGTATTTACTTTTGTACGTAGTTGTCTATATGAAGGTAATTTCTCTTTGCCATGAGGTAATATCAACTTGGACAAAACTATTTTGAAGTAATGATCAAAAAGTTTCACGGCCACTGTTTTAGTAGAATATCAAGCCGTTTTTGTTGTCAAATACACATTTTATTTATAAGGAACTAGAGGGCTTACTCGTAGGTAAACGGCTAGAACGACTAGAACTGAATCAGAGGTCCTGGGTTCAATCCCGCTTCGAGCAGCCTGACAACCATTTTCATTTGGAAATATAGATAGCAATGTGTTTCCAAGTAAAAATAGTCTTCATCTGGCATTGCTGTTTTAAAAAAAATCGCTTAATGACAGAAATTGGCAAAATAAAAATCGTCACATAAAGATGAGATATCTGTTTGGGTTGCCATCTATAAACAAAAAACGCAGTTTGTAAGAATTTTATCGCAACAACTCTCTAAGGCTATTCGGTTCCGATTGCTGTTTAAAATTAAAAAGAAAAAAAAGAAAAAACAAGGAAGTAAAAAAATTATGTAAACAGTCATGAAACGAAATACAATTTTTAAACAGTTAACAATCTGCATCTAGTGAGACTATCCTACATGTAAATATATTAAATGATTACACAATTTGACTTATTGTACCTAAGTTTTCTTTATAGGGTAAATTGAAAATAGAAAGAAATTTTTAAAAAACGACTTTTAAAGACGTTAGTACAAAAAAAACTTGCAGAAACCTGTCGTTATTTACAAAATATTTTTCCAAAAACTTGCGGTACAAATAAATATCAAACATTTAAAATTTGGAATCTTACAACGCCACTTATAATATTATTTATGTCGAGACGTACGCACACATAATTTTTTATGTGTGCGTTCTCACTTGAGCGCTTCTCGTCGTATACAAAGTCGTATAAATAAATTAGAATAAAATGTAGCCCTTTAAAGGCACTGGTATCTGAATATTATTCAAATTCACGAACTTAAACATGAATGTGTGTACCGATGCAGGCTCGGTCTCAGAAGCGATATAGAGGTATAAAAAATACAAGAATGGGAGTAAAAAATAATTCATAAGCATTGACGCATACGCCACTTTGTATCGGGCCGAATGCCGACCCGTACACTCGATTAAGTCAAAGAGATACCCGAACAATTTCCTCACTGATAAGGAACCGATAGTTTTCTGAATGAAATAAAAAATAACTCTCGTTGGTGTCAAACAATGCCATCAAGAAATCTGAAGATGTATTGCTTCCATGTTAGTAGAAATTGAACCTCTAAACCAATTGTTGGGGAACTGCGGTAAATTACTTCAAATGGGGTAAATATGGAAATTTTTGTGGTAAAATTTTTAATTGATATTTGCTGTATTTGCTACGTAGTTGTCCGTATGGGGATAATTTCTCTGACAATGAGTCAAGTGGTTGTCATCTTAGACAAAAACATTTTTGGGGTGATGATTAAAAAAGTTTTCCGACCGCTGCTCTAAACAATGATACTAGATACTGAGAACCCTTGGACCGCTCCTGGTTATTGCAAATGTGAAAATTTTATAAACCTTATTATTCTGAAACAAATAACATGAATTTGTATTATACTGATTTATTGTGAAATTTTGCAGAGTAGGATTTTTTAAAAATAAGTTTCTTGAGAAATTTTGTAAATTTTGGTAAAAAAAATTAATTTTCTATAAGTACGAAACTTTCAAAGGGATTTTTATAATTTCAATAGAAAGAAAGTATGAGAATCTTATGGTACAAAATCGACCTCATCTGATACTCAGTAGAATTAAACACTATTCTAATGATCACTCATTGTTAGATGTCATTCTTTTATATTTTCTTCGTGAAATTAGAAATTATTCTCAATTCTTCATCAATCCAAGTTCACTATAATCAATATTTTTGCCTGAAACTTTAAATTGTATGTTATTTGTTTAATTTAACATTTTTATCCTGTTTCACATTCAGTCTAATTGTAAGTATTTTGCCTTTGCCTTCTCTGGTCTCGTTTTAGTTTGCTGTATATTTTTTGATAAGTTTTTGTTTTGGCATATTTGTACATTATAATATAATTATAAAATTATACTCTTTATGGTCTATGATTTTCTTGTTCAGACGACATTGTCTTCCAATATCTCACAAATACTTCTTTGCCTTTTCCCAATAATAAGGCTCTTTTTTATCTTTTGTGTCGTAAAGTTTAATGTTAATCTATTTGTGACTTCAAATCGATAAATCGTTTTCTAGATTTTATTTCACAAACAATTGTTCTTGAGTCTCGTCTTTATATCGATGACCATCTGATTATGATTAGCTTCGGAATTGGTTCTTGAAAAAGTTTTAATATAAAAGTATCTCACTTAGCTTCTGATTATATTTTGGACGATTATGTGGCCGATATAGTCTCATCTACCTCCTTTGCTTCTTCAACGTATTGATGTTTGAATTCATATATTCTTGATATTTGTGATAATAAGATTGTTTCTGTGACAGAATTCTGGTGGCATATTTTTATTGCAGTTTTTATGTGGATTTTTTCCCGTATTATTTGTTGTACTCTTCAAGTTGTCCATTGTCCAAAGATTTAATGCTATTTTTTAAAAGTAAGTTTTCTTTTCTATAGTTTCTTTCCTTTATATGTGGTTTTACATGTGGAAATCGAGTTCCGAGCACAAGGTTTCTTTTCAATAATAATTTATATTAGAGAAAATTATCATTGTAATTTTTTTTCATCTTACTGAATACTATGTAAATAACATAATATCGTAGCTTTTCTAAAAATGAGGTATTTTCTACATTGAAGTAGTCCAGACCGACAGAACCCAACATTTTTAACTTTTTGAATAAAATTTCAATGTCAAACCAAAACGTTTCAATTACTTCTTCTCATCGAATATGAATAAGAATGGATACTATTTATGTTATGTTTTCCGAGCAATTGAGCCGATTTTATCAGCCCAAAAAATGTTCGATTTGTATGAGCTATTTCATTGGCCTATTAGTTTGTTGAAAAGTTAAGCACAGCTGTTTTTAATATATAAAATTACAGACATAAAATTGAGTACTTTTTCATATATAATAATTTGTTCCGAAAATTATAAAAATGCAATGTACTATCAGGCCTTTTACACATAAAATTTAACCTCTTGTCTGTGTTACTTTTACACATCAGAAAGATAACATTCTTTTTTGACTTCGTTTGTGTCCTTTCTAGATTAGTATTCATATCTGAAACGCCTGACTAGAATTTTGACAGTTTTTAGTACTATTATATATTAGAGCTTGCTCATAGGTAAGTGGCTGGAGCGTCTGACCCTGGATTCAGGGGTCCCGGGTTCGATTCCGCTTCGAGGTGCCTGTTGTCAAGCAGTGGTGACAACGGTTTTCACTTGAAAATATAGATAGCAATATGTTTCCAAGTGAAAACAGCACTGATACGGCATTGCTGCACCAATAAAAAGTTATCACTATATTACGTTTTTATATGTGGTTTTACATGTGGAAATCGAGTTCCGAGCACAAGGTTTCTTTTCAATAATAATTTATATTAGAGAAAATTATCATTGTAATTTTTTTTCATCTTACTGAATACTATGTAAATAACATAATATCGTAGCTTTTCTAAAAATGAGGTATTTTCTACATTGAAGTAGTCCAGACCGACAGAACCCAACATTTTTAACTTTTTGAATAAAATTTCAATGTCAAACCAAAACGTTTCAATTACTTCTTCTCATCGAATATGAATAAGAATGGATACTATTTATGTTATGTTTTCCGAGCAATTGAGCCGATTTTATCAGCCCAAAAAATGTTCGATTTGTATGAGCTATTTCATTGGCCTATTAGTTTGTTGAAAAGTTAAGCACAGCTGTTTTTAATATATAAAATTACAGACATAAAATTGAGTACTTTTTCATATAATAATTTGTTCCGAAAATTATAAAAATGCAATGTACTATCAGGCCTTTTACACATAAAATTTAACCTCTTGTCTGTGTTACTTTTACACATCAGAAAGATAACATTCTTTTTGACTTCGTTTGTGTCCTTTCTAGATTAGTATTCATATCTGAAACGCCTGACTAGAATTTTGACAGTTTTTAGTACTATTATATATTAGAGCTTGCTCATAGGTAAGTGGCTGGAGCGTCTGACCCTGGATTCAGGGGTCCCGGGTTCGATTCCGCTTCGAGGTGCCTGTTGTCAAGCAGTGGTGACAACGGTTTTCACTTGAAAATATAGATAGCAATATGTTTCCAAGTGAAAACAGCACTGATACGGCATTGCTGCACCAATAAAAAGTTATCACTATATTACTACTACTATTGTAATCATATTACTACTTACTATTGTAATAAATTCATCACATAAGGATGAGACAACTGTTTGGGTTTTTGGTAAGAAATTTATCACAACAACATTTTCAGTTCATAGGACCCATAAGTTCTGATCGCTGTTCAAAATAAATATATATTAGTCTATTTTTCGGCAGTATTTGCTCATCAGTTTGAATCACACGTTATGGCTTAATTCAGCTTCCAACCTTTTGGAGCGTATAGATTTCAAAAAGTTCTAACGCTTTCATAATTTTTCTGGCGATCTAATTTCATAAATTTTAATTTATTTCTTGTGCTTCAAAATAATATACGGTATTTTATTAATTTTCTGACATCAATTCGCTTTTTTTGGTATTTTGGAAACAGGTGCATTTGCCTCTTGCTTCGCGCGCCCCACAGGATAAAAATTACTGCTAAGATTACTTTGTATTTTGTAAGCAGAATTATTTGCAACCACGGATATATATGTGGATGTGTGTATATATGTCTATATGTGTGTGTATATATAATCGAAAAGATCAATCTTTCATCTCTGGATTAATTGATTCGGCGTACATGTGCGCCCGGTGATTCCATGTATGATAACATAAAATATAGTATTCTCAAACGGCTACTGTACACAACTTGTCCCAAAGAGCGGCATTCGGAACTCATAACTGAGTATTCATATTATTTTTCGGGCCGGTCCTACTCGGTGGTGAAATAACAACGGATTACGGACGTTTAGGTGGCCTCCGTAACGACCGCGACATCGAACGATACACGCAACGAATATTTTAGGATGGAAAATAATAAAAATATAAATTATTGTATAAAAATCTTCGGTAATAAAACGATATTTGATAAGAGCCGGTACTGAAAATTCTTATTTTTCATACCTGTACAAAAAAAGTTACGACATACGTTTTATCTTAAATATAATGCAATGCAAATTTAATTTTTGAACGAGTCGGTGGCGTGACTTGTCCGAGACTTAAATTTTCGGTTGACTTCTTTGTCTTATTGATGCTTAATGTGAAAGACAGCTAAATGGATTTTGTAGCACTCTTTAATGCTGATAATTTATGATTATTCTTTTAAAATGAGGCATGCAATCACAAAAGCAGCACCCTTGTCTAATTTAATATTCTATTTGCAGAAATATACACACGAGGCAAATATTATGCAAAATTATGGCTTAAAGTTGATCACATCCGCAGGATCTTCTTACACAAACATAACCTCAAACTAGTGGTGCATACGTGCCTTAAGGCAAATTGCTAGAACTTCCTGTACCGTGATGAAATTAAATATTCGAAGAATATTAAAAGTTTTCAAATATATTATTATAAATACTATAACTTTCATCATTCGTGATTTATAGACAAAATATAAGAACTAATAAATTGAACAAAAGAAGTACAAAAATATTGATTTACCCTAGACAAACAAAAACAATAACTAATATGTAAAAAGCTAAAATTTAGAGCCGTGTTCATGGATGATTTTTTTATTTGATTACAGATGGCAACCCAAACAGTTGCCACATCTCTGTGTGGTGAATTTTATTATTAAACTTTCTGTAATAGGACGAGTATTTTATTGATACAGCAATGTCACATTTTATATTTCTAGTCTATATTTCCTAGTGAAAACGTATGTCACTACTGCTTGACATCAGGCTCTGCGAAGCGGGCTCGGACCTGGTACCTCTGGTTCAGATTCCTCGATCGATCATTTGAAGCATTTTATATTCTTTGTTCGAATTATTCGACATATTTGTGAAACAAAGATTTTCAAATTTGAATTCGTCGATGCCATGTGATTTATAAAATTGACTTACTGAACGCACTTTGTTAGTAACTAATTTAACAGATTTTATATTATAAAATATCAGCTAAATTTTGAAATAGACATTTGAACCATTATTATATTTTATAAAAATGTAGAATAGATTTTTGGTTTACCCATTATAAATTTAAATTCATATTAGTTATAACATCTGAAAGGTAAGCATGGTACAAGAAAAGTCAGCGCACCTCTTTGGATTGTAATTAAAGAAAATGATCTATCAGTTTCAATTACAATATCAATAAAAAGCAGTTTTTACTTGAGAGAATGCTTGGTAATTTAAGCTTTTAATATTGTACTTTTTATTTGAACTAAACAAATTTTATTAAAAGCAAATCACATTATTGAACGGTAAGGTGGGTGATGTTTTGTTTATTAATAATCGAATGTTCTGTAGAAACATGTATTTCTTCTTTTCAAACAACAAATATTCGACGAAACATTAAGTAGAAATTTTTGAACTAATAATTTATTGATAATGGAGTTTGAGATAAAATTTAGTGCACATACTTTCCTGTTTTTTTCATTTAGAAACGTTTTCTATAAAATACATAAATTTATCCTCCACCAAAAGGACGTATAAATTATACGCATATTCCAAGCGTGTGATCAATTTGGGAAACAAATTTTACTGTAAAATCATCATAGGCATTTGATTCACCTGGTCACCACATAAATAATCATAAAAAAACAACTCATTCATAAAAAATCATATGTGAATTTCTAAGAAAACCGGAATATAATATTTCTTACGCAACCTACCAATGAATGAATGGTTGAAATGGCCTGATCCTTTTCCACCCTCAGTTTGCTACAATTTTATGCGTATCTGAAGGTTGGCTCATTTATAGAAATGTTTAACTTGATATGACAAAAAATATTGTGTGATGTGCAGGTATCAATTCAATTTTTATTGTGCCAAGGGCTGCCTTTCGTTTTTTTTAGTTATACGTTAACGGAAGTGGAAATAACACGGTCTGATTTATTAGAATTTAATGCTAGATCAGCTCAAAAGTTATAGATTTAAATTTTCATGAAATGGGTTAATAAATTTATTAACTGGTAGCGAAGATTAAATTATCATTATACCATGCAGGCGCATTATATATAGTAAATGATTGAAGGATGATGTAATAAAATGTTTTTTTCCATTAAACATGAAAATGTATCATTAGCTTTATAATACTATTTATTTTTAGAATACATTAGCAAATTTTTTTGTCAAAATTAACAAATTGGAAAAAAATAAACAAGTTAAATGATTATCAAAATAAAATATTTTTTTGGATTTACTAAATAATTTTAAGATTTATGGTCACACACACATGTCGTATTCTCAAATTCAATAGTAAAAATTAAAATTTCCTATACGAATTTGTGTTCGAAGCAATAAATTTGAAAATTGAATGTTTTTGACTGAGCAATTGCAGAGTTTTATGTTTTTATTTTCGCCGAGTATTTTTTCTTATATTTTTATTCCAATACTTTTGTAAAATTATCCTCCTTGTCAAATTTACAACTAATCATTTACTATGAAGCACTAATTCAAATAAAACTGTGCTTTGTTTTCTGAAATCTAATTAGATTGTACAATCGCAAATACGAATTAGTACCAGATTTAAATTCAATGCATGTTTGCGTATTTAAAAGTTACCCTTTTTAACAACGCCTAGATACGTGAGACACAGAAAGATATATTATTTACAGTATAAAACATTTTTTATTACTATTTTATTTTTTTAATACTTCTAGTAGATTTTCCAGTAGTCGTATCTACAAATATCAAATCATAATAATAATGGTGTTCCCTTTCTCATATATTGCTAAAAATCTCTGCTCATTGTTTGCAATAATAATTGATTGCAAAATAAATTAATCAAAAAAAAATCAGAAATAAAAAGTATTTCTAGAAGTGTATGTGCTCTTTGCTCTTATTGAATCTTGAATAAAGAGCATCTCCAAGTGAGAAGATTTCCCTTAGAAAATATTTAATTAATATTAAATACTTAATTCAGTTAAGTATATTTTTATATATGTACTTAATGTATATTTTAAAAATCTTTCAGTTGGTATTAATTAACATCTTAAATTTATGGATTTGTAATTTGGATATGGGATAAGTATATGAATTATGATACATGATCACACATATTATGTGACATACCAGGGGATGTTTGCAAAGGCTCTATTTTATTTTGAGATCTTTTAGTTAATTTTACAGGACTTTACAGTTCCATGTTATATGTCCAGATCTTCTGAAGCATATATGGGTTACCTCTACTTATCCGCAATTATGTGAAATAAATAGATTAATTTACTCTAACATAATATGCAAATTAAATGATAATAAATTTTCATGATTTTATGAATGATTTTTTTAATATGGGCGTTTTGTAATTTACTTTTATAATTTATTGCGCGCTATAAAAATAATTATGCGATCGATATACCTTTCGGGGAGTTGTTCGACTCAATAAAAATCAGCCGGTTCAACAGGGCAGACGTTCTGTCTAATAAGTTTCTTCTCGAAATGTGAATGCGGTGAATCCCTTCACATTTTGGGTCGCTTTTGTACTGTCCATGACTACTATAAACTTTTATTTATGCCTTTCCGGTTGCCGCCATAAATCGATATAACGAATTCAACACTTTTCTTACGGCTTCGCCGTCACATTTTTTCTTCTTTTTACCTTTTTGACATTTTATTCATTAGCCACACTCACGGGAGCTGTTCAGTGCCTTACCTGTCTGCTCGGCGGAACCGGATTGTCATAAGATTAGACAAGTTATCAAATATGCATGAGTAGATGATAACATAAGCGGACTTTATCAAACAATTTTAAAATATTATGATGCCATCTAATAGATACTCCGAACTATTAAACTTTTAATTTGTTGAATCGAACAAGTATCTGTTTTTAAACGTGTAATTCATTAATTTGCATCTAATTCTGAAATAAAAATTGCACGTAATTTAGGCAATTAGAGTTTTGTATTAGAGGTGGTTATGATATAATGTAGGTGGCTTTATATATTTATATCTATACTCTTTATATATATTTATATCTATATATTTATATATACTTTTGTACGACTTTGTACCTTACCGCAAATTGTTGAATCATATATAGATGAAAACATCAAATACTTACTCATTTTTGTTATACATTTTACTTTCTACCTGACAGAGAGTTAATATATCGATCGATTGATATGAAGATACCCTTGAAAGTTTCACTTGCTTCATAAAGTTTAACATTTTTATTCTTTTTAAAACACCAGTTTCAGTAAATGTTAGTTATTTTTACATTGTAAAAATATAACCTCAATTTGCGCAAATATAAAAAAAAGTTAACCACAAACTAAATTTTAAAATAAAAGTTAAATTTGGAAGCATATTCAATAGTTTATTAGCATATTTAATAGTTAATTAAATTATATTTAAATAATAATTAAAATAATGTTATCTGCTCTCGGAGTTTTGAAAAATTTGACATTGAAGATGTTAAAGCTTATAATTCTATCTGTAAGTTAAAAGTGAGAGTTTTGGAAATCAATACTCTCAAAAGTATCAATATTCTCAAAAATCTCAATCAATACTTTCAGTAAATTGCTTTTTAAAAAAAAAATATTTTCAATAGCAATCAGAATATATGACAATTCTTTGAGCTATTTGGCTTATGTCATTCACTCGTACACATACACACACACTTTCAAACACACATATAAATTTATCTGACAAATATTACATTGAAATTTAGAGAATCACTTCAATAAGTGATTCTACTAATTTGTTCACATAAAGTTATAATAGTTCTGAGAGCCCCCGTATTATCTTTGGCCAGCTTCTTCTTCAGTCTTCTTGAAGTTGGTGTTTCAAGAAGCTGAGTGACTATTTTTTATTCCAATTGTTCTAGTTTTCTTTCTAGCGTTTTTCAAAACCTTACATGGCGATAGAGTGGTCAGGTCTTAGGTAAACCCCCTAACCTTTTTCAAGCGGATCAATTGGTGACAAAATTTTAGTATATATTGTTAACATATTTTGAATTATTGCTCAAATTTATCAAATTTATTCAACAAAATTTTGCGCTTGGTTCTCTTGTTACCATCGAATTTTGAAAAACTATTGAAGATATAAGGCTTAAAATACTTGTTCTATTGGACCTCTTTTGAATATAAAATGACATAAACAATATATATTATGTATTAATTGCTGCAAGTTTACTACAATGATTCTGAATATCTTTCAACTTAAATACTAAATCATGCAACTGTTCCCTATTGCAACAAAAGCTTATCGGTTCCTTATTTGTTACCAATTGAATCCTATACAATAATTCCTTCTCCAAACTCTCATTGTTTTGTATAACATAATCCAATTTCCATTTAACTTCTGTAATATGCGGTACATGATTATCATTGAACAGTGCAATGTTCTTTAAAATATCAATTTTTGAGTTATTATATGTTCTGGTGATTAAATCAGCACGATTTTGGTTGAGTTTCAATTTTGTTAGGTAGATGGATAGGTCTTGATCTTCTGATGATCGTAAATGTTCAAAGAATAAGCTTATCATACTGAATTGGACAAGTTTTAAGATGTCTTGCTTGTTTGTTGGAGGTAAATTTATCTGTTCATTGGAATTGCATACAAGGTTAACACATTCGGCTAAAATTTGTTTAAGAACCTCATCACTTATTATTGTATGTGTTTATAAGTATGATAAACCATTGATTAGTTCTTCTGTTAATTCCATTTTTGATTTTCATATCTTTAATTAATATAATTGTCATATCTAGCAATTATACTTTAATTAATTTACTTGGGAACAAAAGCCTTAAAAATGACATAAAGTATGCCGAGAAACCGTGAATATCCAACTTATTCTCATTTTCCATCATTATTTACGGTTTACTATTTAACCTCACCTTACTTCCACTCTAATTCTAACAAGGTGAACCTCAGGTTTACTCTTCTTTATGATTTAACATCATCTTTCTCTAATTCTAACAAGGAGACCTTCAGGATTACTCTTCCAGAATTTTGATGAAACTTTGCATAGTGATAGAGTTTATAGTTAAACCATCAATCATATACTTTAAAATATTACAGGCCTATGAGAAGTTGATTAATTATAAAAATTAAAGTAGTTAATGAATAAAATTATTAATTAAAGTAAATAATTAATTGATTAAAGTAGGATTTTGATGGAACTTTGCATAGTAATAGAGTTAAAAGTCAAACCTTATACCTAAATATTATAGGCCTATAAAAAGTGGTTTAATTATAAATATTAATTTAAGATACGTAAAATAGACAGCAATAGATGAAAGAAAAGCGCGGAACGAAAAGGTTGGAAACCACTGGTTTAAATAGTTTTAATTAAAAATTTTATTTGGTAGTTACAATATTTTATATGTATATAACTTTGTTCAGTTTCTGAAAAAATTAATTACGAGGTATCTAGTAATTTCTAACCTTATTTCGTCTGAAATTATCAGCCAACCCCAAATTAAGTTTGGCTCAAAATAAAAATGAGTATCGGCATTTGGTGGATAGACTAATTTTACTTTGATCAGCTCATAAAGAATAATTTCAAATTAAAGTAATCAAATTTCTACCATATTGCGTCCGTAACTATCAACCACCCCCCAAATTGAGTTGACTATCGACTATCATCCACCCCTCAAAATATAATAAAAATTGGGTAAATCGGCACGTGTCATTTATTATTTAGTAAGTAATTTCCATCGAGGTGTTCGGGCGGCGTCCATTGTGTCGCTGGCGGACCGCATTCCACTCGATGCGCGGCTACTCGACGGCACAGCCGAACGCGAGGTCACGCAGAGTCGATGTACTCGCGCGGCTTCTCAACTCGCGCTGCAACAAGCCAGATCGGGATGAAATCAACGTCTTCATAACTATATTTTGCAATATTTGTACTTTTAACTTTTAAAACTATATGCTGAAAACTCTATAAAGCTGGTACGGGTAACCCCCGTATAGCCGTATAACACGGTACTGTTAACACGGGTTCACTATAACATCATTTACTGCTAATTTATAAATCTTTATATTGAAATCTGCTAAATGTTTAGGCTTAAACTTCAAAATTTTAAATGTTTCAAAGAGTTGTTAATGTTTGCACAAATTATATGTGGCTATAAAAATAGATGATGTTGTCAATATCATATTTTGTAAACCAATTCGTATGTGGACAAATGAGAGTATGTAGACACATAACATATAACCATAAATTCTTCTAAGTGGACAATTTTTCTTCGCGTTATTTTTTTAACTTCTTCAATGTGGGTTAGACTTTTGTTTTGAGTTTTATATCAATGGTGCAGATAATATATGTTAAAATAAGACACAAATCATGGTAAAAAATTGTAATCTTTCACTATCCTCTCGGTAAGGGGAGGCACGGTAAGAGGAGGCACGAAGGTCCAGTTTGACTTTGAGCAATTATATTCTGAAAATCAAACCAATTATATCACAACAAATAACACATATCAAACAATTAACTATCCGCCCTTTTTTTCATTGTAGAAATGTGTTTTTTGCTGTTTGTCAATAATTTGTCACATCGTTCTTTACCCCATAGGCAGGATGAAGTAGGACGACTAGAGGAGAAATAGGTTCAATGTTTATTATTAATTTTGTAACGATTTTGCGAAATAAAAGCTCCACTAATGCAAAATATAAATTGCATTGATACCATTTTTACAGAGATAGCACTGTATATAACCATGATCTGGTATTTTGTCAAAAATATTTATCAGCTGAGTTAGAATAACTATTCATTTAATTTAGTTCTTGCAAAATAGCTTTTGTTGACCTAATTTTTTATTTTTTATTTTTTATTGATTACACATTTTCTAGGGTAAAGGGTTCAGATAGCCCTTTTTTTACCCCACTTATGTGGAAGCTTTTATAGAGATTTTATATGAAAAAACTGTTGAATTTAACATAAAATTAATAATACATTTTACAAAACAATTAAATAACGTAAAACTTATACTAAATACAAGAGAAAAAAACAAAAAAACATCAACAAGAAAAAAACCTACTCTTGGTATGATTTTTTAAACAACCGTTTATCTCCTAATTGCGACGTCGTAAAATTAATGTGATGGCTATTTAAACATCTTTTGCCTTCTACTTTAAATTAGTAGGTACATATCACTAAAAAATATATATACTTTGCTTGTTATTGAGCTGATGATGGACCTTTTTAACCGTGGATCTTCAATCCTCGCTTTACGCTATATCATTCAAAAAAACAATCCTTTGTTATCTCAAAATTATTTTTATAATATTTTTGCTAGGGAAAAATAAAACCTGCTGTAGACCTAAGTGGCTATAAGGCAAGTTGCATAAACTTTCCGATAATATTTAATAGTAATTTATAATATTTATGTTTTCGAATGAGAATAATATCGCTGATGCTTAACATTAGGTTTTTAGAGGTTGCAATCATCCTGCGAATACCAGAAGCTGTAACCTGTGATTGACCATATGTAATAGTGAGATTGCTTAGATGAATGAATAAAATAGGAGATACATACATTTAAATACATTTTTTTGAAACACATTTTGTTCACAATTTTTATTGTATATAAATTCGTACAAATTGTATTGTACTCTTGTACTCTGTATTCTTGTGGCCGCTAACCCTTCTGCCCGAAATAGCTAATTTTGCGATTATATTGACGTTTTTGTTATATTATCTGGATTAACTTACGCCAAGAAGCACATGATGTCAATCAATTTTATTGCTATAGTGATATCTTAGCTTTTATCGTTAGTTTCGTCATTAATTATTGTGTTAACTTAATTACTTAACTTAATTACAATTTTGCGAGTTACCTTAATCGGTAATTCGAGCAGAAACAATAATTTTACAAATCACGACTCAAGTTTTTTCGCAGCTGGTTGTTTGCAAAATCATTTAGGCACTTTTGAACATACGGATATGAATAATATGAAGACGCTTAATGAAACGTGGAGCATTAAAAATGCTATTAAAGTGACATTAACATCAGGTTACGAGCCGACAGTGTCATGAGAGTAGAAATATAGGGCATTTTATGATTTTATTTCATATTTAAATAATTTATGTTTCTTGTGTCCATGCAAAGTTTAATACGCACCGTAAGAAGAAGGCTTATGTCGGCAGTGTTTTATATTTTTCCGGTAGCAGAAATGTAATTATTCGCGAACAAAGAATCAAGTTATCTTGAAAACTAATTTGAGTGTACTAATGCTCTAGATATTAATTCATTTATACTACTTTTATTCAACTTTCTTTCATTGAACCTAATTTATTTAAAAGTCCTTATTCAAGTATTCCCATGAAAACTAAATTTTTTCATGAGCATTCAATCAATAGCATAAAGTAGTTAAAATCTAAAATTTTGCAGATTTTTTTGTTAAATTTTGCGCAACTATTACATCCTAATCCAAATTCGAGCACATATGAATGCTTTCAAGAATTTAATCCTGCAACTCAACACAATGGGGCGTGAATAAAAAATATCGGCCGGAAATAGTACATAATTCTAAGTCATTAATTTCCCATCAAATAAAGTTAACAAAAGTTAAGGGATTCGTCTGTATTGTACGAGATCTATGCCTGTTGTATTCTCAGCAGAAAACCTCACGTTCCTGAAGCTATTGTGCAATTGTGCTCTTCTTGCCTCATATGTTCCGTACCTTTTTTGCAATATTTCTTATAGATATATATAGTTAATAGATTTTTTTATTTACTTAGTGTTTTATACAAAAATCTACCAATACATATATTTAACATATATGGCAAGTCTTTGGCGTTTTTGTTCATTGAAATATATAGTTAATTTAAAGTTGATGCATTAGTTGAACCATCTTGTACGCCAACTTTTATTTAGAGATCAATAATTTATCGCAAAAAATGCTATTTCCGATTAATTCGAGATATATTTACAGGATCTTAAGTATTATGCCCTCAAGTTTATTAGTGTCCTACTACAGCTTTGGCTTTGGAAAATAAGTAGTATTAGAAATTGATCTTTTTCTGTCCCTAAAGCGCCATGTAAGATAATTTAAAATTATTGGTTATTTTTTATTTCCCATGATTTGTAACACGAGACAATATGATTTGTTGGTTCATATTCTGTCGATCATGACTTGATAATGAAAAAAAACACAATCGATAAGTTTGGTTTCGAATTTCTAATCGCATAAGTATTGCAGGTTTTGTGAGAATCAGAAACCTTATTGAAGCATAATAGAATGTTAATGCCATTGCATCAAACCTTTCAAATTGATGGTGACATTCTAGGCTAGTAGAGAAAACGTCGTTGAAAATCGATGGACGTGGGATCCGTCCACTGAAATCATTATGGGTGGCCACTGGCCATCTTAGGCTAATCGTAAGATGTAAGGAAATCTTATAGCGTTTTTGATTAAGAGCCAGATATGCTGTTTATAATTTTGTGCATTTACACACACACATGCATATATTCAAAACATATGTATTCTTGGGGGGTATTTGGAGGCAGCTGTCTTCTCCTTTATTAAATAGACCAGCGTTCGGAAGCTTTTTTAATCGTTACCCCATAATATTTTGTCTATGTTGATATTACACCCATCGCCTAGAGAGATTACACCCATACCTAGAACTACATAGAAAAACAGTATATGTATATCAATTAAAAATACTTTTACCCCCAAAATTTTCATTTTTACCCTGTTTGTAGTTTTCCGACTTCTGAAATGGACAATTTACCAAATTTATAATGTAAATAAAATTTGTTGGAAAATTTTAAAAACTTTTACTGAATGTCTTTTAAATTTTTGAAATTGGTGTAGCAGTTTTTTGAGAAAATGTTGACTAAAAGTTCAAAAATTGGTTCATGATATGAAACATGAAAAAAAAACTTATTCTTCGTGAGCAAATAATAAATAATGCAAACCTCAGAAATAATATCGATGTATAAAAGCAGCTTAAGAAAAACTGAAATATATAGAAAATTTATACCCCAATGTTTATACAAAAATATTTTATTAAGTATGCAAAAGTGTACATACCTACCTCCCATTTATGAGTTCGACAAATATATGTATTCATATTGATGCAACCGCTTATGGGTGCAACACCACAGGAGGTGTTAAGTATTAAAATGGGAAAAACGAAATTTGCCATTTGCATTGTGTACCCCCTGAGACCACAAGTACCAATATACGGTAACCACTAGTTCGAATTCTGTTTACAAACACAGATGTACTATTAGCTTATTTTTAGTCTTGGCAGCCTGTGGAGTGATGAGTTCGATCCCTGTTTTGCAATTAAAGGAAATTCCCAATCATTTCAACGGTATTGTTAATATAAGCTTGGCAATAAAGATAAAGAAAAAATGGTATACAACATATTTGCAAAGATTTGTTGAAATCTGACCCTACCAAACATTTTTTATTAGTCAGATATATTTGAACTTCCGCAATTCTGCAATTCTGTCAAAAACCAGAAGTACGGATGTTGTCTTCATTATTATGAGTCACAAGTTTATACAGAAATAGTATCCATTTTCATAAACACTGATTGTAAGTAGAGAATTAATTAATTGAGATTTTTTGCATTTTTGATATTTTAATTTTTTTTAAATCTATCAGAACTATCAGAATTCTATACGAATTTAACTATCAGAATTCTATACTAATGAGAAGCCAATAAGGAATATTGTAAAAATTTCTATTAATCGGTCTAGTAGAAGTTGGAAAATCGTGGGTGTCAAATCGAAAAAAAAAACACTTTCGAAGCATATGAAGTATTGCAGAGGATAAAAATAGATGATTTGAAAAAAAAACTAAGATTTTTTATAGCTTCTAGAGTCTAGGAGCTTTGAAAAATCTCTAGAATCAAAAAATTTTAAATAAAATGTTGATAAATGAGATTTGATTTTAATTAAAATATAGTATTACACAGCCAGAAGTTTTTAACAAAATATGTTGTAGAGACATTTTGATAAGTTCTATGAATCCAAAAACAGATTTCGATTCGGTTTCGAATCTAAGATCTATCTTTGCAGTTTTGTTAAATAAAAACACCCATAGGTTTTTAGAACTTTCCAACAAATTATAATTACGATATAAATTTGTTGGAATAGTCTATTTCAGTCATATTGATATAAATAAACGTTACTAATTATTGATTGAATCATGGAAGTTAAGGAAGATCATGCAACTCACCTTCAGGAAAAATGCCACCTACACCAAGTTCTCAATTAAAACCAATAGCTTCCAAAAACTTTAATGTTTGTTTTCAATTCAGATTACTCCACTAGTACATATATAATTTGTTTCAAAAATTTCTTCTTTTTGTGACGACGTAAGTGCGTCTTTATGGAAGACCCTCTCGTCAACGTTCGAATATAAAGTGACAGATGGACGATGAATATTATCGAGATTTCATTTACCAGAATTTGAGAGGGATGCTGTGATCCTTTCGCCTTGTTTTCATCTCGCAAATTGAATTCACAACGCCGATTACACCGATTTACTTGTCTGTTTGCGGGCCCTTAGATTCCAGTGGAACGGATTAAGGTGAATCATGGATAAATAAAATAGGAGACTTTTATTCATTTTGCTAAGCACAGATATATATTACTTATATAGTGATAAATTTATTACTTCTAATACTTAAAATATTAGTAAAAATACTTAAAATGAAAATTTTATTAATTATTAAATTGCAGACATGTTTGTTCTAATCTTTCTAATAATAGTATCTTGAAATACGTAGTAGGTGAAAAATATATAGTTCTAATGTTTTAGATGTCATTCATTTTTCTATTAAAAATCCAACTAGTTTGAATTGTATCTTCAGCGAAATTATTGAAAAAACTTTGATTTGAATAGATTGCATCTAATTGAAACTTGTAACCTATTTTGAAATAAATTTAAAATAAATATTTTGAGGGGTAATTGCTTAAAATAATTTCGATTTATTTTACTTTCTAATTTTGGTCTATTCTAATCTATTAAATCGTTAAAATGCTTGCTATAAATTATATTTAAAGTATGTGTTTTAAACGTAATAAATCCTGTTGTTTAACACTGATTAAACAAAAGCATTCCATGATCTACAACTAACCTGTGATCTCTGTTCACGTTGAGGACTTTTTAATTAATTTTTAAAAATTATAAATGAATTATCGTTTTGTATTCTTCCAAGTGTGAAATAAGAATTTTGTTGGTGCATAAAACTTTCAAATCACGTAATGTAATATGAATGATCTAAAAATTGATGCACGTTAAATATAAGGGTTATCCCTCACCAGATCTATTTTGCTGATACGTGGTCTACCTTAGGAGCACGCCTTCTGGTTTTGCTAAAATGGGACATTGAATGCACTTCGGTCCTTAAATTTACCTTTAAACATCAACAAATCACCACTGCCTGGTAACTCAACCCAGCTGGCTTTTAATTTTGGTCCAGTGATCGCGTTCAAGGCACTGACAGACATCAAGACTCCTCTCAAATCACACGTTTCAAGTACTTCGACTTCAGTCGGTATTTCTTTCTATTTTTTCCGTCTATTCTGACATAGAAAATGTCCGTCGCATTTTGTATTTCTATGAAAACAATTTTCCATATCGTTGAGCACGGCGACGCATCAAAACATTTGCTACAACCTGAGGAACATGTATCTACCTACCTAGCAGGTGTTGCCAACATTTTTCAGACATATAATCAGTATGATTAAAATAGAATATACATAAAATATCTTATTTTTGAAAACTAGTAGTGCATGGCATTGTGCCTTAAGGCAAATTTCTGGAACTTACCGTAAGTTTTTTTTTAAAAAAAATTTAAGAACTTCGAAAAAATAGATTTTTGAAATTTTTAAAATTTTTGGAAAAATTGATTGAATTGTGGACAAAAAATTGTATCCAAACATACATACATACACACACCTTAATTTTTTCTGAGTTATGCCAAAATTCAGAAGCTCCCGAAACGTTAAGATATGTAAAAAATTTAATTTTGGATTAATTTGCAATTTCTATAACTTACCCTAGGAGAAGTTAATAATGTTATTTTCATTTTATAGAAGTATAATTTCAAGGAATAGCCACGTATATGGTTGCTGACTCCCACTCCAACAAATACAAATGTTTATATCTATTTAATTACAATTACACATTCATATATGCAATGGAATAATATTATTAATGATGTTATTTTTTATTTTTAGGGTTTATATTTAGATTTTTTGAATATTAAATTGAAACATATTTAAATCTTTCGTTCGAATTTATTTCAAATCATCCATCTTCGGTAATTTTACTATTTTCCGTAGTATTATACAAATATTTTCTTAACAGTATTATTTTATTGAACTAGTTTTTAGTTTATTATAATATTTGTGATATATTTTGAAAACATCATTTATATCCTAATAAATAAAACCTTATTTTAAACTCCTTTTGTAATAAATTAGAAGAATAAGATATCTACTTAATTATATTAGATTTTTTTTATTAAGTGATTAGGCACATAATAAAGAAACAAAATTTAAAAATCATTCATTGAAGTTTTTTTTAGAACTATTGGAGGTATCTTAGTGAATAACTACTCTATCAGAAAGCTTTCTATCAAAAAAAAACTTATTATTAAATAAATGTAATTTGAATTAGATCTTATTGACAATTCGACTTAGAGCTTGAAAAAATATTTATTCTTATTGATTACGCCTTGCTTATGAATAAATAAATAAATCAATAAATAAATCAATACAATAATTATAAATATAATATATAAAAATATCACTAAAATTAGTTAACATGTTTGCGGACAGTAAAGTTTTGGCAAAGCACAATAATTAACAGTCATTATATTTTTAAATTGGTTTTGGGATACGAAATTTGATTAAACGCAGTTTATAAGGGTAGTCACATTAGCATATTTTTTTTAATTGTTCTATGGCATAGAATCTATGCGATGATTACTATAGCATCCACGCCAATACATCTTATTGACAATATTTATAAAAATCATATATAAAAATATCACTAAAATTAGTTAACACGTTTGCGGAATGTGAAGGTTTGGCTAGGTACAAAAATTTAGTTATTTTTATTTTAAATTGGTTGGGAGATTCGAAATTTGATTATACACCGTTTTAGAGTAGTCAAATCATCTCATTTTAATCGTAATATACAATAAATGCTATAGCATCTACGTCAAGTATTACGCTTCTATTTTACGCAATTAGGAAAAAATAAGATAGGTCGAAAAAACCTAAAGAATCAATTAGTCAATACCTTGACAGGTAATGCTATCATGTAGTTTCAATATAAAAATGAATGCTATAGCATTCACGTCCGCAAATGTGTTCATAATAATACAATAATTAACTATATTTGAAATTTTTTTTTCAAATATTGTAATTATAAAAATGTTTTTTCCCGAGACCCAATTTATTATCAATCTAAAAAAGTCCAACATTTCATAATATATTTTTTTGGCCCATCTAGTAAATTATTTTTTCTACATTTCACATTTGTGTATACATATTTCGTTTTCCAGTCCGACTTTTGTTTAGGCCCCGAACGATACTTTCTGCGCTGCCGAAAGTTTTATTGAGTGTGCCTACAAGACCGCAAGTAATTCACTCTCCTTTGATTGCACGTCATGTACAAGTAATATGCTTTTTGAAGTACAGTTCAACTAAAAATGTTAACATGGATTTATTCTGATTCGACAATTGAATTCCAATCGAGTTTGACGGCATTGAATTTCGATAAATATATAACTCGGTCAACTCCTGTCGCGAACGGTATTTGTTTCAGAACTTGCGTTATTGAGCGGAAAATATAAACTAACAGTAATTGCAAATAATAGATACGATTTGCTATGATTTAGGGTTTCCGAAAGTTTCAGTTTTAAGTCATCAAAAATGGATTTTTATTGAAATTTTAATAACAATCTGTACATATATCGAGGTCAGCCGCCAATTCTTTCGACATCTTATTATTTGGCTTGTTTGGATGATAAACCAGTAGCTATCCTATTACTGACAAATACGACTATACCTAATAATATTTTTTAAATTCATTTTTTATTATTTTTAAATAGCAATCAGAACTTAAGAGTTTTTAAGTGTTCTCAGATTTGACTTAATACTAGTCGGTTCTACAGATGGCAACCCCAACAGTTGTCTCATCTCTGTGTGATACATTATTATTACAATTTCTGTTAAAGGGCGATCTCTGTATATTCTACTGATGCAGCAATGCCGGATAAGTGCAGTTTTCACTTGGAAACATTGCTTTCTATATTTTCAAGTGAAAATCGTTGTTACTACTGCTTGACAACAAGCTACTCGAACCTGGGACTTCAGATCCAGTCCCATTGATATTTATATACCCACGAAAGCCGATTTTCACTAGTGACTACATTTGAGATCTAAAACCTCAAGTGGAAATTAGACAACATGCTTCTTAAGGTCGAATTTGGCCGAATATCATCTTACTTGTTTAATTCACACATCCACATTTTCCAATTCCAAATCACTATCAAGTAATTAGATAGTAGGTTAGCAAACCCAAGTCGATCTAAAGCTCGGCCGAACTCGAAATCAGGTAGTATGATGTTTAATTTCAACTTGAAGTTATAAGTCTGTAATATTAGGTTGTCAAATATCTCCCTTCCGCTTTTTTGCTCTTGGTTTATAATACAAAAAGGCGGAAGGGAGATATTTGACAACCTTATATCTGGGCCAAATTTTGTTTTTGAACTGATTTAAAAAATTTAGGTAGATGATAAAGATGATAGGAAATTTAGACCATTTAAGAAAATTGGCTTGAGGTAGAATGTCGCTTACACATGGTTAATATTTTAAATTTAATTTTTTTGACGAAATTTTTGTCTTCAACTAATCATCACTATTTTCGACTGATATCTTTTAAACGACTGCAAAACTTTAAAATAGTTGTAAAGAACTGGAATTTCTTTAATCAATTGTCAATGTCAATTTAAATAAATAACAATATTATATATTTTACTGTCAATTGCAACGTCTAAAATTTTGAGGCAGATGACTAATACTCAATGATTCATAAGCAATGTAACCCTACACGATAATCTTAACATAAAATTTATAAACAGAATTATAAAAATAGTGTTAAATATTTTCAAAAACTGGAACATCATTTAAATTTAATAGTCACTCAGCTTCTTGAGACACCAATTTCAAGAAGGCTGAAAAAGAAGCTGCCCAAAGATAATGTTGAAGACTTTTAGCATTACCACTACTTTGTACAAATGGACATAATGGTTGAATCACTTAATGAAGTGATTCTCCAACTATCATACTATACACAATAATTGTTTATATGTATGTTTGAAAGTGTGGGTGTATGTCTGTGGTTGAATGATATAAACCAAATAGCCCATAGGGTTGTATTGAATTATGATTGCTATGGAAAAATAGCGAACATATTGAAAAAATCGACAAATTATCGAAACCTTTTCTATAATAGGTTCTCTACATATAATATAGCATTGATTACTACATTGATAACTTCTATTTTACAGGGTTAAAATAATTAAACGACATATATACCCTACTGTATCTTTCGACATACGTGTATTCAGTTACATATTTATCTAACTAATTTTATCTCCGGGGCTATCACCATTATGATTTAATTATTTATGATCAGTTTCGAAAATGTTACCCTTTTGTGATATCGCTTCGCTCTTTATTATACGCATGATTCACGTGGGTTGCTTTATCTGCGTTATGACAAATTTCAATTTCCAACCCCCTATGCATTTATATACATACAAAATGTACATATATATATATATACAGTATCGCACCAAATGAAATCAATGCTCGACACATGGCATATTGAGCTAGTTTGCAACTTATGTTTTCAGATGGTAGATGTCAATTTCAAAGCTAAACGCATAAAAATATAAGATTTCAAAATTAAATAATTAAAAAGAATAATTACTACTTTAATTAATAACGTAAAATATTATCCATCATAGGTCATATCACTATGTTTAAGATGCTATCGATAAATGTCTGCTCACTGCCTTGATCAGTATTGATAATATGATCATTATTACCAATTCTGCAGCCGAGGGCAATAAACCATTTTATGGAAGGATTTTCATCTATTTCACAATTATACTTTAATTTAGTTTCGCTAATTAGGCGGGTTTAATTAAAAACCAAAATTCAAGGAATATTTTTATTATACATCAATATTTTTATACAAAAAGTCATAGCGCACTTAGTCTATATTGGAGCTGATTCGCTCAATAATCTTCAAAATTATGAAGAAAAGTAAATGGGCGTAGATGTTTGATTTTAATTTCAATATAAGGTGAATCTCCTGAAATCAATCTATAGAAGAATAAAATCTGTTCCCTCATTTTTTGCTCATATTAAATGATTGCATAAGTCAGCAAACCGAAATCATATCAAGTAATCAAATATATTCTATGGACCATAGGAAATTTAATATTTCAATTTGGTCGTTAAGTGATTTTGAATTTTTGGAACTCTGCATACAACGTATATGTGCAATGTTCAAAATTTAAATAAAACTAGTTGTGTATAGCATCGTGCATTAACGCAAATTGCTGGATCTTTCCGTACCTTAATGCAATATTTGAAGGATAATAAATGTTTTCAAATAGATTATTATAAATAATGTAACTTTCATTAACTTCATTTTATAAAAAGTAAATAAACAAAACTTAATCAGATTTAAAATAAAGAACAATGTCTAATATTTCTAAGTAGGTATTATATAAACTATATTGCAAAGTTGAAATTATTTTGTTGAAGTGTATAAGTAATGTTCATCTAGAATTAGAATTAATATCCGAATTATTTTTTGATATACAAAAAAATTTTTTGATTATTACTATAATTTACCCTACGGAAAGTTAATAATACTTAAACCCATCTTAAACCATTTATTTTTAATACTTTATTATTTCAATTTCGTCAGAAGTTTATCTGCCATCTACTTTATGTAAAAACAAAAATAAGTTTTTACATATCTTATTACGTGGTTTTGTGGTAACAGCTTTGGCCTTGCAACCACAAGTTTTGAGATATATTTCTGTCACAGATAGCTTTATATCAAGCAATAGCGAAATCAATTTCCAGTTGAAGATTTACACTAACTAAATATGATTTTAACATACACATATCAATTAGGTTTACGTCATTATTAGCACGAATAAAAATATATATGATGAATCTACTTGATGATGTTTCAAGTACATCTTTCATTAGAACTAATATACCATGCCTATAGGTATATAACTTACTTATTACTTCGTGTAAAATATTATAAAATTGTCTCTGATCATCATTTTGTATTTTATATCTGGTTTATTACAGAAATGTCGGCAGCGATAAAATAATCCACTTGATTAATATTATTTTCATAACCTGTACGGATGCGCGCACATTTTATCTCGTGCATTTAATAACATGAAGCTCATAAAAGATCACGTTACTTCGTTGAATATAATAAACTATAACTACAAAGTATTGATTATTTATGTATAAAACTCTGTTATTGGGTATAAAATTTGTTGTACTTTATTTATCTTAAACCGTTAGAAAAGTTAATTTTCTGTTTTGTATTTTTATTGGAATAGTGGCTCTTATTATTTTTGTTTCCCAAAAGTGTGAAAATACTTATTTTAATAAAAACAAAAACAGTAATTGTTTAGTGATCAGAAATAGTCATAAAATTGTTTAGTAAACACAAATCGGTGAATGCCGAATTGTTTTAATTTATTGCAATAAATATTATAGACAAATTCCTTAGTGGGTACGACTTAAGCAACCTTACCGTATTTAGTGTTCTCATAATATAAATAATATATCACTAGAGTAATCAAAGTTATAGATAACATGTTCTACAAATACCATCCTTATTTAAACATAATTCTTGCAACTAGAGATTATCTTTAAGAATGAAAAACACCAATTTTTGGTCCAAGTTTAAATTCACATATTTTGAAACTGTATTTTCGAGTGACAAGGATATGGCTACTGCTTACAACATGATAACAAGCAGTAGTGGTATCCATTTTCAATTAGAAATGTAGATTCATAATAATTTTCCAAGAGAAAAGGATAGGGTATCCGGGAATTGCACAATTCATTTAAATGGTAGGGTGGGGCACAAAAGTCCAATTTGATTTTCAGTGATTTTACTGTCTAAACCAAATATAAATCTCAACACATAATGAGTATTAAACAATTAAACATTAAAAAAACTATCGAACTATGTTCAGGAAATACCCAATTAATTTCTATTTACTGAAATATATTGTTTTATTATTTCTCTAAAATTTGCCATCTTTTCATTTTTACCCTAAGGCAGGGTAAAAAGGGACAGTCAAGGAGCAAACTGATCCAACTTTTAATTTTTGGTTTTGAAAAGATTTTGCGAAAAAACATTATTCAATCAATGCAAAATACAAAATTTATGGGCACTTTTAGATCACACTGTATATAACATTGGTCTGATACCTCATCAGTAGAGTTGGAATAACTATTAATTCAATTTATTTCTTGCAAAATAGTTTTTTTTAACTTAGTTTACTTTTTTTACTTTCTTCTTATTTTTTACACTTTTTCCTGGATTTAGCTGATTTTTTTTACCCCACCCACACGTAAACTTTAATAGTGGTTATTTATAAAACGATTGGATCTAACATAAAAATGTTAATATATATTACAGAACAATTGAACAAAATATACCTAAAAATTATATTCAGTATCATAAACTAAATAAAAGAGCTCGAAACAAAAAAAAAAACATTTGTTATAAATTTTATACATAGCCGTTTATCCCCTGATTTCGATCTCATAGAAATTAAGGTGATGGCTGGTTACATATCTTTAGCATGTTACTTTAAAATAGTATAGTTCAAAAATCTTACAAAAATTATATAAGTTTTAATAATAAAAAATCTATCCAATGTGAATAGGTTAACCTTAGGGTTACCTTAAGAAATTAATAATTTAATTAAAAATTTAAATTTAATACAATTGATTATCATTATTATTTATATTATTATTATTATTTCTTTTATTATATATTTGCTGTTAAATCATAGCAAAATAGCTTACAGAATTACGTGTAATTTTGATTGCTGTTTATTAATTAATAAAAAAAATATTTTGCAAGAGTAATATCTTTCACAACGAATAGGGAAGTTTTAGTTTGTTATTTACTGAGCCTCATTTTAGGGGCTTGTAACCAAAAGTGGATTATGTAGAAATATAAATACTATCTGATAAATAAATATATATCTATTAATTAAAACTCTATTGCACATTTGGCAAAAATAGTATTTAAAAAATCGTGACTAGATTAGGATGTAAAAAAATAAGATCGCCTCGTCTTACTGTCCTCAATAATGTTGTTAAATTATTAGAGATATTTTATTAAATATTTAAGAAACATTGGTGTATCTCATGGTTATAAATACTATAAATTTATCCATATGCCAGCAATAAACACGTTTTATCATACCCACCGGCATGTGACACTCTCTCCCCAAAAACTAATAACTATTGTGCAACATTATATATAGGTACCCCATGTATGATATCAGGCATAGTATTTATATGGCAATATGTATGAATAATATTGCTTTGCAACTGCATAGTATCATTTCTCCTCACCGACAGATGTGTTAATTTGGGGAGGAGCTAATTATCATCGACCAATGGGAGTGATTATAAATCTACCCCATATATATATATATATATATATATATATATATATATATATTATAACAATTGTTCCCTTCGATATGTAAAGAATTTATTATATCGCTTTGTTGTTGAGCATTCTACATTTTAGCGTTGGCTCCATGAAAAATTAGCTAAGCCAAATGAATTGATTCAATTGAAATCGCACAGAATTCAATCTATGAAATGTGTATAGATTAAATATTTGATATCCGTTTTGCAATTGATTTGCAATATAATATAGTAGCAGAATTTGTAACAGTTGATTGAAAAGTGACTTTTATTTTGAATATTTATTATTTTAGGATTTATATAATAGCTCATATGAAATATTAACAATGTATTTGGAAATAGAAATATGAATTGTATGATGAAATATACAATATTTTTTTATTTTATATTTTCTGTAATATTTTCCACTTCACTTGAATTAAGAACACGAACATTTCACTTAAACCTGAACAAATATTTTTATTATAATTGCCAGTTTTTTTTAAATATCTGGTTAAGTTATATTGATAAGAATAAGACAATTCCAAAAGGTATTTTTGTCTTTTTTATGCTTAATTTTGAAAAGTTGAGTTATAGAATTAAAATAAAATTCTATTGTGTAATTAAAAAAACAATTAAAATACTTTAACATGATTTGGTAAAGATTGATCATTCTATTTTTTTATTATTAGCATGTCTCTTTCGATTAGTCATACTTCCAATATTTATGTATATGAAATTATCTATCAAGAGATTTAATTATCAAATCGAATTGCGCATTTTTTAACGTTTTTCGATAATATATAGTTCATACTTCTTTAATTCATAAGGGTTCTTTTCACCTGCTGTTTGATATTTTGTTTGCTAATAATAAATAAAGCATATTAAGTTTAGGTTTAATTTTTTTCCAGACCAGTTTGGATAATATTAATTGAAACCACTCTTGATTAGTTTTGCACAAAAAAAATCGATCAAACAGTAATTTTGTAAGTTTTGATTAACCCATTTTTTTTCCTAATTGTGAAATCTCTAAAACTATTTTAAAAATCTTCATTCTTGTTGATAACTACTGGTCTGAATTATCTTCTTGACATCACCTGTGCAATGTATTTCAATTTTTTTTTTGAATATTCTGGAAAACTTGCCAAAAGTATGAAGGAAGTTTATGATATGAATAAATCTCACTATATATTCAATTAAATAATAATATAAAAGCCATAATTGATATTTATTAAACATTGGTATTTCACTACCAAAAAGATTGTGCCATATAATTGAAAATTATAAATCGTAGGTATATCTATTCTTCGTTGTGTGAGGCATAGTTATTATAGGATAATATCATTATAAAGCACTTAATTCGTACTAAATCTCATGGATAAATCTACAGATTGAATATAATAGAAATATAATATTTTAAATCAATAAACCAACAAACCATTTTATTAACTGAATATTTGTTTGTTATTATATGCCACCAAATTGTGAATAGTATCCACGTTTTTAATCCTTACATCAACTAATAATATCAACTTTGTCAAAAAAATAAGCCATCTTCATAAATATTTACTTTGTTCTATTTTTTGCCGCATTAAACTTACGCGACATCATTTTCGACACAAGTGTGAACTAAAAAAAGACCTCTATCAGACCTGTCTGTGGGTCCACTGGACCTCTAATATTTTGAATTCTGAAACATCACCTTTCCATTGTGACATTTCTTTCGGGTTTTGAGTGAGCTGTCAATCCAACAGTTATTTTTTATTCTCGTCATTTTTTCAGATTCATCTAATAAAAAATATGATCTCATTCATTTTTTTCTTGAATGAAATTCTTGGACGCCGAAATTTTTAGGTTTTATGTCGCGGATGTCTATCGCATAATCGACAAACTAAGGATTATCTAGGATTTCGAAGGATATGAATGGTTTCGAATTAAAAGTTTGTATAGGAACGGTTCTTATCTGCGACAAATATTTTAAAATAAAAACTGCCATTTCGTTTATGAAATGAGATTGGGATCGACTACATTTTATGAATAAAAGGCAAATTGGTCGTTAGTGAAAAGCTTTTAATATTTTTTTCTTTAATTTAATCAATTTATTATCAATGTTATGGCACGCAATCGATATTGATCATTATATTTTATTTTTAACGTTTGAAAGTCTCTGTAAAAACTGTTATGATAAGATGCGTGTTAAACTATTTTATTTATAGTTACTTAATGAATGAAAAGTCAAAGGGTAGAGCGGTTCTCAAAGGTCCGTGGGTAAAAAAAAGCTCATTACCGATATTTCAAAATCTAGTAAAATTGAAATGTTTTTTTACATTATTTGAAAGTGGAGGGAGAAAGATGTATAACCAGCCATAACGTAATATTTGAAAATCAATAAAAAATGTATTTTTGAGTGCAGTTAGTTTTTGAGGTTATGAGCACTGTTGTTTAGTTTACGGGACTTTATTAACAGAATACTTTATTTTGTTGCTTAGATGTGTTGCTAATTTTAAGTTACATTCAGCTTTATTTTCTAAATATATTTAGATAATATAATCTCTATAAAAGCTTACACGCTGGTGTGGTAAAAAGACCAACTAAACCTTTATCCTGGCACAGGTGTAAATAATAAAAAATATTAAACATAAAAGTAAATTGTTAAAAAAGTTAAAATTCTTGAGTCAAAATAAAAAAAATAAATTTTTTAAGAGATAAATAAATTAAATAGATGTTTCTGACAAAATTCCAGATCAAAATTATATACAGTGTTAACTCTGTGAAAAATGTACCTACGCAATTTATATTTTGCATTGGCAGAATATTATAGCCATTATTTCGTAAAATTAGAAATAAGACATTTGACCTGTTTGTTGCCCGGGCGTCCCATTTTACCCCGCTTATGGGGTAAAATAGGCCAGATGACAAATTTTTGAAATACAGCCAAAAATAACATAATTCTACAATGATGAGTTAGCTGGGAGTTTTACTGAATGTTGTCAGATAGTTGTATGTTTGATGTGTGTTGATCGTTGTGATATAATTGATTGATTTTCACAATGCACTTAAAGCTCAAAACTCTAAGTCCTGCCCTACCTATACAATCGTAAGTATTTCAATTAACCGCAAAGCTTTAGCTATAGCTATAGAAAAAAAACTTTTGGGCTTTCTTATTTCTTATCTTAGTAATTTGACAATATTTTTTATATCATATTACTATTTTAACTCTCTACTCTTTCAGCTGTCGTAAGTGATCAGATTTATAAATCTATTTTGGTGGTCTATAGATAAATAATAAAATACTGCGGAAATGCCTAAATTACCTATTATCTCAAAACACCTCTATTCCTTTATTTTCACTACAAATCATATTTCCAACGTAAACTGCCAGTTTCGCAAAATGTGTCCGAATATAAATTTAAATCCTGGTGTGGGATCGTTCGCATGTGTGTTTATGTAATGCACGTCCTGAGTTTTTTATATGTTGGCTTTTTAATGCTAAAAAGCATCATTCACACTAGATTAGCCCTCGCTAATTCCGTATACTGATAGGGGCGTATAATAATGCATTCGAATAAGGGACGTTTTGCGCACATACATACATACATACATATATGTATACAGTTTCTATTGTCGCTGCCGAATCGTACAATTCCAAAAGGAAATAACTTAGTAAATATGTGAGAAAGGGGACCACAGATATAACTATTAGATGGTAAGCTAGGCATCCAATAGGTGATACAAGTTATATTACAACTGAAGTTACTGTTGAATTGAGAAATTCTTTTAGCTAGTAGCGAAAGATATTACAATTACAGCTAGCAGAATAATAAAGTAGAAGAAATAAATCTATTAGACCGAAAGCTAGCAACTAGCATTATAAATCACATTGCCATATACTCTTTCGTTACGAGAGTGTTTTCTGCAGAAGCGATGCTGCTGTATAAGACAGTAAACCGCCCAAGTATTTGTTACACAAAATATTATCAGTTTTTTTAATCATTATAGCTGAAAATTACAGTTCTAAAAAATGAAAGCCACAATAACAAATAGAATTCTTTGACACAGTGACAAATATTACTGCAAAGTTTGTCACTCTGGATGTCGTCTATTCGTACACTAAGGTCGTCATGTGTATGTCGTTTATAGTAGTAAAAGTATTAAATTTGCTGTTGAATAACAAAACTTTCTTTTTATATTCCTTCATATTTAGCATTTTAGCTAGAATTTGATTAAAGTAAGCGAAATTATTTTAATTAACTGTAAATATTCCTTAATGATTTGCTTTAAGGCGAAAAAATGTAAAGTGTTTTTTTTTTTAAATTTAAATACATACATAATATCTTCTACTAAATATAAATTCGTATATTATTTGCAACAATATATTAGCAGTCTGTGAAATTATTATGAAAGTTATTATTAATTTATATTAGTTAAGCGATATTTTTCATAAATATTTTATAATACATTTCAGTTGAACCCAACCGAAATTAAGTATTTTGCACACTATTTAAATTTAAAAAAAAAATTAAAATTAAAATTTACCTATCAAACCAAACCGTTTAAAAGGCATAATTAATAATGTTATTTTCTCTTTATTCGAAACTAAGGTGCACACAGTCTAACATGATTGTTATTATTTTTTGGTTGAATACAATATTTATCGATTCATTTATTTATTTTTAGAGTACTTTATAATTTCATCAAAATATCATAGGTCTGCGAAGAGTGATTTAATTACAACAATTTATCACATTTTGGAATAATGAGCCGTTCCATAATTTCAAAATCCTATCTTCTCAATCTTAAAGTGCTAAATCTTGATACTTATGGATTAAGTCCATGATTTACGTATTTCAAGTGGCAAATTTTTACTTACAGCTAGTTTATTTACTTATATTGAACATAAATTGGTAGAAGTCTTGTCGATTTCAAATGATTTCATATGACAATAATATTTAATACTCTTCAATAAACGAATAACTATTGAAATACATATGTCACATTACAACCATCTATTATTGCTTTAAAAACCCTTTTTAGTAATATTAGGAATTAAATTATCAGCTAAGAAAAAAATGAGAATTACTAATGTACATCAGTTTGTGAGTAATAAATTTGTATCAATTTGAAAGAGACGAGCTTTTCTGGGCATTTCGATCTGTTTCATCTCAATGTAGTACTAGCTCTCAGGCTACTCAGTTTAAGCAAACGTTGGCACAAAAATATCAGTGCAAAAAACTAAATAAAAAATGAAAGCCGAGGGTTAAATCTCACCCAATGCAGAATAGCCGACTTGCAATACGACACTAGGAACGCGATATGATACGCCATGCTGTCCGAGATGTGACAATTGTTAGATAAAAACATCCATTCTATCTACTTCAGCATCGAAATATTTGAAATAATGGCCAGCTTGGTAAAAAAATACGTTTTTTATTTTTCAATAGATCAGTTTGCCATTGGGTAATAATTTATTTAGGGAATTACAATTTCAGTACCAAAAGAAATCAAGCATGGAGCATTAAAAATTTTTCCTATGGAGACGTTAAATAATATTTTTTAGTAAAATATTGATCCTACAATTCATAAACTTGTTATAATACTAAAATTATACGAATAAACTATAATTCTTATATAAACAATATTTCTCTATAACTCAGAAAATGCCTGTACTGATGAGAAGGATATACTAATCGAATTATGCTTCGTAGAAAATAGTTCTTAACATTTTCAAATTTTTAAATAAAAAGTTTATTTCACACTTTATGGTGATAAACCGTTTTTGAAAGTTATGTACCTGAATAATGATTTAAATGTAATTAGTTCAATGTTTGTCACTTTGATGTTTATATTAATAATTAATAAGGGGTAGTAAAAATCAAAAATCAATTTTTTTGCATATCTTAACTTTTTAAGATCTTCTGAACAAAAAGTGCCAAAAGTGGTAATTGATTTTATAGAGAGCGGAATGTCCTATTTGTAGGATTCAAAAAACATTTTATTTGTATTGACAAAATAAAGAACTGATGAAATTTTTGGGAAGGCAGATCTAGCTGTTTCGGAGATCCAATAAAAAAAAAGAAAAAACTTGACGGACAAAAATGATCATTAGACATATACACATCAAATTATCACATATGTTAGAGATTTTAATAATAAGATCAAATTTTGTTTACTTTTCTACGGGTTCCGTACCAATGTTTATCCGTTAACTGAGACGCGGCGCCCACGCGCTTATTTTGTTTCTACGCAGCGTATTGCGATTGCTTTGAAAAAAAGTTCAAAATTTCCAAAAAAATTTAGAGTATAAAAAAATCAATGTTTTCACAAAGGTCAATTTTTCTCAAGAATTTTAAAAACCTCCAAAATTATTTTTTTTCAGAGATCTTAAAGAAGATTGATTATTTTTTAATAATTTTAATTTTTGGTACGTGAAGTTACAGCAATTTGCTTTAAGGCACGATGCCATGCACCACTAGTTATTATTTATAATAATTAGGTGCATATTTTTAATTAATGAACAGAGATACGATGTTTTTATTTTTATTTTTATTCAAATGAAAAAATGGTTAATTTCTTTACAAAATGTTTGATCAAGAAGTATTGATTTTTCTGCTATTTCTAACACGAATCGTATGACTACTATCTATAAATAACTTTGTATTTTTAGAAAAAGAAATAGTGTTTTGATATCAATGATATAAATATTAAATATAATTCCAATAGATATTTAAACAACAAATATTTATTTAACCTTTTATATATATATAATATGTATTTCTAAAACAGGAAGACACAATAAATAATCTCAATATCATAAACTTCAATCTTAATGCCATAACCCAACATTTCCTCACTTCTATCTCAAGTTGATCCTCAGAAGTATAAAAGTCTGTCAAATATCATATTCGAGAAGACATAAAGCAATATCTATGTTTGAGATCTAAACAATAATTTGATATGATATTAATGTATTCTATAAGTCTATTAACATGGAGTTGAACAAACATTCGGGGTTATCAAAACAAAGATCGAAAAAAAATCAGACTCATTGATCGTAATCAAATCTATACTATGAAATTATATAGATCGAGTCATTTTATTTTTTTAGAATGGTTTCAAAGATAATTTATTAAATTATATTATTTACTTATATTTTGTCATAATTTAATGATATGTCTAGTAGTACTACTAACACTAGTAGTGTTTTAAGGGTAATTTATGTATGTTCCATAAAAATCTAATTATATAATTGGAGATAAATATAAATTATTAAAATCTTATTTTCAATTGTATTTGAAGTAAAGTTATAATTACACGTACATTTTATTCATATGATCAACGTATGTTGGTTAATCTTAGTGGTAAAATAATCACTACGTTCATTTCCAAAGTCATCAAATTCTCTGATAAAATGAATGAATAGCATTAATGTCAAAGCGATTGTTATTTTTGAAATATGAAACTTAATTCATTCACATTTTGTCCCTCGTCCAAATGCTGTCTTCGAAATTGCCTTTAGAAAAGATTAAGATTACGCGCTCGAAACATTGACAACACAACAGGAAAACAATGAAATTGACATTTTTGATTTTTATTTGATGGACAGATCGTTGTAAATAATGTTTCAGTACACAAACTTAAATACTTGTTTTAATTTTCTTGTTTGTTATTAGCAATTACTTCTTTCAACAAGTTTAAAATATGAGTGAAAAATGTGTTTTTGAAATTTGAAAAAAGGCAAAAGATTTATTCGCTCTGAAGGGAAACCAGAGTAAATGTGTTTTTGCATAATCTATTTTTTATAACTAGAATTATTGTTATATTTAGATATATACAGATACATACAGATTATTGCATGAGGATGAAACAGTGAAATGTAGTTGGTAAAGTTTTTGAAAAATTGTTTGTTACATAAAACAGTTCGATAGAAACCATAAAGACATACAAGTCGTATTGTAGATTCACTTATAAAGGTATAGAAAAATTTCTGAAAAATACTAGAAAAGAAATATTTTTATCTATAATAACAATCAAAAACAATTAAACAGATTAACTGACATCTACTGAAAACCAACAATCGCAAAATTAATCAAAAATATGATGTATTTACACTGTAATTACAATCAGTTAAACATAGAGAAAAGAAGCACATATATTTTATTATATATTTGTGTCGACTACAACTAAAATATATGGTTTACAAACATCTAAAAAATATATTTTGAAAAATTATAAATTTTCATAAAGCAGGTTGAATGAAGGTTATTATTACGAGAATATTAATAAAAGCCTTTAATTATTTAGAGTTGTGCATAAATTCTGCTTATGGCGGTTCTTCAGTTTTGTTATACCAATATAATAAAAATTTAACATTATTAAATAGTTCAAATTGTTTAACTGATTTTTTTTTTAAATATACTTTCATCTACATTATCGATACAAAATACAGAATCAGAAAGACATTTTCAAAATTCATTATGCCATCTAATAACTTTTGTCCTGGAAGATTTACTTCTTTTATTACACCCTTAGAATTGAAATTTTGACCAGACTCATAATACAAAAAATTTCTAATTTAACCACATTTTTCCTGCCCTATAATGATTTAGTATGCTTTAGGAAATGTAGATCATACACTCTATTCATATACAAAGTTTCATAAAATATGCAAAAAAAAATCTGTTATTTATTATGAGGCAACATCCTGACCTACCATTATCAAAAAGTTATGAGCATGATTTCCAACTGATAACTTATAGACAATTTTTAAATTTATAAAATGGGTTCATAATCTTGTGAAAACGTGGACAATTTTTTTTGCCATTTTCTGTTGATTCTGAGAAACTGCTTCGTCGATCGTCTCGTAAAACTAATCAATACAAGTTTTTATAGAGTTACATCAAATGGCTTTTAAATTTATGAACATAAAATTATGCATATTGCATAATAATTTATAGAATAATTTCATATTATAATTGAAAATGGCTTATGTACTTTTGTCTACAAAGTCAATAATAATAAAGAAAAGCTCGGTGTATAGCCGAGCATCTCAATTTTCTTCTCAAACGATTCAGAATGATTTGAAACGATAACAGAAGATAAAATTAGCAAAAGTTGGTAAAGAGTCATTAGTTGTTTTCAAGTGCCAACATCTCATAGAACTGTGAAGTTCTGGTTGCGTTCTAAAATAAAAATATTTTATTCATTTCATTGTGTATGCAGAAACTCCAGTTCTGCCACAAAAATACTATTTACACTTCTTAATTATTCGCGTAACACAAGAACGATACCTATCCTACCCTCGCAGAGTCGTTAATTGCCAGTAACGTCTATATAATACCAATAACAATATAAATATATAAATAGAGCATATATATATATGTTAAGTTCACGATACTTTGATAAGGGTAAACGTAGTCCGATGGATTTATTTTGACATGTAGGCAGATGTGTAACGAAAACTGAAAAACGCCTTCAACTACACCACGTTAAATGATTTCTTACATTTGTCTGGATGTTTGTATACAATAGACAATGTAATAGAAAACAGAAATTCAAACTTCGCCGCTGTGGGCTCGGGTCTTACGAGGAATACAATTCGACTTCTCTATGCGTGGAAAGTAGACTTAGGGTGATGTCACATCAGTATAAAATATAAATTACTTTACTTTTAGCCATAATTACCAGCTTTAAATCAAAGGTCCCGGGTTCGATATTCACTTTGAGCAGCCTGCTGTCAAGCAGTACTAATCAATTTTCACTTGAAAATATATATAACAATATGATGAAAACATGCCTCATCCGGTAAAACTTCATCAATAATTACTCGTCCTATTACAAAAATTATAATAATAAAATTTATCACATTGAGATAAAACAACTTTTTGGGTTGCCATCTATAAAACCGACGTAGTATTAAGTCAAATCAGCACAACAGCTTATATGATTCTTAATTGACTGCTGTTAGTGCTGTTCAAACAATATTAAACAAATAAAAAAAAAAATTATAAAATATATTCCAATTTTTAATACATCGAGTTTGCATAGTTAAAGATATTTATAAATATTTTATTTTATTTAAACTTCACATTATTTAAATTTCATATTATTTATTTTGACAAAAATCTTTGAACAAAGAAGAGAATTTGATGGAGAATTGATATACAGATAAAAAATATTTTATTAACATATTTCCATATGAAAGTATTACGTAAAAACTATCTTAATAATAAAATTAATGATAATGATAAAATTTCTTGCATTTATATTATAAAATTAAATTTAAACATATTTTAATAGCAAAAAGCAAATCCCAAAATATATATTTTGGAAGAAAATTTATCATAGTTGTTAACGAATATAATACTTATTTAATACTTAAAATACCTAAAATGAATACCTGAAATGAAAATATCATATTCTAATATTATCTAAAGTTTTTAATTACCTGACTCATTTGCTTCTTCTTGAAATTTTTGACACCACGATTACATAAAAAAAATTTAAAGGTAAAAACTTATAACAAAAACTTATAATACGTATAATAATTATTGAATATATATTTGATATTATGATGTTATTATAATTCGCATTCGCCTCAAACTAATAGTATGATTGTGAAAATTTTGGCCTTATGTTTGTAAGTTTCCACCTACAGAAAAAACGATCATTTTTTGCTTTTGAGCGTGTCATTATAATGGTTAAGAATATGGGTTTGTACAACCTAGTCCCAAGTTTAATCCAAATCTCAGCCAGCTCTAAGTCAAGCAGTATGATATCAAACTCACATTTGAGGTTTTAGATCTCAAATATAAAATCAAATGAAATCGCTTTCCATGGACAGAGATATGCATCAGATATACGCATAATAGAGAATAATGATTGACCCTAGGGTTGTTCTGCTAAAAGTCTAAAAATCTCTGCTAAAATTCTAAATGCAAAAAAGTACTAGTTTGTGATGTACGATGGCAAACATAAAGAACTGATCCCTGTTATCTTATTTTGGTCTGACATCGGCCTAAGCCCAAAACATTCTTCTTTCTGAACTAGATTGTGATGAGCTTGTCTTTAAAGGATTATTTCGAACAATACAACATGCACACATAAACGTTTTATGAAATGTAATATTGAAAGGTATGTGAAATGCTTTGAAAGTGATGACGTGTATCCTGAATTCATGTCAAAATATTCTATTGCTGAAAATCAACGTGCTTTTTCTATGAGAATGTTGCTGAAAGTATAATGGGTTTGGCGTAGAATTGATGAATGGCTATGAAATTGGCTAGAATAAATACTTTAATTCACTTTGAAATATTATTTGATGGAGATACCAGCCGAGAAATAATATATTGATGTCCAAATTTATTTTTAAATTGTATCTGTAATTTTTTTATATGTAGTTTTAACAGAATATTTATTTCTGTATTCTACTAATTTGAATTGCAGCTTTAAATTTTACTTTTCTCATGCTGAGATTATGAAATGATTATGAATTTTTTTCTGTATTTTCATTCATTTCTCTAATATGGACTCATTCCAATTCTCTTTTCTTTCTGCAGTCGTATGAAGTATAGGTTTATCTTCACTTCCATGTTGATTATGTAAGTTTTTTTTGTGTTTTTTCTTTTATTTTTCTAATATGGATCCAATCCAGTTTTCTTTTCTTTCTGTAGTAGTATGCAATAAAGTCTTAAAATCCATAGTTGCATAATAATATAAGCATATTTGTTTAACTGTCATTTTGATCACAAAAGTTTTCAAAAGTTATTTAAAATTACCGGTGCTGTTTAAGAATATTATCTCTCTATTTTTCTCAATAGAATCACCTTGTACGACACGTTTACCTACGTATTGCACCATAAACAAAACAACTATTGATTATTAATACCATAATTTCGACAATAGTTTATTTTCTTGGTAAAGATTTTGAGTATTAGTTGTCTAGGGCTTTGTACGGTATTAGATTGATTCTAGGAATCTGGTAGGTATTTAGGAATTTCTGGCTTTTCAGACATGCCGGAATCTAAATATCCCTAAATTTGATTTGAAAAGTAAGAGACTGCTGGGTAATTATTAATTATTGGGACCAAATTAATACAAAATGATGTAATAATATTATTTTAATATATATTTAGATAATATAAAAATAAAATTAATTCTGATTTTGCTAATATAACAAAAGTTTTCATTTATCATTGAATGATGTGAAGTGAATTTTATTGATATTTTATATAATTTTATTAAATTTATACTTTTAAATTGAGTATTAATACATAATCTGATGTAAAGCCTAAATTTAGTAAAGCTACTTTTTTGTAGATATTGCAAGTTAGTATTTCGTTTATTGCATTCAAGCTTTACAAAAGTTGTTTCTTCAAGACAAAAGTTTAAAAATAATTTTGTAAATATCAAGCTCATTATTATGATTATTACTATAAAGGTATAGTAAAAGCATAGCTTTTAAAATATCTACTAAATCATGTCTTTTAAAAAAACAAGAGTGTGTTTTTATTTAACAATAATTCTTTTCTGTTTAGATTCAATTATTATTTTACTGGACATTTTTCTACATTTGTGTTATTTTTTAAATATAAATTATCATGTTACATATACATTTATTATTGATTTTTTATGATGATTAATAATGAACAACACTTTTAAATCATGTTACATACTTAGATTGATATTATTATTTGGTTGATTATAGAAAATCAATAGGTACATTTAACAATTAATTAAACATATCAATGAAATTTTCATTGACTTCTTTGTCGCATTCACCTAAATTTTAAATGAAAATTTCAAGCATCATTTATAATCTATTTATAAAATAATTTTAGAGTATCCATGATCCAATTGACTAATTAAGTCCATAATACGTCTAAAATCCTATTTAATTAAAGAAGTTTATAACAAGCGTTATTCTTACGAATTTAGACTTGTCAAAAGCTGATATGCACTTCTTAAAGATTATAATACTTCATAAAAAATATTTTAGATATAATAAGTTAAATCAATAAGGATCATCAGCATATATATTTTTACTTAGATGCAGGTATATTTATTTTAATACGTTTTTAATACAAGATAATCATGCATCTAATTGTAAGTGTTGGAGATCATACTCATGATTCAACCGCACAGTAGCACAACTTTAACTGTTTGAGAATTTGATCTTTTCTTCCAAGTAAAGAGGATATTGTATTAAAAAGCAATATGTCAAAATTTTAAACCATTGGTAGCCAACATGAGGTCCAAAGTTACACTGTAACGTCACATCCATGCATAATAGTATGACCAGAACCCTATATACTTACACAATGTATTGTTAATCGTTTATTAATTACAACAATATACAATTATGGGTGTTTCAATAAATTATTAAATTAAGTAGATTTAACTATTCAAACTTGAATCATATACTGATTAGTTAAAATATTAAATGCAGACATTAAATAAAGAATATAAACGTTTTAAGTTATCTCTAAATGCGTGTTAATTGAAATTGTATTAAAAAAGCGTTTACCACAAAATTTATATAAATTCTACTCGGAAGTTGGTCCATAAATTTAATAAATAAATTTTACCTGATAACGATCTCTGCAAATCAATGATTTTGATGTAGTACGTAAAATTAGTGAAAAAACATAATATACAGTTCAACAAATTGTTTATCAATGTCAATTTTTATATGTAAATTTTGGATCCTGAATTAAATTAGATTCTTAAATCGCTCCAAAAGGAAATTCTGAAGTGATTGATAATTAATTGACTTATACAGTATTTTTTGCAGAAAGGATTATAGCATAGTAATTAAAATTGTTTAAATTTAATTAATCTATAAATTAGATTCGGAAGTTGGTGAATAAACTCTATAAATAAGTTAGATATAAACAGTTCAATAAATTGTTTATCAATTACAATTTTTATATTTAAATTTTGGATGCTGAATTAAATTAGGTAGATTCTTAAATCGCTCTAAAAGAAAATTATGAATCATATAGTGATAAGATAAAAAATTAACTTACACAGTATTTTTTACAAAAAGGATTATAGCATAATAGTTAATTGTTTAAGTTTTAATCTATAAATTAGATTCGGAAATTGAAGAACCAAACTCTATAAGTAAGTTTATCTAAATTATATCAATCTGTGTAAATAAATTTTTACCTGATAGTTCTAATAGTCTTTTTAATTTAACAGATAAAGGCTGATAAATTAGATGAATTCATCAATCTATTCTACTACCAGCTTCAAATGACAAATAAATGTTTTCCAAATTTAACAAGATTTTACAACAATAGTATATTTTGTTAGAGTTATTATTTATATTATATTAACAGACCATATTTATATTATATTAAAAGACCATAAAGACTGAATAAATTATTATTAGTAAATCTAATAATGATGATACCGTGCAAAGGCTATTCTTTGGAAACATATTGCTATTTATATTGTTATGTAAAAATCGATGTCACTATTGCTTGGCATCAGGCTGTCCGAGGCGGATATCGAATTTGGAACTACTGGTTGAGAGTCAGTAGTGTCCATAGCTCTTATTACTAACCCATGGAAAAGCCTACTTTAATAATTGTCAATATTTTAAATTTCCACCAATACTTCAAAATGTATTAACCAAGAAGTTTTGTTTAGTTTTTGAGACATTCACTCGCCAGTCAGTTGTGCATTACAGTTTCGTCATACATTAATTTTATTTTCCTTATATTTTTGTCAAAGTCAATCAAAATATTTCATCATCCTGTGAGCAGATTTTCCGTGTTATTTTAAATAAACATATATATGTGATCTATTCCATTTTGCCACCAGTGATACGAGACACCAGAAGATTGCAAAGTACACACCCAATGCGAGTTTAGCAAACAGTTTTGGGCTTAAGAAAGGGTAATCAGCAGGGTTCCTGATTCAATTGCTCTGTTATCACACACAGGTGGTCTTTTGGTGTTCTTCGTTCAACAGTCGGCAATAGTAATCAGGTTTTGTTCGACGGATTAGTGGTTTTCTAATAAACTGCTAGCACTCTCGATCACTACGTAATATATATTGTGAAATGTAAAAGGTCCGAGTAATAAGCCACCGAAAGCACCGCGGGTGGACATAGTAATAATCTTTCAGGGAATGACATTCCATGAAAGAATTAAGGCTTTGAAATCTTGTGAAGTTTTCTTCTTATCTTATATATTTGACACAAAATTATAATATGCAAAATGTATGCAAATGATGCAATCAATATAATAGATATTTATTTAGAGAAATCGTTACGGTGTTTGTTTTGTCATAATGAAAATGTTTATATATCATATCAAACATTTTTTTTATTTCAATATCTGTTAAAACTGCTAAATAACACAACATCTAGTAAATAAATATATAGTAACATAATATAAATAAAATATAGTACAAAATAAAGGATAGTATTTCCATTAAAATGATATCCACATATACTAGCATATTTACACATATATTAAATATTATAAAAAAATAATTATGTACATACTTCAATATATAGGTAGTAACAGCATTTGGTTCTAAAAATTCGTACATCAATAATAACTTTATTTTTAATTTTTATTTTATTGATTTCATCCAAGTTTTTGGGCTAACAAACCATACTCTTGAGTTCCGTCCCAACCTCGGCCAAGTTCGATATAAGGCAGTATGATACTAAAATTTTTCGTGTTCATAAATAATATTCTTTATTTTCTATTTTCATTTAAGTGATTTTATCCGAGTATTTTTTGAATTCACTTACTTACTATAAAGCAGCCGGAAAACAGTGGTTAAAGACGAGTCCTGGGTTCGATTTCAACATCGGCCAAGTTTGATACTTGGCAGTATGATATCAAATTTTACTTCGTCATCAATAATAAACTATATTTTTTGTTTTCATTTTATTGATTTTATCAATGAAATATTGAGTATATTTTGAATTTACTTATTTACTATCAGGCAGGCGCAGGGCAGTGGTTCAAAACGAGTCATGAGTTCGATCCCAAAATCGGCCAATCTCGATATAAGGCAGTCTGATATCAAATTTTTCCGTTTTCATCAATAATATCCTTTATTTTTTATTTTCATTTAAGTGATTTCATCCAAGTATTTGTTGAATTCACTTATTTATTATCAGGCAGCAGCAGGGCAGTGGTTAAAGACGAGTCCTGGGTTCGATCCCAACATCGGCCAAGCTCGATATAAGACAGTATGATATCAAATTTAAACTAGAGGTGATAGATCTAAATATTAAAATCTAAAGTGAAAATCGCCTTTCGTATGAATTGCTGTATCAGATATAAGTCAAACATAGTACATAGTAATATAAAATAGTTGTTGACCACTGGGTTGCCCTCATATTTCCCTCTCGGTTAGAACATAAGTTAGGAATCATAGCTCAAAAAATATACTGTTAAAATATCAATTTTTTGATAATGATAAGGAAAATGGGAAAAGCTCGAACACTTAAATTATGCTCTTCTTTTGATATTGATCTCAAAACATTCAATGTTCATAGTGATATATGTTGATGTATTTCTTTGGTAAATTTTCCAAACTATGCCTTCAAATTTAAAGATATAAAATCTTTTTTTTTCATTTATCGCCAGATCCTAATAGGGCGCCTTAATAATAATTTATTTTAGAAATGTTTTCTAATCTATCCTTAATTCTATACTATGTAAAACTTAGATTTATTTATTAATTCAAGTGGAGGTTGTAACCAATGAACCAAATATAATAAATATTTCAGGCCCTTGTTAAGTTTGTTATATTAACTCATACAATATATTCATGTTTCTCATTATCCCCATTTCTAAAAATATGTCCTTAAAATGTAAAATAACACTGTCTTTTACCACTCGGTGGTCTCAGTCCTAGTATATTATTGTACAATTATGATATTGTACCTGTCTACCTATATGTAAGCGAAAAAGAAACGAAGTACAACAGTCATTTCACGGTTGTTAGAAGTTGTTGAAAGATTATCCTTCCAAAGCGGTATGTAACAATTTACAATTATTTCTAAGCCGTATTGTTAAACGGATGCGGCAATATATTATGAGATTTTGACAGAACGAGTTCGAGACTTACAAGCTAGAATAATTTTTTACCTCTTAGTTTTGTGAAATTTGAATTTACTGATGATCATCCGAAATTTAGCTTCCGAGGAACATTTAAAAGTTTGAATATTTATAATGTTAATTTGCATTAAAACAAATCGTATGTACGAGATTTTATTTTAAATAATTTCAATGTAACTTTAGCATTACACAATTATTGGGTCATTCGGTAGAGTGGGGCTTAAAATCCAAGGTCATCTCGAAAACAAGCAAAATATAGGATTTTTTAGTGACTATTTTAAAGTAGAAGGCAAATGGACAAAACAACCGATCATCATAATTCTTACGATGTCTCTATCAGGAGATAAACAAAAATGAATCAATATTCATACCAAAAAATTTTTTTTTGCAAGTATCTAGTTCTTTTAATTTTGAGCACTTGTTTTTGGTTTATGATAGCTGATTTTTTAGATATATGTCATTCAGTTGTTCTACAAGATGTATTTAGTTATTTATTTAGTTAAGTTAGAATAAACAGTTCCTTTTTACTTATTCTCTATAAAAGCTTATATATGAGTTGTGTACAAATTAACCAACTAAACCTTAGCATTGGCAAAGACATAAGAAAAAAATATTAAATAAAAAAGTATATTAAGTTTAAAAGAATGCAATTTTACATGAGACAAATAGTTATTAAACATTCAATAACTGTTTCGAAATACTAGATCAAGATTGTATTCAACAAACCTGTAAATAATGTTATTATAAAAAATTTAAATCACTTTTGTTGAATAATATAGCTACTATTTGGTATTTTTTTTAATATTTGAAAAAAAAACTTTGGTTTTATTTTGTTCCCTGAATGTCATTTCTTACCCGCACATAGGGCAAAATGGGACAAATGCCAAATTTTAGAAAGGTAGTAAAAAATCATTTCTTTAATTAAGAGTTAACTGGGAATTTTACAGAAAATAATTAGTTGTTTGTTTGATACATATCATGTATTAAACTATATTGTCTTATAGTTCGTTTAGTTTAGATAGTATAATTACTGAAAGTCAAATTGGACCTGTGCGCCCCACCCAACCCTATTACAAAAATGTTTAGCATACTCACAGTATTTTTGTTTTTTGTTTTTTAGATTATTTTAATATACGTAATGTACTTTAATGAAGTTATAGCATATTATTTTCTTGATCATATATTGATTTTCCATAAAATTGAAAAGAATTTATCTAATGCAATTATTTTAATATCTCATTTGCCATCAGTGTTTTATAATTCCATTTATATTGAGACCATTCTCACTTGACTTCGTCCACACAAAAATATATGAGCTTGAATTTAAATTTATCTCGCTTGAATGAGATATTCCGATTCTTTGATCTTTCAGCCAGAACAAAATTAATAACATTTTCCTAGCGGATGAAAGAAGAGACGACTTTGTAAAGAGTACTATTGGCTCTTGGTACTTATATTATTACCTCGTGCGGTCAACCAAGTATTGAAAAATCATACCTTGAAGCAGGGTCGGACTAATTCAATGATTAATGCGAAATTCGAAATTATAACATCAAATTTTGCTATAGTGAAATTCATATTTTCATAGATTTAACAAAAAGTTAACAATTTTTTTATGTAACAATCCATTATTATATTAATAAAATATATGTTATTATATGCTATTACATATGTAATTAGCAACAAAATGACTTGCTCAAAACATGGCATACATTCTTTTACGAAGACAAATAATAGCCAATTTAGGTTGCTTATTAGTAAATAATACTAAAATTGTTCACAATTTTAGTAATATGATTTTACCAGCGTTACCATAAAGAGAAACAAACACTTGTATATTTATGTCTTCTAAATAATCTTGGTGAAACAATTTTTAGTAAAAAGATGATATTATTAGACCACTGGATGATAGAAGACAGAGTTATTCTACTTTTTTAAGAACATGAATATATTGCTACAAATTCATATAATAAACTTGACTAGCGCTTAAAATAATATTTATTTATTATTATAGGTTACAGCTCGCTTTGGAACAAATAAATTAATTGTAAGATAATATTTTAAAAATACTAATAGAGAATAGTGTGTTGTTTTGTATTATTATTACAAAATAGTATATACCTATATACAGGGTGCCCCAGAACTCAACATCAAGCCGAAACGGAGTGATAGTATTGACCGTAACTGTCCTGAAAAAAAAATAGAGAAAACATTATTTTACGTTATTTGAAAATTATGAGCTTTTAAGTGCAACCTAAAGCTTTTGTTAAATTGTGATCATTTTTCGGTAATTTTTATTACTTTTATTCCTTTAAACTTTAGAACCGTAACCGTAAATTACTTTTTTGGGACAGTCAAAAATAATTAGTTTTTAAGAATTAAGACTTTTTGTTGAACTACGAGTTTAATTTTTATTAAATTGGTCAATTTTTAATTTTGGTTTTAATTGGTTTAATTTTTATTGAATTGGCCTTTTTCATATAGGCCATAGTATATAGCTCACATTAAAAAAATCATAGATATACTAGTTTATGGTCCACCTTGAAAATATGTACTAAATCGTACATTGGCAAGTTCCATCAAAAGTTGGCACATTTAATCAGAATTGTAAAATGGTAAAATACTTTATAGTTTCATAATGATCTATATTTGAATTTTTTAAATAATGATCTGTCTATTATTGTGGAGACATTTAGTAATTGTTTTGCAATATTCTATTAACGCATGGCTTGTTTGAAATGCAAATTTCTAGTTGTGTTTTCTTAGATGTGACTTTTTTTTTTCATTTTTTATTATTACATAAAATATACACTAATGCCCTTGAAAGCCGACTTGAGATCATATTGAAAATCTATAATCTAAAGTGAATATTTATATATCGTGTCTTCACAAATTTTTTTCAATTTCAATTCAAAAATTTTTTTTGATTAAGGATGTTCTAATGGTAATAATAATGTTATTTGTATATATTACATAGTTAATATGTAATATGTAATTTTAGTTTTATATGTTTTGAAAATTGTTACTACGTCGTTGCGTCTCTGTCGAAGGTTTAATGTTTTTCGAGAGACAGGGAAAGCGATTTTGGCAAGCAATATACGCAACCAGTGTTCGTTGAACATTGTTTGCAGATGTATGCTAACGAGGTATTCTAGCATCCCTTTGTTGGCGGGGATCTCTCCTGATTCAAACCGGGCTAATGCTTCCCTACGGGGCTCCTAGATTATCCGCGGATTTAATCTGTGGCGTAAAACACCACCAGATTTACTGACGCACTCGCTCACTAGTCACTACACTACGCAAACACCCACGAAACATTCAATCGCCAGGAAAGGCAAGATAGGGATGGAAATGGAAGACAGGGTGATGAAGAATCAATGGTAAATTTTCTTCGATATTGACCAAATAGGTACTACATTTGAGAATTACAAGAATAAATTGATAAATTTTTATGGTTTTGTATTTAACCAGTTAACCATGTGTCGCTCACATTGAACAGTGCCCACAGTTCTGTATCGTCCAAATCAAGCTCATGACGAGTATATTCATCAATCAAAGAGTAAGTTGCATTGCTAAGGTATTGAATAAAAAATAAGATTTTATCTTACAACAATGAAAAATATTATTACTACATTTTCCTTTTTTGTTAACATAAACATATATTACATGCGCATTAAATAAGAAACTGGTTAAATTCAATTCAATTACACATGTGAATATGTAAGTAAAAAATAATATCAAAATAAACAGTATAAGATATTTAAATATCTAAAAATTTCTTATGGTATACTGTCTCCATATTTCGCGAAGTTCATGCAACTTGATTCAAGATAAAATGACACTTATAACTTTTTATTTTATACAGCTATAGCCTTAAAATATTTTAAACAACTTGACATTTCAGAATACATTTAAAAAAAAAATGATTCTAACAGCAATTCTAGTCAATACACAAAATTCTGCCACTTCTCCATGACATATTAACAGATTACAGGTTTTCTTTTTGCGAATTTTGTAGAGACAGTGTCTGAAAACTTTCGCGGCAGAACTTTTGTATTTTGATCTAAAACTCCCAATTAAATCGCATTTTGTTATCAATAATATCAGATATTAAATGAAGAGTGTGACAAATAATACGATTTATTCCACGAACATTTTAAACTTTTATTTATTTAGATTATTTTTCAGCTTATTTTTCATTCTAAGAGTTGTTTAAATATTATACGTGTTATAGACAATTGTACTAGTACTGCTTTTGTGAATATTTCATAATATCACAAAGATTAACTACATATTATTTACAACAATCCCACAAGGACATTCAGTAAATCAAATTGGCAATTACAGTTACTGTAAATGACACATTTATGTAAAAACAGAAACAATGCACTGTTTCATTTATGCTCAGTAATAAGAAAAAAATACATAAAAGTTACATTCAAAGTCACTATATATTTTTCGTGTTGCCAAATTTTTATCTAAGTAGTCGTACAATTTGATCTATCAGCCTAGTCTTACTTTTCATAGGACTCGCTTGTTTCTTCTGCAAAACATGATCACTTATTTGTTATTAAATATTTTATTCATAATTTTTGCACTACAAATCGATAAAAAAATTCAAACATTGCATGTGGAATTTAAGTCTTGGCAGGCGATTGATTGATTAGACTTTATTAGAGAGCTTTATATTCCCTATATATCAGCTTTTTTATTTAAAAAATTAACGCTGTGCAGCTATTAAATATACTTAAATAACAAAGTAAGTTTACTTTAATTAATTATTATGAATAAAGCTTGATAAGAGTCTGAAATAATATTTTTTATTATTGATTACGGATTGCTTTTAAATTGCTTATGACACACTCCATCATAAAACAAAATGCTAAAAAGATAAGTTCAGTATAGGCTCAATTATTTACTCTGAATTGAATTACTTGGACGATCTTTTATTGGTTGAAATCAGGACTTTACTTTTCACTTTTATCACACCATTGAACTGTAAAAAGTATGTCGGTTAAGTATTAAATAAATCGATTTCATTCATGCACATCAAAGCTTTCAACGAAATTAGAGCACATAAAAGTATCATTCGAGAATTAGGAAAAGTGTTCACAGCTTTTCGAAAAATGAGTAAAATTCTGAAAAATGTATGAACAAATGATTTTCTGTTAGAGTTACAAAAATCTAAACTTAAGCTTTGGAGAATAAATATACCAACTGTTTCTATTATATCCAATTCATCAATATTTTTTCCTATAAAATATGAATGCTAAAACTAAATTGATTTAAGCAATTCTATAATAAAAGTCGAGTAAAACTGCAAATTTATTTTCATCTATCTTATGATAAAATTATGTTGAATTCTTGGGATTTATTAAAAATATTGAATAATATAATAAATACTGAAAAGGCGGATTGGCATAAAGTTGTTTTTTATAAATTAGTAAATAACAATAATGTTTAAATTTGATTGTTTTTTATTTATTTATACATAATTATATATTGCATTTACCAATTAAGTATTTAAACTGTTGAAAATTATTTACCTGATAACTTTTGACAAAATTTGAAATCGAAATTATTTTAGGGACCATCGATTTATATTTTACATATTTGATAATTGCAGTAAGAATAACGAAACGATAATTAAAAATAAAATATCAAGTCTTGAATATTTGCAACATTCCTTCAAACTGAATCAAATATTACATCGTACATATGCCGTCAAATTTATCAACCAAATATACCTGTTAAAAACAACCCCTTTCATCAAACTTGACTTGAAAGAAAAATTCTTTGGAATTCTCAGTTTCATCCCACCGAAAAGTCAACACCATACCGCTATATTTTCCACATCATAAAGACCAAAATTTATAATTATGAGGAATTATACAAGAAATCATGAACCAGCAGTCAAAATTTGAATATTTACCTGGATGATGTCTATTCAAGCCATTGTGTCGTTTACCGTAACAGTGCAATTTTGGTTTATTATCTCTGAAAAGTCAATTCGTAGGTAGTCTGATGACAATGAAAATGATCTCAAATAGTTGACTTTGGGATTATGTAAAAGAACTCATGCAGCGCTAGGACATATGTCCTTATTTTAGCCGGAGATCGAGAACAACTTCATACAAAAGGCGTCTCATCTAATGGCAAGTTACCAAAAATTGTAATCATAAAACAAAAAAAACTATCTGAAAATATAACTATATATATATATATATATATATATATATATATAACTTTGACACAAATATTATCTAAGTAAGATTTTTATAACTATTTATGGAAGCTACTGTGCTCCGGAATTCCACACTGAGATCTAATACCTTTATTGTCCATTTATAAGTCTGTACTATCCAAAGAATCCAAACTTTTAGCATTGTGAAACTTATAAAAATATTATAAAGTTTTTAGTTTTATATTATATTATTCTTGCTATATAAATGTTATTTCTCAATGAATTTGTTACAATATACAATAAATGCTGAAGTTATCCAAAAAACGTGTTACAATTGTAAATTGCGAGTAACAATTGTAAATGGGATTAATTTCAAGAGCTTGATTTATAAGAACAATATAAATACAAATTTGAAAATTTGTTGAATAAAACACAAAATTTTATGTAATAATTCTATTTCGCAATATTGAACATATAATAGTACTAATTAATTGCATCACAAAAGTTGATTTTTTGCTGCTTTTGTACATGCAGTTATGAATATCTGAATTACCGAAAGAATCTTATAAAGATAAGAAAGATTTATTGGAACCTCAACTAGATTCATAGCTTTGGAGTTAGAATAATTACCAATAATAGTCCTTTAATGTGCAGACCGAGGATATCTAGGCAAATATCACTTGCGACTTTGAGTTAAGTGAAAATTATATTGTCATCGTTTTGGTGGATACCAGGTTTTCTCCTGTTCAATTGATGTTAAACAAAATTGTTTCGATTTTAAAAACCTTGTCTTATGTAAAATTCTAATTTTAAGTGTGACGTAAAAAATTGTCATAATACTTGAGATGCGGTTAAATTGTTCAGTTGGATTCTTTATCTTCAAGCTGTTTGTTTCTGTAATTTAAAAAACTGAATTAACCCTTTCCACGCTATTTTTTTCTATATTGAACATTGTTTTTAATGTTAAAGGCGTGCATGTAAAGTATATTTATAAATATTATAGTATTTGCTAGTGAGAAAATTAGAAAATTGAAAATAATTGCTATACCAATGATCGATTTAGGAATCAAAATTAATATAAAATTGGTATGAAGTCTCTTTCAGTTTTGATAACTATGTTGGCATAATATAAATATTTGAAAATCGATTTTTTATTACATATATATATATATATATATATATATATATATATATATATATATATTTGGCTTCTTATTTTCAAACTGGCCATATACATCGCTTACATATGAGTAATTTCGTATTTTAAATTGTATTTTACACTTATCTAAAATACTGTGCATCATTTTGTAATGTTCAATATTTGACTAAATTAATTTGAATAAATACTCAACTGTTGTTATCAAACTACAAATATATGTATGCAATATTATGTAAAAGTATGCATAAAAAGTTAAGAACTAATTATTTTTTAAAAAAAAATCGAAATTGTTGTTTTTTCAATAATAGTATTTCGAAAACAGATTACTACAGGTTGGAAACCGCCGAATTATAATTTTTGGAATATAATAAAACAATGTTTCTAAAGACTCCAAATCAATTCCACATTCGCACATTTTTCAAAATATTTAACAAAAATTATTTCACGAATATTATAAACCAAAAAGTGCACTTTAAAGAGTAATCTATTTACAGTTTAGATAGAAAACCGATTTATAAATCGCCTGCTGCCCAGAATAAAAAATTTAAGCTTATTCAATCGATGCGAATGATAAATAGCAGTATAGTACCTACGGATGAATTGGGGACGACATGTGATTTCATAATGAGAGTAAAATGTTTATCTTTTTCCTCGCTATTAAACTTGCTACGTCGACTTTTAATCAGCTTAACTTAATCCAGTTTCTGTGCAGCACTTGATATAAGTCAAAAACGAAATTGTATCTTTATGCTATATATATTTAAGAAACGCTACAATGCCAATATCCGGTTTAATACCTTGCAAGGTTAAATTAATATTATGTAATTCCGAGGTTGTTTGTTCGGACATGTGGATAATGGATTTGTAAACAAATGAACTTGTTGTTTGTAATACAATTTGTAAACATTGTAAGTATGATTATTAAACCGCTTGCCACTTCTATTTTGTGAATATAAGAAGATTGGCGACAATGAGATGTACAGTCAGGCAATTATCAAAAATTGCTTGACCCAAAATCTACAATTGCTAGTTTTTTCAAACTTATTAGCAATTATCTTACAATCTTAGCTTGATTTTTCATACTTAACCTATCTCGAGAAAACACCTAATAAATTCATTATCTTTTTGAGCTTATTTTTTATACGAGCAGAACTACTATAAGGTTGTATAGTAGTAAGGTTGGTAATTGGTATAAATTCGTTATATTAAATTTTTAGTCATTTAATGGAAACGTGCTAAAATATTAGAAATGACCATCTATATATATATAATATTTTAGCACGTTTTCATTAAATGACTAAAAATTTAATAAAACGATTTTATAAAACCTAATGGAAAAATACCAAATTATCTACAACATATCCGAATATTCAAATTACTAATAATTTTGCTAATTAGTATAATACAAATTTTACCAAAGAAAGTAAATGAGTATTGTTTGTTATGCCTGCTATATATATAACAAGTAGAATGAAACTATATAGATTAGTAAAGCTGATTAATTACGAATATCAGATTAACACGTTAAACGCCATGTCAGCCATATGTGTATGAGGCTAAAAAGTTCTAAATGGGCCATGTCAGACATATAGGTGTGACATAAAAAATAGTGTTTCCAGGAATTTTGCCAAAAAAAATTCTCCATTTTTTTTATTGATACATAAAGTTTCCTTGACTCATTTTTAACAAAATTTTCTAATAAAGTTATCATGGAAATGTGAAAAATTTTCTGGTAATATAGTGGCGATTACATGTTAATTGGTGTTGGAATTGCTTTGTAGTAGAATAATTTTTTTATTGACTTTTGCTATATTATTATAAAATACTATATTATCTCATTAAAAACGTTCACTGTTCATATATTTTGAAAAAAAAAATGTCATGAATTGAGTGTTGCAGAAGCTTATAGGTTTGGACTCATGAGGATTTTTGAGATTATTAATTTGATAATACATTTATTTCTTTTATATTTATTTTATTTAACAGAAATAAAAATGAAAAATTATTTTTACCAATTGCAATAAAAATCTTAGAAGCAATGAAATTTTTTTATATATTTATTTATTTTATATGTAACTATGGATATTTAATAAATTCAGCCATTCACATCTTGACACAATTAATTTACATTTCATGTGTTCATAAATTAATCTTATCATTTCAAATAAAGTTTAATACAATTTTTTTATATATGTATCAATTTTGTTGCAAGGTATCAAGTCAAGTATTTTCTGGAAAAACGAAACTTTTTTCTTGTAGTTTCTAGTACATTATTTTCTTTTGTTTCTCATAGCTTCTGCATTTCCAGAAGATATGGTTTGTTTATGGTTCTACTCCCCATTGGCACCAATATAACATTAAATGTTTTGATTTGTTTTTAGTACAATTTCATTCATAATTCATTTAATCCTTTACAACATCTATTGCATCAATTACCATAGATAGCTACAATGTGATAATCTGAAATATACCAAACACAATACAAAAATAATTCTAAATCAAAAAAGGGCGTATCTGAAATCTGAAATCTGAAATCCAAAAAGAGCATAAGTTAATCTTGAATAATCCGCAAGTCATAAAAAGAATCGAATCAGGCAAGTGATATTTCAGTCAAACTGCATTCGCAAATAATAATCATAATGATAAATAATAGACATGCATGCAGCGTAATGAATGACTTATTTACGGCGTGCGTTACGTGCCTTATCCCCTCCTAAGCGCCGCTGTATGCTAACTGGTATAATGCATACAAGACGGCTGCATAACCATTACCCGACGCTTTACCATAGCGTGGACCATGAGTGGGAACGGGATGGCAGTAGGTATCGCGCGTTCTGCGGCTCAGGTTAGGGCGTTCGAACAAAAATCAGAATTATTTTTTTCAATCCGAAGGTTCAGTCCCGCTTCGAACTTCGCGTCGTATCGATCTAGTGACGGTTTGTAAATAATATTCGTGATAAACAACGAGAATTTACTGCATTTTATTAAAATTATCGATAGTGAAAGCGTTTCGGAGTCGGTTCGTCGAATAAACTTGCAATAAGAACTGTTGTCAAAACAAAGTGTGTGTAGAAATATCTGTGTAGGGTTAAATGACATTCAAGTGCCCTTATATAGTTTAATATTGTGGACGTGGATTTTGTGCCAGTGTTGTGAATTTGTGCTTCTGGTGGTGTAAAAAACAATATACGGTAAATAATTTTTTATACAAACTTATTTCATCTAACGTATTTATATAAATTTATGTACGTATTGCATATATATATATATATATATATATATATATATATATATGTATGTATGTATGTATGTATGTATGTATATATGCATAGGTATGTATGTATATTTATGTACCATATATTTATATAAATGTATGTGCATAAACATGTATATATATGTACATATGTATGTATGTATGTATGTTTGTATACATGCACATTTATGTTATTAATTAAATTAATAAACAATTTTTATTGCTATATGTATATTTATGTATATATTTATATATATATATATATATATATATATATATATATATATATATGCATGTACATATAATTGTATATGTATGCATATGTACATATGTATGTATGTATATTTATGTATCATATATTAACATAAATTTATGTACATATAAATGTATGTTTATATAAATATATGCCATACATTTATATACATGCATGTACAAATAAATGCATATGTGTACATATAAATGCATATATATATATATATATATATACATATGTGTATGTATATTTATGTATCATATTGTTATATAAATGCATATACATATGAATATATATGTATGTATATATGTATGTATGTGTACATATGTATGTATGTATGTTTATGTACCACATATTTATATACATGCATGTACATACAAATGTATATGTATGTATGTATATACATATATACACGTGTATATTATAAATATTATTTTTTGTATCAAATTATGATTATTCCAAACTGATATATTTAAATTTGTATCGATTTTTTTATGTTTACATTCCTATAGATAAAATACTAATAATTTATATATGTATGTATGTATACATATGTATGTACGTATATTTATGTACCATATATTTATATAAATGCATATACATACAAATGTATAGGTATTTATGTATATACATATATACACGTGTATATTATGATTATTAATTTTTTGTTTCTAATTATGATTACCCTAAACTGATATTTTTTAATTTGTATCGATTTTTCCATGTTCACTTTCCTATAGATAAAATACCACGTGTACTTAATTATTTATTATCTTATAATTTTACAAGGATTCTATAACTGACATAACTTACTTTTGGAATAAATAATAGATGGTGCAATTATAAATATCTCATTTTTAACTAATCTTTACCAATTTTTACTAATTTTAACTAATATTTACTTTATATAATATCTAATTAAAAAAAAAAAGATTATTACTATTACTATTAACACCAGTGCTTCGATAGGTGCTAAATATCTGGTATTCATTAATTATTATTATTTTAATTAATAATTAATCTTCATTGCTATGATTACAATATGATGGAACACAAAATCTTTGGTAAAATAGTAATAGAGTCCAATTCAAATTATTCATTTTATATTTAATAACATTTGTAAACACATTAGTTATGTATGTATGTATTTATTTGTATGAATGTGTGAATGTATGTATATATATATCGGAATGTGAGCATGTATGTATATACATTTGTATGTATATTGTTTATATATATATACGAGATATGATTTAGTAGTTAATATTATATATATATATATATATATATATCTGGATGTATATGTATATACATTTGTATGTATGTATGAATGTGTAGTAAAATAAAAATATTCGATCTATAAAATTATGTTATGAATTAAATATTTATTTATTTATTAAATATGTTCTAACTAAAGACTGAAAATATCAGTACACATAAATGACTCTACGCATTAATATTGAGCAGTTCTTAATATGAAAATTAGCATTCGCATACATATTATTTTATTGTATATGTTTTTATGTCGTTCTCTTATCAGATGAGACAACACATCATTCGCAATATGCAAATGTTAAGTAGTAATTATCAAGTTGTTTAGTGCGTTAGTTTTTATATTCGTGCGAATATATGAATAATTAGTTTCATACGAACGTATACAGGATACATACAACTCGGATCGCCGTCACTTTTGTTAGAATAATACTTTGATATGATGTCCGTGATATGCACTGGGTTCGATGTACATGAGGTGTAATCGCAAATACTTACAATAAGCCATTCGAAAAAACATTAAAATTTAATAAAAATTAAAAAAATATCTACGATTTCTTAATTATTACTAAAACTTCTTAAAATTATAAATGTGGAACCTATAATTGTTCTACAAAGTCAAGTCAAAAACGAGAAAAATTTTCAAAGAAAAAATAGTTAGTTCTTGCTTCGGCAGAACATATGCTCTACAAAGTTAAAATTATTTTGAAAATGTTTTACAGTTTATTATATTGTACAGTGCAGAAGTAAATACTTCTTTTATTTAATATTAGCAACTATTCCATATGGAACATCAAAAAGTTTGTAGTAGTACTAAAAGGTTGCCTAAATCGAATGCCTATCCAGTGATTTGATTTTCTGGTGTGGATATCATGTAAATAATTGTGAAAAATAGATATTATTTTGCCAAAAACAATCACATTGTTCCCATCAGATAAAATCTTTAAAAGTAAAGTTTATTATCACAAGTTCTAAAAAGTATCATGTTTCACTAAAAATATATAGTCGAGCCAGTGGCTGGTCGTACCAGGTTTTTTTTTAAATAGATATATTTTGAGATCCACTTTTTGTATCTGTAAGAAATAAAGATAAATAGTTACTGCAACTATTATATATTAAGTGACAATAGTTGCACAACTGTTGTTCATTATTTCATAATTAATCGTTTTCTAGAAAAAGTGCGGCGTTACGAAATAAAATATATAAAATTTTTATGAAACCAAAATTTTTATGATCGATCTATTTTATATTACCTGTCAAAAATGACCGACTTGCACAGTTCTGTATATTGCATCGGTCTACTAGTCAGTAGTTATAATGAAAAATATATTATAATGAATAGTAACAATATTAATGTTAATAACATTGATACGATATTATTATCCTGCTTTAATTATAATAATTTAAATTTACAAAATTATAATTGCTTACAAATCGTTGTTTGCGGTAAACGTTCATTCGATTTCACTTATGCGACGCGAACAAGACCGACGGGTATGTCTGATAGTTTTATTTATTCATCTTGAATATCATTGAACTTATTTATTTTTTTAAATTAAACTATATCGAAGGCATCCGTAATGATTAATAATATTTTATGATTTTTGATATTTTACCAAAATAATTACACTATGCAAACTCAATTTTCACTATTCTCAGACATCTTCATACCAATATTTTATCTGATATTGCTGACTCGTCATAAACTTTTATACTTCTACTTTCATAAACTATTTCATTCCATCTAGAACAGCTATATTTAAAAAAAGAAAAATTATCAAATAGCACTTTTTTGCATAAAAATTTTAATGTCATTTGAATCAATGGCTTCTTATGGATATCTGTTTTTCGACTTCAGATCGAAATAAATAATTTATTGTTCAATTGCCTCTTTTGTTTAGCTATTACTAGTGTTCTTTAAGTTCTGTAAGTGTTGTATCAGTGTTCTAGTATTCTGTAAGTTCTGTTGTGATGATTATTTGATTTAATTATTCTTTAATAGGGTATTAGTGATAGCAAACTTAATGGTTAACTTTTTTTGGCATGTTTTTTTTTGACATGCTTGTTTTTTTATTAAATGGTAGCCCAATGGTCTTTTGTATTTCATTATAGATCCAATGGCCTAATTGTGATTTCATTTAACATTATGCATCAACTCCTGGAATAGCATAAATATTCCAAAGGCATTTTTATTTATTTTTACATGTTCGTGTTATATATGTTTTACCAATAGGCAAAAATATTTTAATATTTGTTGCTGCATGCTTTGAGTCCAACAAAATCGATTTAGAGTTTGATTCATACAGAAGTCTTAGATTCAATATTTTCTTTTGAGCTTATTACTCGTATCATATAAGATCTCGTCACAGCAAATTATCTTGGTCGAAATTACCATCATCAACCGAAACTCCAAAGATCATTTCAAAGAAATCGATATTGTCTATGGATCTCTGCTTGAGATCTTGCATTTCCCAAACTTTATAATAAAAGTGGTGGCTGTAAAAATCAAAGTCATTGATCTCGCGTGTCAATCTGTTTCTTAGGCATTTGAGAAATGTCACATAATAATAATCTCATGAATAGGTCATTTTCTTGAAATGTTTGTGTACAATGGTAGTAGCAACACACCCTCGACACACAAGTTCCGCAAGTCATGTCACAAGGAAAAGATATAGATCTGTTTCTCTCACAAAGAGATACTAGAGTTACGACATGAAGGAACAACAATGTTTATTTATACATACACATTTTACATCAATATACACATACATTTTTTTATTATTATACAACTTACTATATATTGTACAGTTTACATCGTGTTCTATTTAATGATTTTCTAACAAATTATTTTTTAACATACCATATATTAGCCTTTTATCTTATTTATCTCGATAACATTTCGATATTCTTTAGTATTACAATTTTCTTGTAAGGTAGTAAGGGGTACAAAGGTCCAATTTTACTTTCAGTAATTATAATGTCTAAAAAGAATTAACTACATCACAACACTTTATTCAAATATGAACTAAGTCATATCTGTTTCATTTAACTACTAATTAATCTCTCTCGAAATATTGATTAAAATTACGTAATACTGCGATGGAGGATATTAATATTTTAAAGGTCTGACTTAACTTATTAATTTCTGAAGATTTTTTGACTTTTGAATGTAATAAGTTGCTTATTGACAACCTGAAATTAAGCAGTAGTAATTCCATTTTGACTTGAGAATATAGATCCAAAATATGTTTCTAAGTGATAATAGCCCTGCCTCTACTTTAATAATATATGACACTTTTAGATATTTTTTATGACAAAAATCCTATAAAATAGAGATAAGTTAACTATTGGTCTGTTGTCTGAATGCGAAAGTTTGAGCCCAGCAGCTCATTGAAGATTAGTTCTGATAGCTGCTAAATGTAAAAAAATATATTTTAATTGGCTGATAAAAATTAAATGTTGTCAAATAAATTGTTGATATATGTGGAACTTCATATATGATAAAAAATGCAAATAATATTTACTTCAAAATCTTACACATATTCATTATGATTATTGTATCTGATTCATAAATTTATATAATATAATAAAGTTCAAGGTTGGTAACAAATTAAAATTTCTATTGTTAGACGCAGGATATCGTAAAATTGTTAATTAATCTCATATGTATCAAATCAAGCAACCCCTTCTAACGGCAATCACATCTTTGCATTTGCTTTTTGATTGTTCCGAACTCAGAATGCAGCTGCGCTTTTAAAATAGCATGTGTGTTTCCAAAGGCTCATTGTTTGATAGACAATACTATATAGCAACAAACTCTATATCGATCCTTGCATTCTCCTATACAGAAACTAAAATTTCCACTCATCCGAAGTGTAGCATCTCTATACGGCAGTTTATAGTTTAGATGTATTTATGATGTTGTATCCTTGTCCAACCAATGGTAGAGTGTAGAGGGTCCCCAGTAACGCCCCATTGGCTTGCACAACTGCTGAAGACACGCCTTCAGTAGGCCCCCCACTTTGTGATGCTCAGATTAGAAAGTTGGTGCTGCCGTGGAATATGTAATCGGTATGACTATATTCGGGATGATTGATAAATTATTTTCTTCTTTTTGTTAATAAATTTTATGGAAAACATTATAAAGTTGATGGTAATTGTTTAGCAACGTCTAAATGGAAAATGCGTGATTAAGTTGAATTTTGGATTTGTAACAATGTTTATAATATTTTGATAACTTGGGCAATTTTGTTTACTATTGAAGTGATTGAATCATTTGGTTCTTTTAATTTGTATTGTTACTAAGCAAAATTATTAATTTCATTTATATTTTATTTCATCTTCTACTAGATTATTCCCATGTGGTATAAAATAATTGTTACTAACATTAACATCAAAAGATGAATTATTAATAAATATGTTTAAGTCATGATATGAATATTTGATATTTTATTTATTATTTATTATTTATTATTTTTTCTTAATTTTTTGTACCCTGTATTTGTGTAAACTTATGAAAAAAATTATAAGAAACATCAAATGTTTGTATTATGACTTATATTTTTTTATGTAAATGTTAGTACCAATTATTTCATGTATAATACATACCTACATTTATTATTGTTCCTTAAATTTTTGTTTAAATAGTATGGAATCACCGTATATCTTTTTTATAAAAAGAGTACGACAATTGTATTTATATAAGAGCATTTATACAATTAATTAATTTTCAAATTACAGATTGAAATTGTCCGTACATAAGTATGCAAAATGTCGTAAATAATTGGTTTTGAAAAAAAAAATATGCTAGGTATAATATAATAATATACAGTACATACTCTATATAATTACATGCTTATGTTATTGGTGAAAAAATAAACCTTTTACGCGAATATAAATATGTAGAATATAATCTGATACTTCTAAATAAATTATATTTCACGTCTCAATAAATTCTCATGATCGCTATTTTTGTATCCGAAAACCGAAACCATTAATTTATTAATTTCCAACAACAAAACTAGGGAGGTGAAAAGTGGTATATGAGGCGTATTATTTACTATGAAGTGAAACCGAAACGTCTGTTCGCAAAAACCAAACTTGAGCGAAGATCGATTGTTATGAGTTTCTATTCAATGCGGGCACGTTTGTTCGCTATTGTCAAAAATTTCTAGGACTACCTTTCGTTCACGCCCGGGGCTCGAACACTAACCCCACAAAAACGCATATCAAACGCTCATTTTCTACCAATATGTTCCCTTCCCAAAACGAGACACTTTCAAACAAACAACCGTATCTGTATTCATGTAAAGCAGTTACGAATGCTGTCCAACAATATGTTAGTGCCTATTTATTTTTTTTGCCAAAAAAGTACGTGTTATTATGAATGGACCCATTTTAACGAGTTTGGGCGCTTTGCGGAATGCTTCTATTTTTAGAAGTACGTGTCAGAATTCGATAAAGATCTGTTTTTAAGGTATTCGGTATTTCCGCTTGGTGAACATTATTGATAGATGTGATGTGTTTGCTTGATTATTTTGCAATTTAGATGATGTTATTTTACACATTTCAATTAAACAAAATTGTTCGAATTATAATAAAATTGCATCGATTTTTCGTTTAATCTTGAAATTAATGCAATCAAAGGCAATGCGCTTTTTTTCTTGAATTTTTGATCATTAGAAAAAATGTAATATTTGGGAAATAAATGCTATGCATTTTTAGTTTTCAAAAGTATTCATGATTGATAAAATTTTTTATTTTGATCCATTTGAGTTTAACAAGCTCGTGAACAGTAGAAGATAGTTAGCAAGATGAAAAAAATTCATTAGCAATAAAAATTACTCATTTTATTTTTAAATTTGTTGTGTCATCCAAAATTTGATTAAACACCGTATATAAGGGTAGTCAGATCATTATATTTATACGATGAATGCTATAGCATCCACGTTTCTATTTTACGCAATGTGCTTGTCCAAGCTAATTTATGACTACGAAAAAAAATAATACGAAAATACTAAAAGAATCAGTTAGTTATTACCTTCATAGGCTAAGTAAGGTTATACAAAATTAAATTCAAAATAACTATAATTAATTTAAAATTTGAACACCTTTCATGTCATTCTGCATCACAATGAAAATGAATGCTATAGCATTTACTTTGCGGACTTGTTGACAGTAAATATTATTTTGTTTAATTTATTTCCAAAATGTATGAACTGAAGTGAAGTAGTTAAATCGCCTAAATTCACAATTTAGTGTGAAATACTTATGTTTTAAAGTTATGTTACTTGCGTTGCTAAAGTTAATTCATATATTATACTAAAACGTTTTCTATCCTCGTCAGAAATATGTATAGCTTAATATCCATAATAGGTTTAGATACGCAGGAAACACAAAAGGAGTCATGAATGAAAACCGAATGAACTTTTAAAACTGTCATTGTCAAATTTGAGACGCCTCATCCGATCTCTCATTTGATTTTCAAATCTTCATAAATGGCATTTGAGCCTGTATTTGTTTTTATTTTGATATTCGTTTTTTGTTCTGCTTTTCATCTCTCATTGATTTATTGAATTATATATACTGTGTTTATAGAGTACCGTGTCTTGTCGTTTTGTTCTTCTTAGCGGGATGTGCCCATCACCCCGAGAATCGAGAAAGCACAAGGCGTCATCCCGCCACGTCAATTGGATTTGTGTCAGGAATTGACAAGATCATGGTGGTCGCGCGGATATAACGCCGACGCTATAACACTATAACGCGATCGACGACTATTCAAGATTCTTTACAACAAAAACAAAGTATTCATTCTGCAAGATTTCTTGTTTTGAGCTTGATAATGTGCTCTCGGTCAACGTATATAATATATATATATATATATATATATATATATATATATATATAGGCACCCCTTTCCCCCACGAGCATATAATTCGTTCCGAAACTTCCCTCGCATGGCAAATTGCTCGTACCTCGAAGCAATTTTTTCCATATAAAATAAAACATAGCATATTACTAAATAAAAAATGATTAAATTATCATTATACTGGTTTTTATGTTTAAAAAACTATCCAATGAGCATTATTTATTATACTAATTATATTATCGCGAAAATGAGTTAGAAGTTTTACCAAATAATTCTGATGTTTATTCAAAAAGTTTTTAACTTTGTCCCCCAGTGCACAAACAATGCACAGTTAATATTAACAAATTGAAATTTTTAACTTTAATAAATAAAATAATTTACTTTAGCTATTTGTATGATTGTTAAAGGCGATTTCACATACAAAAATCCTTGTTACAATTTATATTAGATGAATCTGTTTCATTCGCACCCCAAAAATTCACGTAATGCCTCTCACTCGCACGTATCTCGAACTTTGCTCGTATGAGGAAGCAAATGAGCCGTTTTCTAACTTCCCGTAGGGTAAGTTATAGTAATCGCAAAAAAATCGAAAATGAAAATTTTTATATATCTTTACGTTTCAGAGGTTTCTGAACATTTTGGCATACCTTAGAAAAAATGGATGTATGTGTGTGTGTGTGTGTGTGTGTGTGTGTGGGTGTGTGTGTGTGTGTGCGTGTGTGTATGTATGTGCGGATACAAATTTTCGTCGACGATTTCGGGAACACGGATCAACCGATTTGAATTATTCAAAAAACATTCGATTCGTATTGATAAGGAGACGTGCTGATTAGTTTTTGGCGAAGGCAAGTCTAGCCGTTTCGGAAATACGGGGCAAAAAGTACCGGAAACGGTAACTCAGTTTTTAAGAGAACGGAGCGTCCGATTTTAATAATTTAAAAAACATTTTACTTGTATTGACAAGATAAAGAATTGATCAAATTTTCATAAAGGCAGGTCTAGCGGTTTCGGAGATCTAACAAAAAAAGTAAAAAAAAATGCCATTTGGCGGTCAAAAAATGATCATTAGACATATGCACATCAAATTTTTAGATATTTTATAGAGATTTTAACAATAAGTATAAATTTTGTTTGTTTTCCTATGGGTTCCGTATCTATGTTTACCCGTTAGACAGCGACGCCGCGCATACGCGCTTTATATTTTGTCTCTATGCAGTTAAAGCAGTGCGATTGCTTTGAAAAACAAGTTCAGATCTTCCAAAGTATGTCAAAATAAAGAAAACATTTTTATTTTCAAAAAAAAAAAATTAAAAAATTTTTTTTTTTTAAAAAAAAATTTAAAAAAAAAAAAGAATTTTTTGTCCAATTTATAGTTTGTCAAAAATCTTATTTTTTCGAAGTAACATTTTTACAAAAATGTTAATTGTTTTTAAAAAAAATAATAATTTTTGGTACGGGAAGTTCCAGCAATTTGCCTTAAGGCACGATGCCCTAATTGCCTTAAGACAGAATTCCACTTACAGCTAGTTGGCGACTCTTATCTCGAATTTCAGTCATATGACGAGGCGCTCGTAATGCGCGGTACCACTGTGTGTATATATATAATTCAATTTTTAAAGATAATTGCGACCAACTCTCCGCAAATTAGAAATACACAAACAATTTAATGTAACTTTAACACTTTCGGGGCGGCACCGATTTCAAAACAATCTCTTGTACCGGCTGTAAACTTGATTTCATTGTGTATGTTATGCAATTTGTTTATATATAATATGATAAAAATTGGTGGTCAATGAAGGACATACATTTATAATATAAATTTATTTTTGATCATTTTATAAAGAATGGTGACGTTCAAAACAAATTCCAAAATGCATAGCTGGTTGATTTTGACATGTTTTACAATAAAATGTTGTTCGCCGCCTCCCTCCTGGTGCTTTTTCGTTAGAACAGACAATACAATCCCTTTTTCTTTCACTCGCATTTAGAATATTCCACTGATTAGTCAGTATATTTATTCATTTTTTTGCTGCCATAATGGTTTGTTTTTTCTATTATATTGTCTAATAATTCATTTGTAAAATATAAAGTAAAATAATCTATTGGATGTCTTATATTGCTTGGTATTTGTAGTCGGGGTATTTGTTGATCAATGTCAAACTCGATTATTGAAGGAGAATCGGCACATTTGCTAATGTCGTTCCGCTCTTCATTTAATTTGTCGAACTTCTACTTTTTGTTGGTTGGATAATATAATCATAACATTCATCACTATCATCGGTGCGAATAGTAAATTTGTAAAACTTGTCTGTATGAATGTCTATTTGAAACTCATCTTCACCACTGCTTAATTCACAAAATTTACCAGTCGTTTTGCCATATTTAAAAGCGCTCGGTCGTTTTAAATATTAAAAAAAAACTATATAGCAAAGAAAAAGGCTAAAAGTACTACTAAAATAACTTTAATATTTTCAAAATACAATACTGTTTATCACTGATATATGTAATTTATTCAACTTTTCGATGCAAACTGAGTCATTGTTTATAAAATAGCCTGTGCCTAACAGAGTATGTTTGTCCACTGAGGTGGACAGCCGTCCCCAAAGTGTTAACTCATAACTATATACATATACATGCAACTCTAAAAATGTGTATCAATTGGGAATAATAGGTGAATTTTCAAATGATCATAAGAAGATAATCATAATAATTTCTAGGTTTTCTTTGCATACTTTTCTCCTGCAATTATATAATTCATTGGCAATCTTGTGATTATTTTCGAATTATTATTTTGAGTATTATTGTTATTATGTATTTTGTCATTAACCCGTATTCATTTTTATTTGCAGTAAAACAAGTAAGTCGACGTAGACGATCAGCAATGGACTCATGTTCAAAGTCAACATTATAAGAAGTCTATGCAAATGCTAAGATTCGTAATAAAACTGCGGCGTGAATGACGTAGCAGAAAACGAAAAAGAAAACAACATCATTGTCGTTTGACCCGTAGAGAAGCACAGTGAAGAGTCGTTCACTGTCCCCGTGAACCGCGCCCGAGCTTTATACCGGCCGGCATCATTCTGTCTCGCTACTTATCGCCCGGCATGGCGGGCTACCTGAAGACGGCGAGCGTAGACTCATCGGCGGGCGGCGGTCTGGGCGGCGGCGTCACGGCTGGCGGCGTAGTCGGCGCTACTGGCGGTGGCGGTGGTGCGGCCACGGGCGGTTACCCGCACCACGCACATCACCATCATGCGGCTGTCGCTCATCATCACCATGCTGCGGCAGCAGCTGCAGCGGCGGCACATCACCACCATCATCACGCGGCTGTCGCTCACCACGGGCCACTTGGTATGCCGCTACCTCCATTCGGGTTACCGCACGGACTGGACGCGGTGGGATTTCCTCAAGGTCAGTGAGATAATTATTATAGTTAGTTAGTTTAGTTTTATAAGTTTTTTTATATTTCATTTCAAATTTCAATACATTATATGGACATTGTGACTTCCAAACTATGTACATATATCGATTTGATAACAATACATTAAATTAAATTAAGTTTGTGTATTCTATACGCATTACACTTATATATATTCAAAATTTCAAAATATACTAAATTAAAATCTTGGTAAAAAAATATCAACAAAAAACCAACTCTTTATAATATTAAGGGCAAACACGAACACAAAAGTTAATAAATAACTAAGTCACAATAATAAAATAAAATTATTATAGTATGAATGCATTTAGTTAGATTTTACACCTACAACTGCGTCAGAGAATTTAGTTGTCATCCTACAATTCGTAATACTTTCGGAAAATAAAAATATCTTTACGGTTCAATAAAGTGATAATTTAGAATTGTTGCCAATATGTATTATAATTTAATCTTATAGTTAATAATCGTTTGTTTACATAATTCGGCGTTAATGAAATCTATTAAATTCGGTAATTCTTAATTTAAATAATTGGGCACAAAATGAAGTTTATAAATACATACCTATCATAATACTTCATCGTATTTGGTATGATACCTACCATCTTATAGATTTTTCAATTGTTTTATTAAATAACTACTAGTAACAATGGGTAATTATTAATATCTCTTAAATACGCAAATCTGCTCTACATAATTCACAAACCGATTACCACATTTTATCAATTAAATTAACACTATTAAATAGCACACGTTCTGCTATTAATCACAAACCAATTATATATGTATGAAAGTTTTTTTGTGGAACAAAAATTTTTTTTTAATTAACTGATAATAGATGAATTTTCAGTGTAGTAATAAATGTAACTACAATAAAATTCAATTCTGCTGGTTTTCATATAGTTTGTACAAAACAAAGAATTAGCAGGAAATAATTTATTATTATGCATGGTTTTTAATTACCAAAAACGATATCAAATATTTTAATCGTTTATAGCTACTGAACTCGTCCTCCAAAAGCGGTTGTTCCTAACCGGCCGAGTTTTTTAGTCGATACTTAATAATTTTATAACTCTGCATACATGTATGCATATAATAACATACATATATATACATACTAGCTGACCCGGCAAACGTTGTTTTGCCATAAAAATATTTCTAGTATAAAATCTTTAGTATAAAAATAACTGATTATGTGTGAGTACACATGTCCGAATATAGTTTACATTTGAAATGGTGTTTCTCCTGTTTTAGTTTTCACCAAAGTTTATAAATACTTTTAAACAATTTTGTAATAAATACGACACACTTTGAATAAGATAGTATTCTCTAACAACAAGAAAGAAATATAAAAAGCTAAATATGTTGTGTTATATTATAGCAATATGACGCAGAATATATTACATTAAAAAATTCACTGCTTCGCAAAGAACATTCCGTTACAGACTTATTATTATCGTTTTTTAATATTTTTTCCACTTTTATTTATTAACATATATCAGAACATACCCAACATATTCGACATAAAATATTGATATCGTAACATTTCTCGCTTGCGCTTATTATATATTCAGCGTTTTGCACTCGCTTGTGCGCGTCTCAGTATATTTTTGATGGCGGTTTCATTTCTTTGAGAAGATGCAGATGTTTATTATATGCATTTGCATAAAATTTTAGCTGTGCGATCCTCTACATAAGATTCTCAAATATCGCTGATTGCATTAAACACACCTGTAAGAAATCTTGCTCTGGTTCATAAACGGGACTTTGTGAAAGTGTCCTATTAATTATCGAGTCACATAATTCAGCAATGATACTTCTTGTAATTAAATTATAAACTAAAATAATCAAAAAAGGCGCATTTCTATAAAGTAATAATACAGAGTAGTACTGCCTTAGCGCAGGCCCATGAGCTAGTTAAACTACAACTCCATTCAGGGAAGAATAGTGTGGGAGATTTTCCATTGCCATTTCACACCGCAGTGCCCGAAATGGGCTATTTTGAGTTGGAAACATATTTTTGATCTACATTTTCAAGTCAAAATTGATATCACTTCTGCATGATATCAAGTTATCCAGTACGCCATGTGAGACATTCTAGTACTATACCTACTATTGCTTATCTTACACCTATAAATAATCTAAACTTTATATTATTATATAAAGTTTATTTATTTTAGGAAATTGTTATACATATTTACCTACTATAACGGTAGTTTAAGATAAATTAAGAAAGTACTCATATAATCTATAGACTCATGATATTTTGAATATTGGACTTTTGCATATAACTTTTACATTATAAAATCGAAATGAAGCAAGAAAAAAAAACTTTTTCTGATTGATAAGTTTTTCTTCTGAATGACGTAAGTTTGTTAAATGTTTTTTTTTATAGAAACATTGATAACAAAATTCTACACATTTTTTATTATGGTTAACATTGTCATCTCGGATCTTTGAGAATCGCTGCCGAAATCGGGAATTCTCGAAGACGGCTGTTATGATTTATATTTATTATTTGGAATATAAACCCCGGTCCAGCAAACGACCGTAAAATATAATTTTTTAATTTAATTTCCTTATACATATATAAAATATACCCTTCGTAGTGACACTGAGCTTCGGTAGCTATGTCCGGTTGTTTGTTGAAGATTTCTGAACCCGACATATGAGCTATGGTTCTTAGAGCAATAAATTATATACATATAAAAAACGATTTTGGTTGACCAGCTTAGTTGTCTTATAAATCGCGATATACCTATAGAAAAATATTCTTTTATTTGCAAGTTCATTTGGCAATAGATTATAGAAGTTAGAATATTATAAGCAGATCAGCTACTTTTCTCATCATCGCAATTGTGCATTCGACAAGATATTCATTGTACAATTAAGTGAAAGATAGGTTCGCTATATTAAATAATTAGGTTTCTTTTTTATTACCTTCACGACTGTTTTTTTTTTATATTTTTCACTTTATAATCTGATACTTTTAGCATACAATTAATATTTGTGTTTGTTTTTTGAGTACGTGCGTATTACCTTGAATAGTCTATTACCATACTTTTTTATATTTAATGACAATGAAAAGTCGACAATGAATATCTGTGGAAAAAAACAAACAAATTGTGGAATTCTGTCATGGAAAATTTAACTTTTTTGCTAAAATTTTGGATTCTGTGCTGATATTTGAGATTTCAGTTCTGTCTTTTAAAAATCATATTTTTAACAAGTTTAATTTTTTTTTAAACTAAATAAAAATTGGTTAGCGATAGATGCTGTACATATGCAATATATATGTTGGTTTACATTGAAATTGTTTGCCAATTTTGCTGAAAACTAGACCAATGTTATGGAAAAGGATATGTTATAAAATGGTACTACAAACTGTAAAATGCTATGTATTTGTTGTGCGATCAGATGTTCTACATATATAATCCAACTTCTCGCATGTACTACAAATGCACACCAAAAAGATGCAGTTATGAAAGCATTCCTTTTTGATGTTTGTTAGGTTTTTTTGTCTAAAACGTCTGACTGCACAGCAACCACAGAGAAACTTCGAAAGTTTTTAGTACCATTTTATATGTGAAACGCAGCGTAACATAGCCTTACCACGACATTGGTCTATTTTACGCTAGAATCGGCCCAAAAGTTTCTTATGCTGAAACCTAAAAGGGCTAAGTACTAAAAGGTATTTAGATATGGGGTGTCGAAGTTGATACAACTTCAATGAAAAAAAATTTCTGCCTATTAGATCTATATTGTGATCTTCTGTTTTAAAAGTATGTTGGAAACATAGATAAATAAGTATAAAGTTGGAAGGCAACTTGTCTTCTACAAAAAATTGAAAAAAAGACATTTTCCGACTATTAAACGATTGTTATATTTATCTGTTCTGCTGAGCATTGCTGATCAGATGGGTAATTTAAATATAGGGCTACTTTCAAGTCATGAAATCGATTTCGTAATATCTATTAAAAATTCAAAATATTCCAATATATGTCCTTATAACCGCTTTTATATTTATCACTCAATAAAATGTTGTGCTGGTTCGATTACAAACGAGACAACTTTACACGCTATTCTTCTGTGCTACTAGAAGCATTTCTAAAACCTTTTAGTTGATGTACGACTTCACATATGGTTGCATGAGCATCACCTTCGCATTCTCACGTGTGATAATGTGGCTGTATATGTATCATGATACACGAAAAATGCACCAACACACCAGTATTAATAAAACAGCCGACTTTTAAAAAAAGAAAACCTAAAATGTCATTCTGATTGTCAGCGAAGCGAGAATTTATGATCGAAAAAGCGGCTACTATATTTTTTTACATTGTCATATACGCCCGATGCACGAAGGCACGGTCGGTTCCCGACATTCATATAAAGCCGTATGGAAAAAATGCTATAGTGTTCGAAATATTTTCTAATCAGAACCTGAAATGTCTTGATATCGTCACGGTAGTTAAGTGTTGATATTAATTTTAATATGTGGATTTCATGTGTGCGTATGTGTGGTTGAAAAAAGCCATAAAAGTTTAATCATGTTCATAAACGCGTTATAACGTTTACGCTTAGTCAGTACTTATTGTCCAAGTTTAATTCTTTTCGGATTGATAAAGAGCTCGATGCTACTGTGTCGTGTTTATCATACTTTTTATTTTAATTGATACATATTTTTATCGGCTTCTGGATTTTTCCAAATCTGTTATCGGATCAAGTTAAATAGACCATTAGTAACTCTAAAATCTTAAATTATTATCATATGAAAACGAATTGACTACTGAGTAACAATAAAGAAAGTCAATTCGTGAGTCTATCTAATCTATTACATTACCTGGCTATTTTGCTTGAATTAATTATATATTTATAAAATATATGTACGGGTTTATACATAACGTTTTGAAAGTGTTGACAATAAAAAAAATCTTTTTTTTCAACTTCTTGATTTTTTCAATTTCTTGTTCGAAGCTCAACCTCATCTGCCATATGTATAAAATAAAATTTTCTTTTACCCCCTTTTTTATTTTATGTTGGGCACTGCATATGGCAAAATCGAATGATATGAATTTTATTTTATTATTCTGAATACATATATAGAAAATAAAATAAAATTCCAAATATACTAATAGAATATATCGGGATATCCTTCCACATTTCTGTAGTTGAAAATCTACCCAAATTCAAAGAATAGATAAACATTTTCAGTTTCTTTTATCATATTATTTGCTTCCACATTTTCAACTCTATTATGACAAAACAAATGACTTTAAATTTGTTTATGTAACAATTTAGTTAATTCACATAGTTAAATTATATAAAAACGAGAATATATTACCTCTGGGATTTTATTGTAACATCCGGAAGCACTTTGAAAGAATTATATCAACTCAAAGTCGAGATAATTACTGTTAAATATTGCCAGTCATAAAAAATCCAAATTAAAAACAGATAAAATGCTGACTTATGATTGACAGATTGATATCGGAGATTTATGCGAAAAATATGAATTAAATAATTATTGTATTATATTGTAATGTGAGTTACATGTTTTTTATGGTCAGTTGATCTCTTCCTTCTCTGCATGGTAAAGTCTGCGCTATTGTATATAAATTAACTTTTATTTTAAAACGTTAATAAAAAAATATTGGCAAAAGTATAATTCTGAAGAATTCGAAAATATTTCCTATCAAGTTGCAAAATATTACACATAAATAAATATCAATCACATAACAAGAAATAATGTAACTTAACGAACTATTTTCGGAAGCATTTTAATTGAATTGTTTAACTCTTAATTTCAATAATCTTTTTACAGTATGTAGAGAAAAGTGCGAAACAAGTATAGCCTGTAAAATAATTTTAATTACTTTCTAATTCCAGTTGCAATATAATTTTGCAAATAAACAACGTGAAATAAAATTATTATCTTTTGTAGCGTTACTTGTTATTAATTACTAAAATAGATATTTCAGTTTGTCTAACGACTTAGAGGACCCCTTTTGTGCAATATAAATATTATATGCAAAAGAATATCAAAGAAGTTTAATCTTTTTTTTAAAATTAACTGAATACTATCTTTATTTTGTAACTGTTTTCTTTTCAAATAATAAAATGGAAAAAAATTTTACTTTATAATAGCATTTCAACCCCAGGAGGAGTAATAAGTGAAATAGCACGTGACAACGCTTTCGTGTGATTTGACGCCGGAAGCAAATAAATGATTCTGCAATCACTCGTCCCAATTTGATAGTATTTTGGTCATAGAAAGAGGGTTGATGATAAACTCATAGCTTTATATATTTCATACTAAAAAGATTTGAAAATATATAGAAAAATGAAAAAGTCATTACAATATTTTCATTAATTAATTTAAAGCTGTTAAAAATGTATGAATTATAATGAAAATGAATGATATCTACGTATCCTAAATTCCTATTACGTGTATCAATACTTTTAATTTATATATTTTTTAAATTTATGCAATTTTAATGAAAACTGAATAGATTTGTAGGAAAATGGACTTAGGAAAGAATCTAACCTTTTCGGTTATTAGCAGGCATTTATCAGTTTATTTAAAGACGTTTAAATTTCAATTTTTTTAGTTTTGTTGTTCAATATATTTGTAAAGGATTGAAGCTCCAATTTTTTCCAGCTACTACTACATTAACGTCCTTTTAATTGGTCTATCCCGCTGTTATAAACTTACCAAGCAACCTTGCCATTAGATAATTTTCACTACCATACATTTAGTATACACTATATATATATATACATATATATATATATATATATATACATATATATATATATATATATATATATATATATATATATATATATAATTTGGAAATTATGGCATTTTAAGTCCAATCTAGAGCTTTCGTGAAAAATACATTTTTCTAAGGATTGTCTTTCAAAGTCGACCAATTTTGAAAAATTTTTAATTCATAGTTTAACAAAAAGTCTTAATTCTTGAAAACTTGGGGAAATTGCATTATTTTTACTGTGGTCCTAGAAATGCCATTACAATTACGGTTCCAAAACTTAAATTTATAAAAATTAACCACCAATAAAAAATTAACAAAAAATAATTACATTTTACCAAAGCTCTAGATTGCACTTAAAACCTTATAATTTTCAACCTACCTGAGACAAGTTTTTCTATTTTTTTCAAACTGTCACAAACTAGCACGCTGTTGCACTTTATTGACGTTGAGTTATGGGACACCTTACATATAGAAATAAAATTACCTCCCTGATTATAAAATTCTCTCTGAACAAAATTTTAAATATTTTTAATATTGTGCAATTCCATTTTTTTCTCCAATTATAACCTTGATACCGCTTCTGTCAAAATTAATTGTCTACCAACCCCAATACTAAACCATGTTTTGGTTTGCGTGGGTTGTATGCTTTGGGGGTTCCGTGCTTTTCCGAGCCGTAGCGCGCGCCCCCAAAATAATAATAATAATGCCTAACGTCACACTAATATACGTCACTCGTAATCCGGCCGCCTCTTGAATAACATTAAAATTTTGGAGGGGGCTCGAGGGCGGCTTCGTACATTGTATGGGGAGTGAATTTGATGTTCAGGGAGCGAATGTGGTATGAATAATAAAATTATTCGTAACATAAGTTAGTACTTCTATTTACTTATTAGATTTGATATATTTACTATTCTGCTGTCACAATCGGTGTCACTCACAAATAATTGTTTGAAAATGACAACCCTTTTAGTTTTGTATATCTGAAGTTTATTCGAAATTTTATAATATTGATTAATTTATATCAATATAAAGTTTATTGATTCTATGTAGTTTTAACAACTATATTGAGCGTCTTTCTCATTTTAAATTGTTAGGTTATTCGATTATCCACTAATGACGCAAATGTCATCCAACCTCTATATGTTTTTATTGTAATAACTATAATATTGCTTTTGGTATAAATGAACATTTTTGAAAGATAATGAAACAGAACATCAGAAAATCGTTTGGCAAACTAGGAACAACTTCTTTTTTTTAAAAATAAATACACTAACTAAATTGACATTAGTTTTCTGAATATTCGATCTAAAATAATAACCTTTTTTGATTTGTCATTTAATTGCAACGTTTTGGAACTAAATAGTTCAATCGTCAAGCTATCCGTCGAAAAAAAATTGTAATTAAAATAAAATGACTAATATTAAAAAAAAAGTATATTTTAAAAAATGAGGAAGGAATTATGAATCTTATGTAACAAAGCTTTAAATTTAATGAATAATATAAATTGAGAATCAAAAGTTATTTGCAATTCCAGTCCATTTCCATTTCCATTTTACTAATTTGATGACAAAAATAATAGTTATAAGTACGTAAAGTAGAGCGGGTTAAATGGTCCACTAAATACCTAAAAAAACTAGTAAAATTAAGATTTTTTTAACAATATTTGAAAGTAGAGGTAAAAAGATTTATAACCAGCCATCACCTTTATTATCACGACTTTGCTATCAGGAGATAAACGGCAATGTTTGAAAATTCATATCAAAAGTATTTTTTTCGTTATTAATTTACTGGACTTTAATATAATTTTTAAGTATACTTTATTTAATTATTTTGAAAGAAATATTATTAATTTTAAGTTTACCGTTTTTTTTTTCATTACCGTTTTTTTCTATAAAAGCTTACACTTGGTTGGGTAAAAAAGGACCAAATCAACCTTTACCCTGATAAAGGTGTAAACAATAATAGTGACTAAAAAATAAATTAATCTGAAAAAAGCAATTTTACAACAGATAAATTAAATAAATAGTTATTCCAAATCTGCTGATGAATATTTCTGACGAAATACCAGATTCAAGTTGAATACAGCATTATCTCTCTAATTCTATATCAGCAATTATAGATATATCTATTTATTTATATTTGCTCAAAGTCATTTTCGACCTTTGTGCTCCGCGCTTCTTTAACTAGTTCTAAAATGTTTTATGATTGTTCAGGAAACAAATATAAAACATTAAGAAATCTGAATAAAATAGTATGTGTGTATCATTAATTTTCTAGATAATATATAAAAATCTTACAAAATCGAAAAGTAATTATAAGATAAATTTTCTTCGCAAAAAGAGGGATGAAAAATCTAAACACAAAATTGAAATCTTTTGAGGGCACCTCGAGTGAAAAGATAATACCGTTTCATTTTAGCCCCAGTTATTAAAATTCATTTCACCACCCCTGTCTACGGAAGCATAAACTAATTCTCCGGCCGAACAGTTACGTGGGTTAGATGTATATATCTCGTTAATAATATATCTATCATATAACCAGTTTTATCTTCAACATGTGGTTAAATTGTCTCTTGCTGCGTGTACGCCCTCTAGAGATGAGATATTACAAATTGAATCTATTTTCGTGATACTCGATATTTTTGTTCACTGGGGTAATTGTTATGTAATATACGTGATTTCATTACCATCTGTTTAGTTTTTGGGTGCGTTGGAACTATTTCTGAAAGTGCACGTGGAGGGTTGAAGCAGACAAATGGCGCTTTTGTGTTTTGCTCAGATTAAATTACGTTAATTTTGCTGTTTAATTATAGTCGGAATTTATGTTTATGATTAAACGTCAGTTGATGTGATAGAAGAGGGTTATCTCGTTACTCTGGGGAATTTTGGGTTGTTCATGCAAATATACTAGTATTGATTATAATTTTTATTTTTTTAAATTTTTTTACATTTTTGCATAGTACGTAACGAAATATTTTGTGGCATATATATAAAATGTATTAAAGTTTTCTCTCTAAAAAATCACTTTATTGACCAAATTCTATTTTTTTTTGTACTTGACATATATAGTTCCTAAAATCCAACATCATTAAAACTAAAATTATTGTAGGGTTACTACTTACCCCTGTTCCTGTTACAATGAACCTCTAGCTTCTATCATATTATTCATATTATCCATAAAATATTTAAATTTTTATATAATTTTTTAAAATTGCCTAGTTCTACTATAATCTGCGTTTTTTTATACATTTTTTTATCTTTATAAATATACCTATTTTTATGCGGTGACTGGGTACGGTTGTGCCAGTTTTTTGATCAGCCAAAAATTTTGTTAATTTACCTACCAGTTATCTGGGAGAAAAGTAAATTAAATGATACTCTGATGGATTAGTTATAAAATCAAATATACAAACCGTCCACACCCCCAAGGGACGGTTGTGGCAGGCATAATAATTGGTCAAAACAATAAATTTTCGTATAAGTACCAAAATGGTTTTTAACTGCTTTTATTGTCATTAATAACAATAATAATATATAACAAAACATATTTTTTGAACAAAATTAACAAAAATTCTTCGTGAAATCTTTTTTTTATAGAATTTTCCATTTCCTTTCTCCTTCGTATTTTGTCTTAGTTAAGTTAGATTTTTATTTATCTCTTTAATCTTCACCGAAGAAAAGAAATACAACTGTACCCCAAAATTTATAACAACCATACCCAACGCACATTTTTGAAAACGAATCATCATTATGCATGAGTGAGCTAAATTATTTAAGCAAAAACTAATTACTGGAAAATGAAATCTAATGTTCAACTTACAGCAAAATAACAAAGAAAGTGATCTATCTGTTAACAATTAACAGTTATTATTAACTCAAAATTTACGTTTGACTCTAAAAGCAGTGCTGTCTACAGACGTAAGACACTGACTAACAGCAATGATGGAACTTGTTCGAACAAACAAACTTCATATTCCTTTCTTTGGATTGTATCTCAAAATTACTTCAGTTTACCGTACCCTGACAACCGTACCAAGGTTTTCCTTCTACTAGATACGAAGATGATCAAGATGAGCGTATTCTAATTGCTAGTTTCCACGTAATTAGTAATTATTTTCCTAATTCATTAATTAGCAACAAGCAAAGCATACTGCACTACCCATTGTTCAGAATCTAAAATTTAAACAAAAGAATACTGAATCCACGACTAATGGTCGTGGTGGATTTTGATTGAAGTTCTCGATAGAGTCTAATCTCTGCAAACCATCATCGTTATCAAAACAACAACGCGAAGACATCAGCCAATTATTAGTAGAGCAATTGCAAAAAATAAAACATACATAGCAAACCATTAAAGGGCCTGTTGTTACGAAAACCACATCATAGACGGTACACTCTCCATTAAATTGATATTTCAATTAGGGTCGAAATGTTTTCCCCTAAACTCAAAGCACTTTTCTCCTAATAATGCACCCTCACGTACTAAATATCTCTTATCGACGCTATGAAGTGCATCATCGGTTACACTTGGAAAAAAAGATTTTTGGCTACAGTCCTTAGGGGAGATGCGAAAAAAGATGTAATAGTTTGTGTAATAAATCAAAGTTATATTTGAAACAGATTTTTGCTCCTCTTTATTTATTTTGTCTATATTTTTTTAAAAACAATAGAGAAAAAATAAAGTAATATTAAATTTTATTCAAATGAGTAGTCAAATAAGTAGGTACATCTATAAGATAAAAAATCATATTTTTCACAAATAGTTTTAGTCAATTAATCATTATTCGTTTAGTAATTATTTTAAATTACTTTTTATTATATAGGTAAACTAGGGGTTTGTTGTAACAGTTTTTTTTTCAAATAATGTATCTTGAGATTTCTTCGAAATAAAAATGCATAGATGCTGTAACTATTCCTCCACCGAATCAAGTAAAAATAATTCAATAATTATTATTCATTATTTCACAATTAATCAATTCTACAAAAAGTCCGGTGTAACTTCAGCAATCACAAAAATTTGAAACAAAATAACATATAAAAAAAAAATTAAAATTAGTTGATAATAATAATCCAAACCGAAATTTTATGATTGTACAATTTTATATTTTCTGACAAAAATGACGTATCTGCACAGTTCTGTTTACTGCGAACAGTAACTATTACAATAATATGCAGAACATGTAATCCAATCGAGACAAAAAATATTTTAATATCGTTGAAAATATAACAAAAAATTAATCTATATTATTACATATTGTTTTCTATTATATTGATTTCTCTATAATTTTTCTTTTGCTTTCAAATAATATTTTATCATATGAATATGTCAATGTCCATTTTATTCTAATTTCATACTTCTTATTAATAAAACAATCTACCTTTCTAGATCTTAATAAAAATATCAGAAAAAATCAAATAAGAAAATTAAAAGATTTAATGAACTAACAATTAGATTTTGACTATTTGAAAAAAGGCTTTCAATTAGAATATGGGCGCAACTAAACAATCGTATATATATATATATATATATATATATATATATGTATATGTATATGTATATGTACATGTGTGTGTGTGAGTACGTATGTATATATTATATTATCCTAATTTGAACGAGCTACTAAAATTTGATCGTTTGATGAAGCGTAGCTCCCAAGTCTGTCTTTTGATCACATCGAGATTATCTAATGCTTTTGAATGCCATTACACATCGAATCATTGTTCCATTAATAATAATTAATTAAAATATTCCTCGAACAAATATCTGCTATCATGCAAATAGAGTCGCTGTGTATCGAAATTTTTATATGATAATCCCCTGCGTTTATGGAAACTGTTAATTGAATATTGATTTATTTTAAAATAATCAAAGCGAATGAATAATATAGTTACAATATTCAATTTATGCAACACGTTCATATTTACGTTTGATACATGCCGAAAGCTGACATGTGCAAATAGTCATGATAATTTTATGTATGTAGAATACCTTTACCGGAAAATATACATGTGCAATTGCTTTCATATCATTTCCATTTTGTTATGGAATAAATTGATAATATTTCGTAAATTGAAAATAGATCACAATGCTCTGTCTGGTCTGATATCAATTTTAATATCAATTATTTCTAACAGTTTTGACTAATGTTTACTAAGATAGAAAAAAAATAGTTAACTAGTGGTGTATGGCATCGTGCCTTAAGGCAAATTGCTGGAAGTTTCCGTACTGTAACGAAATGTATGTCAAATAGATTATTATAAATGCTGTAACACTTGTCTAATATTTATTTATAAGAATTATATAAACTGAAAGTTAAAGTTATTTATTTAAAGTATATGAGTGAGCTTCAAAACTTTAGCTAGAACTAAAATTGAAATCTGAATTATTTTCAATATATTTACGAAAAAAAATAACAATTTTTTTCCAAAAGCAATTGTTTTGTCAACACAAGCAGAAAGTTTTTTGAATCATTCAATTTAAATGCTTATTTCTCTTAAAAACTGCTATTTTTAGTATATTTAGCTCTGTATCTTCGAAGTGGCTGGGCCTGCCTTTGTCAAAAACTAATGACGATTTCTCCCAATCTTTACTAATTGAATGTTTTTTAGATCATCCAAATCAGATGCTCCGTTCTCTCAAAAGCTCGATTTCTATTTTCTGCACTCTTTGCTCTTTATCTTGGCAACGGCTGGACCTGCCTTTGCTAAAAACTAATCAGCACATCTCGCTATCAATAGGAATCAAATGTTTTTTGAACCATTCAAATCGGTTGATCGCCCGAAAACGTGAACAAAAAAATGCGGACATACAAAACACACACACACACATCTATTTTTTCTGAGTTATGCCAAAATGTTCAGAAACTCTCAAAACGTCGAGAAATGCCAAAATTTTTATTTTTGATTTTAAGCCCATGACTATATCTACCCTACTGGAAGTAAAAAAACCACAGTTGCATTTATAAGAAGAAATGTTGAGGTTTTGGTCCATATTTGTTAAAATTGCAATTGGTAAAAAAGATATAGTACTAATATAACTATTAGTTAATCCAATCTTTTAATTTTATTTGATTTTGTCTGACATTTTTATGAACATCAAAAGGGGAGGTATTTTGCGCGCTGTTCTTGTATATTGTAACATTTTTTAAAAGCACAAGTGATAATATAGATAATAATAATAATTACAAAAATATTAATAAAAAAATATTTAAAAAATACACGAAATTGATTGAGACTTATAGTTGAGGTTATAATACTAAAAAGTAAAAATGGAGCTTCAGTAAATAATAATAATAATAATTTTCAGTGCAGCTTGTATTTTTTAATTATTCAAATTTAAACATCGATCATAACTTAAGGTTCATATTAAGTGCTGTGATAAATTTCTTACAACTACGTTTGTTTTTATATCTGACACCCCAAACCCTTGGCCTATCTCTATGTGATACTTCTAATTATTGCAATTTATAATTACATACAAATAATTGAACCCAGATGTTATAGTTCAGGATATCACATCTCACATTTTAGAATTAATTTATCTTATTCTTAGTCTTCTAGCTTCACGTTCAAATTCCAAAAGTGTTAAAATATCACTCTCTCGTACTGGTCCTTTGACATTTCGGATAATTTGTCGGTTTTGTTCACCAATAAATTTAACTTTAACTTGTGCACATTGTCTTTGGGATCCTGTACGGCCCAAGACTTTCATAACTAAACATAATTATTGTAATAGTGATGATTATTGATTCAGAAATATCAGATAAAAGCTATGTTGATTTGGAAACATCTTACTATCTATATTTTCAAGTAAAAACCGTTGTCACTACTGCTTGACAACAGACTGCTCAAATCGAACTCGGGACCTGATTCAGGTCCAATTGCTCTTACTACTACCTTGTACGTTGTTAACATATATTTTGTGAAATGGCTTGATATGGTATAAGAAAATCTTCAACAAAACTACATAAATATTAAATATTGAACAATTTTCTGTAAGTACAGAACGTCAAGCAAACTTTGCTGTTGTGTAACGATTCTGCTGTGCGTTTTCCGATACGCAGCAAAAAGGTAAATCTATCATACTAAGTCGTCATGTTTATATGTTCGCATGATCAAGAACGAAATAAATAAATGAGACATCTTCTAAACATAGTCGAGTGTATATATATATATATATATATATATATATATAAATTATCTTGGCAGAGTTTTTTGATGTAACGTGTGCATAGTACGTTGTGCCCCTCAGCCGTTGTCTACCAAACCATTATTTTCAGCCCGGTTTTCGTACTGCCACCCAGATAAGCGGCTTAACATTCGCGTTCTATACGCCTGTTCGTTACAAATACATACAAAGTATTGCATTTGTGTGCGACTATATTTCAACGTATATATATACGTACTATTGTATAAATGCGATGTAACTATATGGCAGGGGTTTTGAAACGAACCGTTGCTATAGTCGGCAAAGGACCGTGTACAGGGCTTCTAGACTAGCATATATCAAATTGAATATTCATTTGATATAGAATGTATGGTGTGTATGTGGATATACACGTCTATAGTATATACAACGAATGTCTAAAAAATATCATCAATATGTAAGAAAAGAATCAGCCATTAGCCTTATTATATTTGCCTCCCAATTTATTTCAAATATACGCCAACGATGCTGGGTCTATAAATGTGAGATAAAATTTGAAAATAATTCTGCAAGGCGTAGGGCACAACTAAAAAGCAAATAGAAGTACAACTTAAAGGTAAACCGTTGGGTTTCCTCCTAGCATACATTGTAAACTTAACATAGTAATTATTCAAACGCAAATATGGAAATCAAAAAAACTCTGCTATGATGCAGAGATAAAGTACTTAATTGAAAAATAACAAGAAAGTTAAACTAATAAAGAAATGAATCATTTATGGGTGACATTCCAAATTTTTGAATGATTATGGCTTTTTTCATTGCAATTATGGCATTAAGGTTGAAATGACAACCTATATCAATAATTATGACCTTTGCTGCTAACCTTTTCAACCCTAAATAACATTTTTCAGGCCGTTGTGATTTGAGTTCACATGAAGTCACTTAATTCAAATACCAAAAAAAATTTTTTTTTTTTCTTTTCATTTGCATATATAGGCTTAAAATTACTGATATTGAGTTTACCTAATTTTTTTATGTAAAACAAAAATTCGGTCCACAGAGTTTTGAAAATTGCATGAAATTTTGATCATTTTTACTTCAATTGATGTTACAAATTTCACTAATAAAGAATAAACAGTTACATTTATAAATTAAAAGTGAAGTTAAATACTAACTTAAAAAAGCTTACTAAAAACAAATTTTAAGACGTATATAAAATACACAGTTAATTTTTTTTTAGAACTTTGATATATTTTTCTTCACATTCATTGGTAAATCTGAAATTAGTAAGAACTTAAAAATATACACGATACAAAATCAAATAATTTTTTGTCAGATCCTACAAATCAGATTTTGCACATATAAAGATACGCCTAATAATTTCTATATAGCAGGTCAAACAATATAACAAAACTTATTTTAATTTTTAGTAAATTCTAGTGTCAAAAACTTATTACATTTAGAATTTATTCAATTTATATATTTTTTATTAATTAAAATAAATTTAAATTACATTCTAGAAACTATTCTGCTACCAAATTTATAAACTTATACATATTCTAGTATTTATACTTTTTTCAATGTTTATGTAATCAAAATTAAAGATTTTATCTTCAGAACACCATACCATTCATTCGACTAAAACTTGTAATTCAGCAGGTGTCTCTTATCAGTTTATACCTAAAATAAGGATTTAACTATTTTTTCTTAAGATCAGCTCGAACCATCATCGTACGACCATATTACCCTCTGCTCGTCCTGAAAAAGCGTAGAAACCGTAAACTTAAATAGCTGTCAAAAACTCTAGTACATGTTAATTAGTAGTAGATTTACCAGTCAAAGAATATTCAGATAGATTAATCCAAATATAAAAAGCTACACTAAAAAAATCGTTTTCTTTCTATTTCCTTTACGTCCGTTGATTTTTATAGTGGTCTAAATATTTTCTATAAAAATATGTGAATGTTTGTATCAACTGTGATGTTAATCCTCTGACACATGGCGTCCTGTTTAATTTTTTAGGATATGACCCTATTATTGGGAGATTTGTAAAAAGTGACAACGGCCTGAAAAAGCATTTTTATGTATAAAAGAAAAATTATACAATATCTATTACTGGACACTTTGGAAGCTGTCACATTTACTAAAATGATATAAAATAAACTCACTAAAAAATAGTTAATTCTGCTGATAAACTCTGAAACTGAATAAAATATGGGACATATGTAATATATAGAGAGAGCTAACTAAACGATTTTATCGCATATAATGATGGACAACATACTAGTTAATTTATGTATTATTATTACATTAATTCAAATTTTTATCAGTATACATCATATATATTTTATTGTTTTGAAGTAGATTGTGATGTACCAAGTAGAACTACATAGCGTTCAATTTAGATGTGAATTTATCATGAGTTTATGGATAAAATAAAATAAATTAGTATAGATTTTAGCATTCGAATAAATTATTATTGCAAAGATAATGTAAAATCTCATAAACAATACGGGTAGAGCATTTTGGAACTAATTTTAACATCACTTGAGGGCTTCTGTTAATGAACAATGCTTCTGTTTTCTGAACAAGATCTGATTTTTTAGGTGTTATAGAGCGAAAATCTAATACATGACTATTTTATTAATTTGTATACTGCTGCACAACTACCATCAGCATATAAACTTTGGAGTGCTTTTTTGAAAACCTTGGTGCCTAGTAAAAGTATGTATATTGTCTAAATTCTTTATCAAATGAGAAATTCCTAGAATTAAAATGGACCTGCATTTGCTTAATACTTTTCTCCTATTTAGAAATTTCATGAAGAGGGCGGATTTTTTAATGTTTGAGGTAATCTGGACAAAATCTTAAATCAAACCTTTCATACACAGTGAAAAAAAATCTATAACGATATGAAGAAATCTTCAATTATATTAGAAAAGCGTTTTATGAGCTTCCACGAAATAAGGAGATTTGATGTAATTAAAAATGTTCACAAAAAAAACTTAAATCTGGAGACGAAGCGCTATTCTAATTAACTGAAAATTGTCAATTTTTGCGTTTTATCCTATAATTGACTTAGTCTTAACAGTTAATAGATAATACACCCTCATTTTCAAGATCATTTGGATTATTAAAATGATTATCTAATATGACATTGCAGGTAACGTACCAAATGATATCTCCGTATTTAGTCACAGATGCACAATGTAAGCTAGGATAACTTGCAAGTGCCTTTATTGATTTTGTAACATAATACTCAACGAAACCGAACAAATGCATGACATATATATGTGGCGCATATTATACGCTTTGGCTAATTTTCGTATCGATTTTCGTCAAAGACTCGTGTCGCACCTTGTTGTAAATATATTAATCATTTACGTCTTATTTCAAAATATTGCAAAAATAGATAGTATTCATAGGAGAGGGGGAAATAGTTTCATTGTATTCAACTGCTTTCAACTTCAAATCTTTCAAATTAGACTCCATTTAATAGCATTTTAACCATTTAGATGTAGCGCTCACATCGAATAGTTTCGAATCGAAGTCATGACGAGTATGTGCGTCAATCACAGATTAAGTCGCGTTAGTAAGGCATCGGCTAAAAAATATAGGTTCATTTTACAAAATTGAAAAATTTTATTACTAAATTTCACTTCTTTGTAAGCATAATCATATTTCACATACGCATTAAACAAAAACGGATAAAATTTAAAGAAAAATTATATAAATAAACGTAAGTAAGTAAGAAGAATTTTTTTATGAAACACAATAACTACTTTTAAAAAACGTTATTTAAGTAGCTAAATTATTGGATATGGATATTATTTTCACGTTTCAGAAAGTTTATGCAAGTTGCCTTAAGGTAAAACGCCATTTTAACTATGTATTTATTTTATACAGCCAAAATATTCTGAACAACTTGAAACTTTATAAGATATTTCTTTTTTTTACAAAACATTCAATGTTCACACTTTTAAGCGCATGACGATTATACTGGTCAATACACAAAGATTCTGCCACTTCTCCATGACGAGTATATTTGTCAATCATAGTTCATTTAATTAATAATAAAAAAAATTTTAATTAATTAATATTTATTTATTATGATAATTTTAAATTAGGTATTAAATCAAAACAAGGTAAGATTGAAGATTAATATCTTACATTATTTTTGCTCGCATTACCAATATTATTAATTTATTATTTAATAATTAATTATTTATTATTTTTCGACATTTGGTTGCAATTTCATAAAGTACTATTCAATTGGGTATAATAATTAATCAATCAATCATTCAATATAATACACTAAATTTTATAATATACTAATACAAATGATACCTGATGACACAAATAATAGAAATAAAAAATATAAATAGTAATTATATAAAGTTTTTTTTATTTTTTTATTTTAACGTCAATCAGAACTATTTAGAATTGCGTTGTCCTATAAGATGTGAGTTTAAGATTTAATCTAATTTAATGTTTTTCATAAAGAGTCAACTCATCGGTTGGCAATTATTTATTTATTTATTTATTTATTTATTTATTTATTTATTTATCTATTATACGCCAATCGGCTATATACAGTTAATTATATAGTAATGTAACATAATAATGGTAAACTATGTTATTTTTACAAACCCATACAAACACACATACGGGCACCTATACATACACTCGTAAATACATACGTTCGCACATGGACTTATATGTAGACTCAAACCCACTAGTAATGCTAACAAATTCTAATAAATATTATTTCTTTTGACAATGTTGATAAATGTATTATGCGATGAAAGAAAAAAGTTTAGTTTTGAGCACTGTTCGTTGACCACCATTGCTACTCTGTTTATTGGACCGTTCAATATATATATATATATATATTATATTAACTCTATTGTCTAATAGTTATGAGTGAATATTGTAGCAATGTCCACAAAAAGCGATTTCTACTTAAAATTATATTGAGGTCTATAATGTCAAGGATAAATTTGAAGTTGTAATAAGTCAATCAAGAATTGTACATGCTGCTTGATGTCGGTTTTGGTCTTGGCATAGGCGAGGATCGAACCAATATAATATGTAGTTCTAGTTATTTATAATTATATGATTTGGTTGTTGACAAAACGCTTGTGCTATCTAAGTTTATTGAAGTTCAATATAATTATATTGGAAGTCGCGCTGTAGTTACATTACAATCTCGAAATCTTATTAATGTTATTTCTTGCGTCCATTATAGCAAATATGACTATAAAATCAAATCTCCCTGCAGTAGGTACTTGTTTTCTCTTAATTTATTTCCTCTGTATCTCGTTTCACCTCACCCACTTACCTATCTCGAATCTCGCAACGCTTTACCTATTTAATATTCGATAAAGAAAATCGCTCCGTACAGCGGCAACGCAGAGAACACAACACCGAGTGAAATCTAGCATGAATATCTCGCGTTTACGATTCCAAAAGCGCTGAGGCGTCTAGTCGCGCAAATCCGTTGCTGGGAAAACGGCCAGCTGCTGCCATGATATAGACACAATTAAACCAACAATTGCATTATATGTAGGCACCGGCGACAAACTATCTATCTGCATCATAGTCATTGCTGCGATTTAAAATTCATCTCTATACAACAATCTGGCTGCATTTAGTTTTTTTACTAGATTTTATTTTTAGATTCCCACTCATTAAAATTATCTTTTAGACAACGTGGTAATTATCTCGTATCTCGGAGGTAAGTGGCTAGAACGACTGGACCTAAATCAGAGGTCCTGGGTTCGATCTGCTTCGAGTAGCCTTTGATCAAGCAGTAGTGGCAACGATTTTCACTTGTAAATATAGATAGGAATATGTTCTCAAGTAAAAATAGCCCTGATCCGACATTGCTGCATTAATAAATATTCGCCCTATTATAGAAATTGTAATAGAAATCCATTGATCAGAGATGGGACAACTTTTAGGGTTGCCATCTACAGAACCAACTAGTATTAAGTCATATTTTGATTACTGTTGAAAGATAAAAAATACTGCGTTTATTAGTCCTGGTTGAAAAAAAAATCGTACTACAAATATACAAATATAAAAAATGTATGAATGAATCATGTTAATAATTTTGTCTGCGATTGAATCATGTTGATAAGTGAACAAGTGAACATGACTTGGGTTTTGAAGCCATTCGTAAATACAAGTTCTCTTACAAAAATATTTTGTATTTTATCTACATTATTTCTGTTACACATTTTGGCAGAATTTTAATAACCTACGTAAAAGATTTTTTTTGTAAGTGGCAAAGTGAATTTAAAAATATTAATTAGCTAACCTATTATATGTGCTTGATACACATTTATTGATGTAAGCCACCAAGTTCAATATACGATGATGACGTCATAAAATTTTATGTAGGAACGTTAGGAAAATTAAAGATTAATTTATGAATTTTGTCTTTTATTTGATGTATCGCCTTAGAAGAACTTACTCACACATCTGCTTTAAAACTCTCGCATACACTTACATATTATATATATATATATATATATATATATATATATGAATATATATTATATTATATATATATATATTATATTAGGGTGGTCCTTAAAATGGTCATTTTCGAATTCCTTGCTCCCAGGGGCTCAAATGGTTCCAAATTGATAAAAAACAATTCTCTGAAAGTTTTAGCTCTAATATTAACGTTTAGATAGAGCGCAATTCAATCAAAGTTTGTATGGAAAGAGCATGGAAAAATTTTTGAAAATTAAAAAAAAATGTTTTAGGTATAACTTAGCGACAAATGAAGGAGTTTTATTCATTCATATGTTCGCTAAATTACATTTAAAAAACACTTTTAAAATTTTTGAAATTTTTTTCATGCTATTTCCATACAAAACTTTGATTGATTTGCGCTCTAAACATCTAAACGTTAATATTAAGAGCTAAAACTTTCAGAGAATTGTTTTTTATTTATTTGGAACCATTTGAGCCTCTGGGAGCATGGAAATTCGAAAATGACCATTTTAAGGACCACCCTAATATATATATATACTGATTGTTTCTTTTCCGAACAGTAAATCCAATAATAAAAAACAATTTGTGTTTAAAAACAAACAATATGGATATATAAATTATTACAGATAAATAATTTTTTGCTTCTCAATTTTATATAAAACCTTTTTAATTTAATTTTTATTACTCTTTACACTGGTACATAATCCATTCCTTTATAATTTTTCTAAATAATCTGTAATGACCATCATTAATGTTAATTAATAGTTTTAAAAAACATTGTATTTGACAGAATAAACCTGATGGTGGAACGTATCTAGTTCCAAAACGTCGTTATTAAACATCTTCAAAAAACAAATTGTTTTTTATTATTGGATTTACTGTTCGGAAAAGAAACAATCAATATATTGAAAAAATCCAGGACTTCTCTATTGATATATATATATATAATATATATATATATATATATATATATATATGTATAATTTTGAATTGTGTCCTCTGTAAAATAAACTATTTCTTTAGAGTTCATGTGAGTATATGCTTTCATATTGCTCTCTATAATTAGCAAATTGGCCTCCTTATAAGGTATCTTGTTTCACTATTTATTTAATTTTAATTTATCATAAAATCAGTGATGTTTTTACAACTAAATCTTGATGCAATGCTCTTATTTTATTTTCGAATAAATAGTTAGAAAACAAATTTTGCCTATCATAAAATTCAATTGCAGTTTCAAATATACGATACGAATTGCAGCATTGTGCATCCAATAATTTAATTTTACAATTATTTATTATACTTTGAGAATCGTTATATAGTGGCAATCGCATACAAATCGGCGGATCCGTTCGTCGCAAAAGGACACCCGTTGATGCCTAATTGCCATAAAAAACGAATACGAGGACAAACAAACAACACAAAAAAGATGTTCGAAGCAAAAAGAAACATCATATAACTGAAAGATACAAATCCGAATTGGAAACGGAGGCGACTGACCACAGTACCCACATCAGAAAAGACACCTATAGGTACGCGTTCGCACACATTCGAGCGCACGTCCGCATATGTGTCATTCGATTCGACACACCTTGACACCTTCTTCGTACCGACGAGTAAAAAGTAAAAACGTAAAAAGAACCTTAGCCCGTTTATATATCTCGCCGCGACTTCTATCTCGGGTAATATCAAAGGGAGCCTGCAAAAGACGTGTAACTTAATTTTATTTCTGTTTGTTTTTTTTATATTTTTATCATTTTTCGCTAACGCATTTTGCGATGTCAATCTATCCATATCGGTACAATGAGATATATCGTTAGTTATTTTGAGGTTACGTTTTTATTATGATCGCCTTTATTCGGAGAATTTAAAACAACAAACTTGATTTCAGATTGTCCCATTTACCCAATATATAACACATTCACACACACACACACACACACACATACACACACACACACATATATATATATGTATATATAAATATATAAATATATATATATATATATATATATATATATTGATTGTTTCTTTTCCGAACTGTAAATCCAATAATAAAAAACAATTTGTTTTTTGAAGATGTTTAATACGACGTTTCGGAACTAGGTACGTTCCATCATCAGGTTTATTCTGTCAAATACAATGTTTTTTAAAAATATTGATTAACATTAATTAATGATGGTCAATACAGATTAATTAGAAAAATTTTTATAAAGGAATGGATTATGTACCGGGGTAAAGAGTAATAAGAATTAACTAAAAAAGGTTTTATATAAAATTGAGAAGCAAAAATTATTTACCTGTAATAATTTATATATCCATATCACTAATATTTTTTTGTTAAAAACACTCGATTTTTTTGGAGGATATTTGTAGATGTTACGACTACACAAGACTTCAACACACTGATATGGAGTTTTGTCGGCCAGATGACAACGTACGGAATTCTTGCCAAAAATGAAGAGCCATAAAAAATCATTTTTGCCAAGAATTCCGTACTGAATCAAGTCCTGAATTTGGATCAGATATATATTCTCCTAAGAATTAATCAGTTTTCTAAATACATAAGTAATTGTTAACCATCATACCTGGAGGTCTTATCAGAGGTTTGACATTCGATTTAGATATTTTTTAGCACATCCAAAAATTTGACTGATGCTCAGGATGGAATATATCATAAAAAATATGTAATTGCTGTACTTATGACAATTAACCCATTATGGGCCCGCGTAACTTCACGTCGTCACATTCCAATTTATTTTAAAATTATCCTAAATAATTGTTACTTTTTTGTGAGATGGCGCATGAATCTTAATTCTATAACGTTGTCAAAACAAACAATATCAAATCTTATGACCATTTCTAGGTTCTTCAACCTGAAATAACATTTTCATACACAGGTGTGCAAAAGCTATAGTCCACTGTGACTTGAGAATCACAATTTAATAATACAAAAAAATGTTAAAACAGATTTTTTTAATTTTTATTTGCATGTATGGGCTTATAATTACTGATTTTTAGTTTCCTATTTTTTGGATAGAAAAGAAAAATTCAGCTCATAGAGTGTTAATATATTACATATATCTTTATTCTATGATAATTATTACTAGTTTTTTGTCATCACTAAAGTTTTAAATCTAGCTGCACGAGCAAATTTAATAAATCTAATAACTAAATTAAATTTTACCAAATATTTTGCACGACGTAAAAAAAACTTTGATATACAAAGGTTTTAATGGATTGTAACATTAAAAAGCACTACATAATCTGCAGTCTCCAGTAGCCTCTTTAAAGTCATCGCACTCGTGTTATTGCCACGACGACTTTGTTATAACAAAGCCTTTTCATTTGGGTTTTATTAAGGCATTCAGTTATAGTCTTTATCTCGCTATTTATATGTAACCTTTTCAAATCCAACAGTAAAATTTTTGTTTTTGATAATTATTTATAATAAATAAAACTTTTCAGCGAAAAGTTTAATTATTAAATATCTTTTTCTGAGCAGTATGTGGTAGAGCCACACCTTTCAAGCGCAAAGTTGTTAGCCAAAAACCGTGCTCTAGGTAACCTGATGTCAAGCGGTAGTGATATCGATGTTCACTTGAGGAAATAGATCAAAAATGTGTTTTCAATTAAACAGATGAAGCAGAAAGACTCATCACAATAGGAAAAGACAACTGTAGTAGGTTGCTTTCCAATGGCCATTAGAAAATATATTATTTTTTTATAAATTGATGCATAATGATTATAATCATTACAAACATTGTTGTATAACAATAAATTGCGATTCAGAAACAAGCAAAAAAATATCTTTTTTGGGACAAAAATTGTATTTTTTTCAAAATTAATTAGCTAAATTTAACAATATAGCGTTTATAAAAACATGTATTACTGTTGTGATACCTTCTAAAAAAGCATAACTTCCATGTTTCATTAGAACCAAAATTCACTTTCTATAAAACACTTCCCATATTTTTCTTCTTGTGAAAAAGACATTTTTACCAAAGTCTCGTGGCAAGGCGACAAGTGTCGATTTAATCACCGCCGAGGGGATGCTTCAGTGGAAAAGTGCTCGACAATATATTCACTATTCAGTACTCGTCGGTGTGAAATGTAACACGTGCCCCTGGTTAGAAACACAAACAAACGCAGCACGCCTACTGCGTTGAACTAATACACCAGTGAGGAGTCGAGTCGTCATGCCCGCAGGCTCCGCAGGCTCCGCAGGCGCTCTCATGGTGTGCACGCCGTCCGATAAGGGATGATGAATTAATTGAGAGAGCTTCTATCAAAGCCTCTGCTATGCTACTGCTTGAATGCGGAAAATGCCGGATAATTCATTATAGATGCCGCTTCCGGGTGGGAATTGTTGTGATAACTTAATAGAGAAGTTGATAAAGAGAAACACATCTGTATTTTATATGATAACTTTATGTAGCAAAATTAATTGATTTTTGAAATTCATTTATGTAGAATTCGAAGAAAAGTGTTTTTATGCTGTTTTTCAAAAATTTGTCACCTGGGTCAGCTTTTGTTATGGATTTTCAAACAATGCCGTTTATTTTTCGAAAGCAATGTTGTGAGAATCAAGGTAATGGTTGGTTATACGCCTTCTTTCATCTACTTGCAAATATTGTTGTTAAAAAATTCTTAATTTTAAACGAGATATTGGTGATGGATCTTTTTACCCATGCACTTTTAAGCTCCGTTCTAATATTTTTAAAAAAATCTAACTTTTATCAGCAATAAGTTTGTAAATTTAGTTGAGAACTAGTGGGGTGGGTTGCATCGTGCCTTCAGGCAAATTGCTGGAACTTCCCGTACCGTAACAAAATGTTCGAGGAATACTGAGTGTTTTCAAATAGATTATTATAAATATTGTAATATTGTCTAATATTTCTAAGAATTATATAAACTGAATTGCAAAGTTAAAATCACTTGTTTAAAGTATATTTGAACTTTAGTCAGAATTAAAAATAAAATCTGAATTATTTTTGATATACAAAAAATTAAAAAAAAAAAGTAACAAAAATTTTTTTTTCCAAAATCAATTATTTTGTTAAGACAAGCAGAAAGTTCTTTGAATCATTCAAATCGGACGCTTAGTTCTCTCAAAAACTGCCATTTTTTACATATTTAGCTCCGTATCTTCGAAATGGCTGGGCCTGCCTTTGCCAAAAACTAATAAACACTTCTCCCAATCATTACTAATTGAATGTTTTTTAGATCATTCAAATCGGATACTCCGTTCTCTCAAAAAGTCGATTTCTATTTTCTGCACTCTTTGCTCCGTATCCCCGAAACGGCAGGACCTGCTTTTGCCAAAAACTAATCAGCTCTTTTCCCTATCGATAGGAATCGAATGTTTTTTAAACCATTCAAATCGGTTGATCCGTGCGCCCGAAAACGTGACTGGAAATTTGTATCCATACATACATACACACACACACACATCCATTTTTTCTGAGGTATGCCAAAATGTTCAGAAACCTTCAAAACGTCGAGAAATGTAAAAATTTTCAATTCCGATTTTCGGCCCATTACAATAACTTACCCTACGGGAAGTTAAAAAAGAAAATTAAATGGTAATTTGGACATTTGTCTATGTGATAATACTGAAATACTGTCTTTAGTTATAAAACCAAATCATACAAGAAAAGGACGCGTGACACAACCATTCACAACCGAGGGTCGGTTGTGACAAGCATAAAAATAAGTTAAAAAATAATAGCTAAATACCTAAATGTTTTAAAACGACTTTTATTGTCAGAAATATGTAACAAAACACTATATAATCATTTAAACAAAGCTTATGAATGAAATATAACAATATATAATCAAATATAACTTTTTAAACAAGAAATCTGTGTGAAATCTTTTGTTTTCTTGTATTGAATTTTCATTTTTCTTTCTCTTTTGTATGTTAAAACTAATTGCTGGTAGTTAATTACAGTAGAAAAATAAACAAAGTGATCTATCTGTATACAAGTAACAGTAATTATTAAAAGAAATCGAACAAAAAAATTTATTCTTTAAGAGCAATTTGGTCAAGTGATCATTTTAGGGTAGGACGCTGATTCAACGCAATAATGGAAACTTGTTCCAACAAACATACTTCAACTTTAAAAAGTCACTACCGTAACCTGGCACAACGGTACCCAGTCTCCCTTACTGTTCAATGCGGCCGACACTGTAAACTGGTTAAATAATAGTAGGTGATATGCATCAGTACCTTGGTCATCTTTACTCGAGGTTATTGAAAGTTTATGATATTGGCGTCGAGTAAAAATCATTTACTAAAGGTTCAAATAACAACAATAGAAACATGTATAATAACTATGCTTTGTTTTGCAATTTGTTAATTAAATTGTTATTACCTTATCAATATGAACATTAACTCAAAATTCGAGTTTTTATGCAGTCGTTAATAATGAGTTATGCAAATAAATGATAATTGCACATACAATCGGTGTACATTTATCATTTATCATTTATCAGTAACCAAGGTCGATCGGTCTGTCAAACTCTCCTTAAAAAAGCAATGCGTGAACCGCCAATGTTTTATCAGTGCGTTGTGTTCGTGTTATTTTTGGCAAATTCAATTGAGATATTGGCCGCAAGGGAACTGCCCTTTCTTTTGCCTTGACTGTGTCATAGTATCCCCGCTGAGTACACATCGGCACGTTTCCCGTTTAGAGAGCAAACAAACCATGATGATTGACTGTATAAATACAAATTCGCTCATAGGCGCGAACTTTGTGGTTGGGCAGGTGGGGACGGGGTTAAAGGAGTTTGATTATCGGTAAAAATAACTTAAAAATTCATGACAAATTAAATATGTTAGATATCATGGTCATTAATAATAGAGATCTACTTTTTTCTGATATTTTTATTTTATTGCGCAAAAGTAGCGCATGTTAACTTATCATTTTTTAAAATTAAAATTAAAAAAGATAATTGCACTTTCGTTTAGATATTATATTAACAGTAGGTATAAATATTAAAATAATTGTATGTATAAATATGTATCTGCACAATACTACAAAAACTATCTCGAAAGTTCTAAAATGTGGTGCTGAAGGCGACTGAAGAAGATAAAGTGGACAGACAAGATAATAACAAATGAAGAATTGTAGAGAAGAGTGGGCAAAGAAAGGACTCTATTGTGCACGATTATTAAAAGGAAAGGAAACTGGACCGGACCCATTCTGCAAAAAGTGCTTCCTGTACGACTTGTCAAAGGTAATCCAGGACTGAGAGAAAAAAACACAGGACACTGAAAGCCTACGCACAGGAAGCATGGTATCAAAAGTTTTGAATGGAAAATGCATAAACTAGTATAAAAAAGTAATTAATGGTAATAAAATGTTGATGAAAATGATAAACCCAGGAAGAAAAAATCATTGATTTTTTTTCTCAAATGCTCTCAAATCATAGATATGCCTTCGGGCAGATTAACATTATTATAATTACCTACCATAATATTCTCTAATTGTAAGACTCAATTTTTTTAGTACGCCTATGTGTTCACTAGCAGCCACATATTATATAAATTGTACGTAACTCTTGCGATAAAATGATATGCAGTATAATTGAATTACACGACTGAAATATGAGTCTACTTGAGAAAAGTGGAGTCGACGCGTGTCTAGTTGATTTGAAATACATGTACCAAATATAAGCATTGAGGTGAAATATGTACTCGTAAGTGCTATAGTGAATATAGTGAGAAGTGGAAGAAGTCATTTACCTAAAAATAATAAATAAAGCTATTCTTCAAGCATCATCGAATTTATTATAATATTATAAAAATGCTTACATTCCGATTATGTTGGATGATATAGAGTTTATTGGATGTGGTATTACTTGGAAGATATTGCCCATGTAACTTTTATCTTTCGTTTATAAGACTTTTAGATGTAAAAAAAGACAACATTGGGATTTTATAACAGTTGAAACATAAAAATGTTTAATTGCTTTTTGAAAAATTATGTCTTGATTTGAATGTTACAGTTTATTCGATGAGATATAACTTAGAGACATTCACAATGTTTTGTTAAAAAGATTTTTAGATATTTTTTTTTTATTATTATTTTTTTTAAATTTTATTTTCAATAGCAATCAGAATACATGACATTTTTAGATATTTATTTTTTTATTTATTTATACGCCAATCGGCTTTATGATATGTCTTGATTTGGATATTACAGTTTATTCGATGAGATATAACTTAGAGACATTCACAATGTTTTGTTAAAAAGATTTTTAGATATTTTTTTTTTTTTATTATTATTATTTTTTTTAATTTTATTTTCAATAGCAATCAGAATACAGGACATTTTTAGATATTTATTTTTTTATTTATTTATACGCCAATCGGCTTTATGATATGTCTTGATTTGGATATTACAGTTTATTCGATGAGATATAACTTAGAGACATTCACAATGTTTTGTTAAAAAGATTTTTAGATATTTTTTTTTTTTAATTTTTTTTTTTTAATTTTATTTTCAATAGCAATCAGAAGACATGACATTTTTAGATATTTATTTATTTATTTATTTATACGCCAATCGGCTATATGAAAAGAAATAAAATATCATTGGGTTTTTAAAACAGTGGAAACGTATTAACGTTTTAGTACCTATTGAAATATTGTATCTAGAGATAGATAATACAGTATAGTTTATAAGATTTTTAGATATAAAGAGGAATATGACTTCATTGGGATTTTAAAACAGTTGTAGTACAAAAATGTTTTAGTGTTGAAACTTTATATCTAAAAATTCACAATAAATGTGTTTCTGACAATGAACGAGCATGCTCGCGAATCGATATTTTTGCCCTGAATCGCGGTTGGCAAACCGTCCCCGCGACCGTCCGCCTGATGTCGGTTCGCGTCTCACGCAGCGAACATAATCTCCGACGGAAATGGTGGAGATATAATCCCAGTTGAAAAGGCAACCGCTCTTTCTCTATCTTCCTTCATGAGGTCGTTTTCTATGTGTGCATAAAATATGTACAAACGCTATAAACGTGGTACATAGGTGTATATGAACCTATATATACAATATATAGGTACAGTTCTGCTCCGCTCTGCTCTTAAGTCAGCCTGCTCTTTATAGCGACAGTTCGTTCATATGGTTACGCTTCCTTGCTTTACTTTGGACTTTCTTGTGTCTACGCTAGCAGAAATTAATTTTCTGGGTCGTTTTCTAATTTTTTATATCATTTACTAACTAACATTCACATGAAGTTTTCACATACAAGCAAAATCTTGTACCTTTACTCCTAATGGTTAAAAAACATAATTCTACAAATAAATAAATTTTACAGTAAATAATCCTTTCTATGTTTAATTTTTTATAATATTTTCGATAATAGTCTATATTTTAGAAAAAGTCCTATTTTTTGGGATGCAATTGCGAAACATACTGATCTAGAACTAATATTTCCAATTTATTTTATCAGGAAGTTAAAATGATGTTAATCTTAAAATTCATAGTTCCAGTTTATTTTTACTTATAATGCTAATCACTTCAGCGGAATATACCTGCAAGCAATGTCTGAAATCTGTTAATTATTCTATCATCGCCCATATACAACTTACAAGTAGTATTTAAAATTTTCTTTTACTAAAAAACACCTTTTAAAATCATATTTTCTTTAATATACTTATGTAATAATACTATGGTATTAAATATTTTATATTTCTGAATCATTTTTTGAACTAGTTTTTGCAGTTATTCAAAAGGTTTGCATATATAATTGTTAAATGCAGATTGCTAATTAATATTCTCGTTATGCATTTATGCAGATGTGCTTATTATTATTTATTAAAGGTTTAACTCTTCTCGGTCTTTTCATTTGCATTTTATAACAAAGATTATACCGTAAGTAAGCGCCGTTTCATTTCATAGTTGCATTAAAAATTGTGTAATGTATGTGCAACAACACTTCATTTTAATGCTCACTCTTACTATGTGTTAATATTAGGTACATTATATGTAGTTGTAGAACTACTTATAAAAATGACTATTCTGAATTAGATTCATTTACATTGATACAGAAAACAAAAATATTTGATATTTGAGAGTAATTAGTGCGCATATGTTATTTTTATTAATCTGATAGATAGTCTTATATGCAGCTGAAACGTAAGAAACAATATCGAATTTTAATTGATAATTAATTTTGGTAAAATTTATCTGTTATGGTAGTATGTACTTACAATTACAACTGTTACAATATTATTATTAACATCTTAATGTAATCTTTAGGTGTAAACCCGCGAAAGCAAAGGAGAGAAAGGACAACATTCACCCGCGCTCAACTAGATGTTTTAGAATCTCTTTTTGGAAAAACGAGGTATCCTGATATATTTATGAGGGAAGAAGTAGCGCTGAAAATCAACCTACCAGAATCACGAGTACAGGTAAAAATTAATTAATTACTTAATTTTGTAAATTTATTATAATAGTTGGATTGCAAAATGTTATCGATTTCATAACTATAAATTTTATAGAGTTAATGCGATAGCTTGAAATATCAATTGTATATGGCGGTGATAAAAAATATCAGTTGCAGATGGTGCAAAATACACGAAAGCCTGTTTGAACTTCGAACCATTAACGAAAAATAAACAAAATCTCAGTTAGGGTTACATATACATCCTGTTCGGGTGACTATCATTCACGTTTTGGCGTCCTATGCCATCGGGCGACAATAAAAATAATAACACCCTCCCCACAGCGGAAAATCACAGCTCCTCGGTGTTATAAGTACGTTGTTCGCCCTTTTCCGCGTGAAACGCGAATCGTGATGCGTGTACAAACATAGTAGAAATCCATACGGACCATAAATCACGTTCTACCAGAACGGGCCCACACTCGTAGTCAGGCGTGCACAAATTATTTGTAGTAAGGGCCAGAAACTGTACTTTGTAGTGCAGACCTTTGGTTTAATACCTTGGACTTATGTATGTCTTAAAAGTAATAAAAAGATGTTTAAGCTTGAAATAAAATACGAAATAATTGAAATAAATAGCATTTATTCGCGATGTGTAAAATACAGGTTAAAATCAAAAGAATAGAATATTGTTTTTGTAAGTTTATCATATAGTTAGTCTTTCGATCTTAATATGTTGCAATTTTTATAATTGATATTACGCAGGCGTTAAATTGTTCAGAACATTATATTTTTTGAATGCTTTTCAGCGAAAAAGTTCAAAGTACGTTTTAATATCTGAACTTAAACCTTAAACCATTTTCAATATTACTCATAGTATAATAGTATTATAAAAATTAAATACGAAATATAACGTTTTTTTTATAATTTTATTTGAACAGCTATCAGAACTTATGGGTTCTATGAGCTGTTGTGCTTAATATCTTACAAACTACGTTTGTTTTATTACAGATGGCAACCCAAACAGTTGTCACATCTCTGTATGATAAATTTTTATTACAATCTCTGTAATAGGACAAGTATGGTGCAACAATGCCGGGCGAGGGCTTATTTTCACTTGGAAACATATTGCTATTTATATTTCCAAGTGAAAATCGTTATCAATGTTGCCTGACAACAGGCTGCTCGAAGTGGGTACCGAGTAACCGGCTCGAACCCGGGACCTCTGAAACAAGTCCCGTCGCTACCTACCTACCTACGAGCGAGCCCAAATATAACATTGTGCCTATTTATGTCTAAAGATTTATTTTTTTCAATTGCGAAAGAATTTCAAATTAGATAATATATTGGAACTATTTAATATTTCATCGAGTACCATACTAAAAGATGCTTATAAAAATCAAGAATAAAAGATATATGCTTACAAAAGTTTATGATGGTTGTACCATTTTTACTCATAATTTTCGCGTTCATTATAAATCGCAAAATTTAATTATCTCAACGAAGATTTTGTATAGTATAACTAATTTTTCTAAAACCACCTACTAATAATAGATAATAGATAATATTAATAATGACTTCTCTTCCGGAAGAAACAATCATTTTTCGTTTTATTTCATGGTTTCATATCCTATGCTATAAATTTCGATTCTCTCAATATTATTTGAAACATCAATCTTAGTAATAGTCATAATTTTATGGATTCATATAATTTAGCCTATATTAATTTTATAGCCAGCTCAAGTAACTTTTTAAAATTTTTAATTGCATTCGTTTTCTGTGTGTAAATATGATCTTTAATAATATCTGTATTGATATATTTGTAATGAATTACGTTTTAATTATATTTTTTAAACCCAATATATATAATATAGGTACATATATCATATAATAGGGTTTAGCGGTGCTTAAAGGTCCGCGGGTTAAAAGGTCCACCTCCTATATCTCAAAAACAAGTAAAGCTTTAGTTTTACAAAAAAAAATATTAACAATATTTGAAAGTAGAGGAAAATGGATATACCTTGATTCTTACGACTCTGCAATCAGATCAATGGCAAGGTTCGAAAATCTATAACAAATGTATTTTTTTCTTTGTTAACTGTGAGCACTGTTGTTTAGTTTACGAGACCTTAATATAATTTTTAAGTATTCGTTGTTTAATTGTTTTATAAGATGTATTGTTAATATTAAGTTAGACTCAACAATATGATTCAACATTCATTCGACTGATGTGTCTCACAATTTTTAAATTTAGCAGCATATTTGTTGCCTAGTAATTTATTAGACATTATATACAAATAGTTTAAATAGTTTTAAATTATTTAAAATATTAAATAATTATGCTGATTATTCTATACAAACCAATTAAAGCTTTACAATGAGCTCACCTCAGCGTTTGTGCTTATTTACTGCCCATAGATCTTTGCTCTTTGCAGACCTCGCCTGGCATATACCTGCTTCGCGTACAATGTGTTCGCCGCTACGCGTAAATTCAAACGTCGTCGTCGTACAATAATTTACCGCCGTAATTTATTTATATGTAAATAAACGGCGATGGCTAGCCGCCTGACAACCGCCGCTCCTGATAACCATTGCCTGGCTCCCGGCCGTCAGGCAATCCGAAACGCAAACATAACTCGAAGTAACAATATAACGTTATAGCCTAAGCTCGGGAGATTCGTAATAATGCCTTCGGGACCAAACGCGCACATTATTTCTAATGACTCTATTTAATAAGACCGGAACGAGGGAAGTGCTCTGACCCAAATCAAAATTATGAAATTAACTGTACAGAGGGTGTTGTGGCATTTATTTTTAATATTTATTTTCAAATGGTCTATAGTCATTGTTAGAGAAACAGATTCAGAGTGCACTATTTCGTATAATTTTAGATGATTTTGCTTATACTCAATTTAGCTTTCTTCACATAATTTTTATTTAATTGAAACGTGAGTTTTTTAATTAATATATAAATAAATTGTTTTCTTCTTGTTTTTATCACTTATCCATTTAATTTTATAAAGACCATTTTCGATCTATATATTTGGCATGCACTCTGGTCTACCTTGAACAAGTTGCTGCGTTTACTACACAGGGTGTTCCAGATCTCAACGTCAAGCTAGTTATTCATCATCATTATCATGAAAAAAATTTGAAAAATGATTATTCACGTAGTTTGAAAATGTGACCATTTTTCAGTTATTGTGGTGAACATTTATTAATTTTGTTTATTTAAGCTTTGAATCCATTACCGTAAATAATATTTCTAGGACCTCAGTAAATAATAATGACAAAAATGCACAATGTTTTCAAGAATTAAAACTTTTTGTTGAATTACGAAAGGAACTTTGAGGAGCTTTTCTTTATAAAAAATGTACTAAAGTGATTTTCATCATAAAGTGCATTTAGGATTGTAGAATGGTAAAAAACTTGATAATTTTATAATGAAAGATTTTAAATAACAAAATAAAAATCTAAAATTAACACGATTTTTGCAAGTAAATTTCACTCGCATTTGCTCACAATATTATCACCACATACGTTTCGGCTTAAAGTTGAGTTCTGGGATACCATGTATATTATATTATAAAATTATTATCGATACTAAATACTTATGATACATAGTTTGGGATGCACAATTTAAGATCCATCACTTGTCAAATTATGATTACTATTATTTATTTCTTTTTGAAATAATCAACTTCCCTCTTAACATAATTCGTGATTTCAAGCCATAGGTTTAAAACAAGTCAAGTAAGCAAGATTTAAAACAAGGTCAAGCCTACAAGTTTAAAATTCTTATTTGTTATTTTATTTTGAGAATAATGCATATTTTTAATATATAATTCATCTAATACTGATTACATTATTAAGTGTTTTTGACCGATGTCAGTAAATTTATGTAATTTTTTTTTTTTTTTATTGGTCTCGCTTACTCGAGTAGTTAGCCACCTATGTGAAAATTGAAGTGAAGTACTTGGTCGCGCCTGGGTTGGGAAAAGTCCTAAATGTAGTGGATCTTGCTTTATAATTGATATATCGATTTACGTCAGCATTGAAACTATATATATGAAAGGTATGTTTAAAATTGAAAATAGCCCATTTGCTTAAACTCAAGTTTCTCTAAATGGAGGTTTCTTCTAAATAGAAGTGCTTATCAAAGATCTAGTAAGTTATCAAAGTATTTCTAGTAATAATGAGAATGAGTAGCATTACCTTTCACCTTATGCAAACATAAATAATGTAATTCAACTATTTGAACTCTTGGTGTCGAACTATTCATCCTACACGAACCCCTATCATAAAGGAGAACATTACAACAAATTACCAGCCCTTAGCGTAGGAGGGTTCGCGTTTGATTTGATTAGAGAGCCAGGCTAAAGGCCATAATCGAGCACTGATAATACAAATACATGTGCATTCGTGTTGCCGGTTGCTTTATCAAATAAACGGGTTCTCGATGCTCTTTCGAGATATGCAAAGCTGTTTCTGATGTAACGCCAATTAATTCTATTAAATTCGGCACAAAAAGATTTTTGTTTGATAGGGGTATCAGATGAAATACTGAAGTAAATAGATAATGGGTCTGCTTCAGATAAATAGATTATTTTAATAAATATAATTTGTATTTTATGTTCTCTGCATATTATTTTCTACGACCTTGTATTTGACATTTCTAATTATTGTATGAATTAAGTTTTTATTTAAAAATATTATATATAAATATGCAGTTGCATCTGATCTGATCTGATGACATCAGAAGATGGCATTAATTGGTAGCATCGAAAGCGGCTAATAATTTTGATGATATTTGTTTTATTTTTCTCAGATAAATCCTAAGTCATTAGGAATAGAGTTCTTAAATTCTCGTCTGGAATAAATATTTCAGATATAGAAAGATCTAATGAACAACTAATAATAAACACATTTGGTTAAGACAAATAAACTAAAATGGATGGAATAGTTGAAACCGACTGAAAAAGTTCTACACTTCTAAAGAAATCTAGCAATTTTTTACTATCTATATTTATAAAAGCTATCGCTGTGAGGATATTTTTACAAAAATATAACTATCTCAATAAAATTCTAAAATTCTAAATTGTACAGTGCTGTAATTTTCTGCTGAAGCACTCAAGCAAACACAGTAAAGCTATTTGATTTTCATTGATTTTTGATAGGCTTCTTTGACATTGAATTTTGATAAGGTTGTTTGATGTTTAGTACCTACTGATTTCAAAAATATTTTTAATTTATTTTGTTTTCAATGTCTGCACCACAACTTTGATTATTTTCGTGGTCCTTTCCATATCTTACATACAAATTTTCGTCGACGATTTCGGGAACACGGATGAAGCGATTTGAATAATTCAAAAAACATTCGATTTGTATTGATAAGGAGACGTGCTGATTAGTTTTTTGCAGAGGCAGGTCTAGCCGTTCCAAAGATACGGGGCAAAAAGTTTTTATGTCTCTATCGTCTCTATGCAGTTAAAGCAGTACGATTGCTTTGAATAAAATTTCAGAATTTCCAAAATATGGCAAAATAAAGAAAACATTTTTTTTTTTTAAAAAAAATTTTTTTTTCAAAAAAAAGTAATTTTTTGTCAAATTTATAGTTTCTCAAAAATCTAATTTTTACTGAAGTAAAGTTTTTTCAAAAATGTTAATCGTTTTTAAAAAAATAATAATTTTTGGTACCGATGCCATGCGCCCCACTAGTTTTTATTTCTATTATATAGTATTTTCTTTTCTCGCGGAAGTCACAATGGGTCCGATCAAGTTTCTTTTCTTTTTATTTTTTTGTTATATTGTTTTTTTATTTGTTATATTGTCTTATGTTCTCCATTCGCCTCCAGCGAATAATTTTTGTGGGCCTTTCTTAGAGTTCCTGTCTCTGATCAGCTCCAGACATCACCTTTTATTAGTCTCAATTATATATATATTATATATATATAATTGAGACTAATAAAAGGTGATGTCTGGAGCTAATCAGTCTGGAGCTAATATATATATGTATATATATATATGTATGTATATATATATATTTGTGTGTTAGTTATTTACCGGTAACTATAAATCTTGTATTGATGAAATTTATTCGCAATCGATACATCACCGAGACAAATTTGTCATCATTCATCTCCACAATATGCCGCGCATCATCCAAGATCATTTGTTACCTATGTACACACAGCTGCACAAGTACACAACGTCAACAAACAAACAAATCAATGAACATAGAAAAAATAAACCGCCTTCAGTCAAGGAAATAATAATATCGGGAAAAAATAGGAGGCAATGTTAATGTTAAATAGAAAACCATCCGATGACAGCGTTTGTGACGAGCGTAACAAAACTGGGTTCTTGTTTACACAATAACCTGAGCACAATGACCGTTATTATAACATCTTTACAAAGTGTTGCTCGCAATTGTATCATGCTTGTTTACATTTGGCGACGAACGGGGCGACAGTTTCCACTGGGTGACGATGTGACGAACGCAAAGCAAATAGACCGCGTTCAGTGTTCGGTTATTCGGTTATTTATGATTTTGCAAAAGGTCAAAATTATGCTGACGATGAGAACTTTGTGATTTCACATAGTTCACTATTATAGAGATATTCATAAACGGAGGAGAGACACCAACTTTTTTCGGAAACTGCCAAGAAACGAAATGTATAACTTGCTCAAAATTAGTACAGTCGTTAAATATATATTTTTAAAAGGTAATTGATTTAGTTTTGGTAAAATCACTTTGTATAAAACTTTTATGATATTTTCAAAAGCTGAAACTCGGCGTGAGTTGCTCTTTGCCTTGATATATGAAAATATTGGACATAATCCATGAGAATAAGGATTTAGGGGTTAATCGGTTCTATATCTAAAACGCCTCACTGCCCAGCAAATACATAACATTTTAACATTTTTTACTACTAATTTATATGAAGAAAGCAAGAGTAAAGCTCTTAGATTTTCATAATTTTCAATACTGATTTCAAAAATATTTTTAGTTTACTTTGTTTTCAATGTCTGCACCACAATTTCGATTTTTTTCGTGGTCCTTTCCATATATAGCCATAGCCATTCCACATTTCTGTATTTTATGCCGGATTAAATCATATTTTTGGCAAAGGAAACATTTGTCATCTGATGTGAGATAGTTCACTTTTTTGTAGTCAAAAGAGCCGAAGAATTGATAACTTACTACCCCCCCCCCCCCCCTTACTTACTTATGTCTTTCTTACTAACTTTGAAAATTGTGGCAACAGTACATTGTTTTTGTTGAACTTCGATGATTTTATAGCTAACTTTATTGACCAAGTAGGTTTTAGGATTTTCGTTAAGAGCATGAACCCTAGCATGAGCTTAAAGTGCCTTAAAATTGTTTCTTAACAATAAAATCAATTATTAACTAACAATCGGGCACGACTGATTTTTCTAAATGATATGGCGATTGGATGACCAATTTTCAAATTTTCAGAATTAGTTCAGGACAAAACAAATGCATTTTCTGCTTATTCTAACGCCGATTATTTATGCTATTTATCGAGTTCTATCAAAATACTTTTAATTTTTTTAAATGGTTTCAGTGGTTTTTAAGGAAACATATTTTCTCTAATTTTGGTGTCAAACGATAATAAATGACATAAAACAATAAACATATTTATTCGAAGTGATCACACTGTGACCTTAAACACTATGATCTGGTTAAATTAGTTTTTGAATTCAGTTTTGGATGTTAATGTTCATAATTACACAGGTTCTCGACTTGAATTGTTCATCTCATTACATATATTTTCAAAATTTATATAAACTAGAAAAATGCTTTATGAGTATATTTAAAATTAACTGTAAAAGTAGAACGTTTAGTTATAAAAGATATATAAAGTGAGAAGATAAATATAAAATTAATAATTTACTAAGTTCTATAACAAAACACCATTCATTTAAATTACCATCATGATTAAGAGACCATTAACTATACACGTTTTCCTGTATTAGTTTAAATAATAACTAAATAATTCATCATAAATGTATTATTCATACAAATAATTAATTTAAAATACTGCACAACAAGTCGTTTCATTGTAAATGCTTACACATTACATATCTCTGTACTTAATATGCTCGGTATCTTTGCAATCATTCTGGGGTAAATTTATTGCGTTTTAATTGCGCCCACATGATTACATATGCACTCTCTTATGTGATAATTTGCATTAACAATGGTCTTAAGACGTGCTTTTATGTGCTGCTTGTGCTCATGATGCAACATTGATCTAAATAACGAAGAATGATATAACTAATTACTTGCGAAGAGAACTAAATTATTAATTACCTACATTGTTTTGTTTTATTCATGTTACCCATAGGTGCTTTTGTCAAAGAAAAAAAACTCATGAAGAGAAGAGAAAGAAAATATGTGCGGGTACATGAAATATTAACAAATATGTTCTCGAATTTTTCATATACAAAGCATATCCAAAGGATCAGATTACAACGTATATTTCTATCGAAATGATTATTCTGCAACTTAAAAAAAAACTCAACTAAAATTGAACATAATTTATATGATCATATTGCAATTTAAATAAAATTAAACATGATTTTAAATTTGAAATTTAATTAGTTTAAATATTATAGTATTTTTATATTCAAAGTCTTAAATAAAATTAAAAGTGTGAAGGAGACTAGAGATCTATCTATATAATCGCCTAAATAATCTATATAAAATAAGTTATTTAATAAATTGATAAATTAAAGAGTTCTGAACGATTCCTGATATTTTTTATCAAGATATCGTAACTGTTTCGCTTTGTAACTATCTTTATCTTTTTGCATTTTCAAAGGTTTGGCTTATTTGCCTGATCTCTAATTCTTACATTACGAAAACTTTCATAAGAACAGATTGTGTTTATGAAATCATTTATTGAAAAATTTGTCTTTTTTACAACCACCATGTTCTAACATAAGACTAGGTTTTTTACAATCCTTTTTTTTCTGAACTATCTTTACCTTTCAAACTTTATATGTCTTAATTATATAAATAATAATAATAGAAAATGAAGATATAAATAGTTGATTCAGTCTAAGGAAATTTGGAAAATTATCTAATCTAAAGATATAAATGTTGGATGCAATTTCAAGTAACTATTAAGTATTACCATTATACTGGGAATTAACGAATTTAAAATTTTATTATTACTAGTAATATCTTGAAAATAAAATTATGTGAAATATGTTGTTCGGAAGTAATTGTAACATTTATTATTATTTATGCATCATAGTAATTATAACATTTATTCGCTGGTCGTTAATTATCACTTTTTTTAAATTCGTTTTATTCTGCAATCTGTTAGATAAAACAATAAGAGAGATAACATTATAATTTGATTATAATAAATACTTCCAGCGGAGAATGTATTAGGAGTATAATATAAAACAAAAACGAATATAGAATTCATATAAAAGTGAAGAAAAGAGAAATAATATAAAAGTTACTAAATGAGATCAGTGGGTAATTTTTGTTTAGCCTGGTGGGCTGGTTTTCCGAGTGCACTTGGCTGCCTAAAACGTTTGGATGGACGTCGATTTTGCCTTTATAATTGGAAGTTAATATCATTTAATGGTAGTTAATTATCACTTAATAAATATCGTTTGATTATTTCATATTTACAGATCAATAATATTTCGTTTATTTGATCTTATATCGCAATGCCTCTAATTTAGTTTCGAGCCTCTGCATTTCCACCGTCGGCTGCCCGCGTTGCTTTTGCACAATGGCATGGCGGCGTCGCCGTCCGGGTCGGTCATAAAGTAATGATGTCAAGCTGGCCATAAATCACACATATGCGTACTCATCATCGTAGATATTGTCGCGTTTGTATATATCGTTCTGTCGGAACGTGCCTCAATAATTTATATCAATATATACAGATGTTGTACATGTGCGTGACTATGAATAATATCCCGCTTGCATACATTGCGTGCGCGCTAATAAATTGAATAGTACGCCTTGAACGCCATCGTGAAAACGAAAAACCCGTTTCTGATTATTTCGATGTGTGTGTTCACGCTCCACACTCACGTTGCTGCGCGATGGGTGGAGCATGTTAAAGGCCGTCCTATTTCTCCATGGTTACCTGTGGTACACTAATATGAGAGATTTTTATTTTATTTACGGAATAAAACAAGAAAGCAAAGCGCAAAAAGGCGAACGCGGTATGATTTTTATAGCAGTACGCTTTTTCTGCGTCAGACGTAACATTCATCGTAAATTTTTAAGTGAGACTAAATTTATGAACCCTTAAACTGAAATAGCCTAAGAACATAATTTCATGAATCACATTTCTTGAGATCCACTTCTGAACAACTCATATTTTAGTATTCAATTCAAAAGCAATGTAATAAACGAACTGAAATCTGTAAAGATAATAAACGAATGCGTAATATATATGATACATTATGATATTATAAATTGTTATAATATTCAATATGGCATATGATTTTGATATATTATATGTTATTCAAATTAGTTAATGTTATTTATTTTTTGTATTTCTATTTATAAATATACCAAACATTTGTGTTTTTATTTATCTAATATAAATTTATTATTTGCAGGTTTGGTTTAAAAATCGTCGAGCGAAATGCAGGCAGCAACTCCAGCAACAACAAAGCAGTTCCATCAAATCATCATCTGGGAACACGAATTCATCATCAACGAGACACCAGTCACAAAACTCTCAAAAATCCAATGGCCAATCTTCATCTTCCGCTCCATCAAAGACTGGTTCTAATAACAATAACAACAACAACAACACAACTAACTCTCCTCAAAAAGGACAGCAGCAGCAGCACGCAAACACTTCGTCGCCTGGTCTACCGATTACCCCATCGACGAGTGTTAGTCCACCCGTAAATGTTATTTGTAAAAAGGAATCATCGACAGGGGGAGGTGGTCTGACACCACTTACATACGATCATCCGCATCATCATCATAACTCTCATAATAACAAACATCTGTTACCGACATTAGGCTACAACGAAAAAGACCCACAATCCCAACACCAGCAAGATCACACGGGGAACAATGGATCTTTGGCCTACAATCGACTAGCGGCTGGAAATTTGACGCCTCTTGGTTCTAACTCTAGCGTTATGACGACACCATCACCTCCTATGACGCCGACTGTGAATACAAATAGTTTACCTTACACGCCGAATCACGATTATAATTTCCATTGGCATTCTGGTGACTACATAAAGAATTACGGCCACCATGCGTCCAATTATCCGTCGGCCGGTAACTACGCCCAGAGCCCGTATTATGGCCAAATGGAGTATTTTAATGCTGTCAGTGGTGGCCAAAGTATGGGCCCGATGGGTTCCTACAACGCGGCCGTTCAACCTAGCGGTGGTTACGGTAGTGGTAATTTCGGCTTGAGTGGTGTTCCCAGTATGGGAGCCGCGCAAGGTTTCAGCCCATCGGGACTCGAATATATGGCGAGTACAGGTGCTACCGATAAATATGGTATGAATATGGTGTAGGACGAAATTGCCTTCCTGCTGAATCTGCCGCCGATTTAACAAGAATGAAGTGGCACCAAAATTTCGACTGAGTTTGGCACGATTTTTAAGAAGTTTTGTGATGAAACAAAAGTGATTATTGTCGGACTTATCACGACGGAACATTTGACTAGCATTTTAAGTTTATATAATCGAAAAATGATTCAAAAATATGTATGGAAGTGATTGTTTCACTAACGTTTAGTGACGTTGTTAACGGGTGACGCTACAAAAGTCTTAAATTTATTTTGTAGAAAATGAAATATTGAATCGTTTTAGGACGATTAATATTTTTATTTATGTTATGATTTTTAAAAGATCTGAAAGATTTTATTATATTTCATATAATTATTTATTAAACTATACTTCATTCATTCGATTTGTATTATAGTCGCTTATGTCATGAAAAAAAGCATTATATTAAGGCCGTGCCACTTATAGTCTAAATGATCTCTTGAAACCATGCAAATGACAAAAATAAATAAACTCTGGCCTAACTGTCACGTGCCAAAGTAAGACTATGCAATGAGATGCAGGGGCTTGAAATATATTAAATTTGATGCAATTAGTAAATAATTATAAATATTCTAATATTGTATAAATTCTCAAAAAAATCTTAGTTTATATTGCGTGTATATAATAATGTATCTCAGTGTATTTGTAAATCAAATCCAGTTTCAATTTTTATATATTAAATTTTGAAACGTTTGCCATATCAGTAAATTATATTTGTTATAGGAAATAAAATTGTAAATAGCATATAGTAAAAATTTAGTAATATTCATATGAAAACACATATCTCTAAAGTTGCTGGTACAAATTAGTAATTTCTTGGATTTTAGATTAAATTTTGTTTTACAGCTTGTAATCTTTGTATATTGAATTCAATTATACTTTTTTGTTTTTGGTAAATTTACTGTTTAAAGCAATCTATCAAATGCTTGTAATATTTGAATTATAATTTATCCTATTATTAAACTTACAGTAACCATAAATAAAATTTTATTGCAAGACGAAATAATTCTTTAATTATTACAGGCATTTGATCATTTAAGATTAAAGTGAATTCTGCGCAAATAAATTGTACTTGAATTAATGTCATATGGAATGTGCAATGAATCAATGAAGTTGAAACTTAGGATTTTTGATAAAAAATATTAAAATTAGACACAAGAATACAGAATGTCAATTTTAATTGTGATGTGTACAAATTCAGAGAACTACTATCTCTTATCATTTCTAATCAGCTCGTTTCATATGAATATTAATCTGTAATAAGGAGTCCCCATGCATAATTGTTCATATCCCCTGTACATAGTACGTGAAACGATAAATGTAACAAACGATTTTAGAGTGGTTGATTGTCGCTGTTGTTTTACAAATACAGAAAATCAAATTTATTCTATTTGGATGCATTTGTATTTTGAAAAATGAAAATAAATTATGATATATTATAACATGTTGTGTGTGTACACAATATGGAATATAACGATTATTGTAAATAAATATATCTGAAATATTAATAATGATATTGATAAAAATGTAAAAATTAATTGGTGTTATTATTTCAATAATGTTCTTACATTATGCATTGCTTATTTTCAACACTTTTAGTCCGGTTCAGATTTAAAAAATCTAGTTTTTTTTGGGATCATATTGATTGTTAGTTCAAAAAACGTTCACAAATTCTTAGATTATTAACGTATACACTTTTTTGAAATATTGATCTACATGCAATATCGATATTTTGCAAATTATATATTCAAATAAGAGTAAGTTCACAAATAAACTTCATTATTGTATGCAGAAACAACCAAAGCCAAAATTTTAGCAGAGGGGCAAGTTTAAATGAACCTTACCAGAAATTCAAGGTTTCAATGAAAATGAATTTTTTTTTTGATACCTATATATTTATATATTTGTTTAAAAATACTTAAGTTAAGTACTCAATAACGATATTAATAAAACTAAGCATCTAAAATATAAACAAATTAAAATCTTAATTTCCTTCAACAGATGTCTACAGTAAATATTCTTACAATTAGTACCATGGGGGGTAAACATAGAACTTAGTACCTAAATCGCCTGGTGAATACAGTGAAAATAAATTTTAAAGTCATTTTTTAATTGTGCTGCTACTTTTAATTCAGCAAGTTACAGATAAACTTCAAAGTGATTATGTATGTAAGATTTAAATTGATAATAATTTTGATAAAAATGGATCAGTTTTTTTATGAAACATGTGTGTGTTAACAAGCAACAGGTAACAAGTTTTCGGTATTAAAAAATTTTGTGGATTTTTGTGGAAAAAAAGTTGATGGATTTCTGTTGATGGATTGTTGCTTGTTGGTGTTGGATATTTTTTTCATATGTGAGATGTTAATATAACATATGTTATATTATAACATATGTTATATAAGTGCGACTTTATCTCTGATTTAATTCTAAATTTATAAATAAGTTACTAATAATCATTCATACACACACGCATACACACACACATATATATATATATATATATATTCTATTTTACATATGTAGTATAGTTATATATACGATGTTTTTTCAATTATTTAACAGCTTCGAAATAAAATACATTTTTAATTATAATTATGCAGTTTCGAAAACAAAGTTCGTTTTATAATTCAGCTAAAAAGTAACAAAAGTAATAACAATACAATTACAACACTAAACGTTAAATAATCAAATTCTATATACCAAATGTTAATTACTTGTGTTGACTAACTTTTTTTCGTTTTTCTTTGGTACTTTTATATGGCTGTCAAAACTTAATAAATTGCCATAAGCCAGACTTTTCTCTTAATTTGCTGATCATTTACAACCATCTTCCCCCGCTTTTTTCTTCATTGTGGTTGTGACACATCTAGTGAAGTCTAAACCTAAACATCAGTTTACCTTTTACTCGTATGTGGTTTCCTAACCTAAAAATGTTTAATTATTGGTTTTAAAATATGTGTTTGTTTGTTTTTTATTTAATTTGTGTAGTATGGTTTTTTCGTTGGTCATATAATTTGATTGTTCCGTGTGTTAAAAGTGACAACAAATTGTTGTCACCTACAAAAATATATACAACAAAGACGTACTAATGTTATATTTGACATCTGTCCCATTTTGAGGTTAGGTTTTAGAAGTTATTATTGTCTAAAAACACTTGATCAGTTTAGAGATCTGGTTATTGTCTAAAATACTTGAGCGTTTTGAGTCTAAACTTTAGACAGTTCGTGACTACTAACTCATGCGATTTTTCAACATAAGAGACAAGTAACATTACATAGCTATTTTATCCGAAATTTGGCGCCTATTATTTGTTATATATCAGTGAAGACGGACAATACTTATTTCTTAGTGACTCATCAGCCAAAGCAGTTTGTTACATGTAACAAAGGAAAAGATTTATTGAGACTTTAATAATTATATAATTAGCGAAAGTTAATGATTTTTTTTTTATAAGTAAAGCTGCACTATGGTAAGTAACTATTATCTATATACAATCCTATTTGGCCAAGGATTAGGCATGAGGAGTGCTTGAGTATCTATATAAATATTTTTTATATAGTTATTATATTATATATTCATATAATTATTTTAATCATAATATAAAAGATATATTCATTGAAAATCCACGAAAAAACTTAGTATGATCATTAATTATATTTTCAGTATTCAAAATATATAACATAGCATAAATTCGCCCTTGGAAACTAATGATTCTATCATGGATATTTAATCATTTTGTTGGTTTAGTATTACAATAGAAATCTACTTGAAAATTTGGTCACGTGTGTAGGGTGTTGCTACTGATGGTCTGATGAAAATGAATTTCATGGCTTCATCTTACTCGATTAGTAATGATGAACAGGGTAGACCAACGATTTTTAATTTAATTAAAATTTAAAATCCAAAGTAAAAGTAATGCAAAACTTTAAGATGAATATCAAATAGTTGGATAACAAAAGAAATAATCTTTGTAAATGTATTTACATGTTAATATTTGTAAATTTTCAATTTATTAAATTAGATAAAAATTAAAATATAAATTTTAAATTTCTCAGAAAAATATAAGTTCGAAATACCAAAAGTCTTTAATTTTATATATACAATTATTTGATAAAATACATTTCTTTTAAATTTATTTAGAAAATCGAGACGATTCGCGGGTTGATCATAATCAAATAATTTTAAATTTTCAATTATTGCTAACTAATGTGTAATATTAATATTTGAAACATAATGTGCGATTTATTCTATTGAGCAAATCATGCCGGAAGAGCAAACTAACTTTTCATTTTTAAACATAACACTAAGTTGGATTTTTTAAATTTTAATTTAATTTTGATTTTTCATTATTTACAATATTCAATATTGCATCGTCGATTTCTCCTTAGTGATATTGTAAAGACCGAATTGTTTTCATCTTTACCTTACCATTTTAAAAGTATTGTCCAAAGAGCTGTAAAATGTGCAAAGAAATTACATATTTCTTTAACTATATTAAAAAAAAACTAATTATATTTGTATTTGTATCATTTTTGCATAGTTAATAATTAATTTAGAGTATGGGCAACACCAGTAAATTTTGCTTCCATTTTTCAAATTTGGTTCTTTTCTATACCCGAACCATGATGTATGTCTTCAACATTTAAAGTTCATCAGATGCAAAACATTTGCAACAAAAAACAAAAGTTAAAATTAAATTTCTCGAAAAAAATGAGCCATTTTCTAAGCACTAACTCCTCATTTTCCATTTTCTCTATTATAATTGGTATCTATTTTTTAACAAAGTCCGTTTTTTTTCGATTCCACGTTAACTTCAAATAGAACAGAGCAGAACAATAATTTACTAGTTTGTAGAGCAATTCATCGGTTAATTGTTTTTACTGATCTCACATTACAAACTAAATATGCTTTTTGTGTCACCGAATCCATAGTTAATTCAGATGGTTATTATAATCTATTAAGTATTCTTGATATTATATTTAAAAAAAAAATTATATATAAATAATGTAGTATAAATTTAATATCCCAATCACGTGTTGGCTTCCCTGTAAGGCGTTTGCCCGCTTGCATTCCATGGAAGGTAGAACCGGCCCTGTATGTATATATAATAATAATTTTCTATTTTCAAAACTGACCAGGCAAACCTAAAGCTTGGCCATTGATGCTCGACTCGTGCACATACAAGCCGCAATACAAAATAGGTGGATAGTGTTACCGAAGCACTACGTGTAGGCACGTGGTCGGCACGTGCCGGCTATTTTTGCTCTTTTTTGCTATTTCGCTGTATGCAGATTAATTGATATTTCTTTTGGGGTAAATACTAGTCAAAATTCATGACGACTTTTACTACGCAATGAGATAATGACGCATACAAAAACAAGCTACTTAAGTTATTTTAAGATTTTTTACTAGAATTATATGGATAATTATACCAATTTGGAGTTAGGATTATTCATTAATTGTATTTTACAGATAAAATTTAATATTTCTGTAAAATTTATCTTTATCAAACACAAAAGCATCGGATTTGTTTACAAAGATTTGCCTACATAAATGTAGGCAAGTGTAATACAAATATTGTATTTAATCTTTTATAACAAACAAAACAAAGGGATTCTCACACAATCTTTATCACTTAAAAGATGTCTCATTTATAAGATTTTATACTTCTGAACTAAAAGCATCCTTTATTCAAATGTTATTTTTCATTTTTTCTATGTTTTGGGGATATGGAATGTCCCCCGAAACCTTTAAAAGATTGCAATTGAAAAAAGGAAATTATTGATTTGCTAGAAATTTCTAGTGATAGTACTTCAAGGTATATGTGTTTATAATTGTGTCTATTAAACAACATAAAGAAAGAGCAGTTATATCAGAGAAAGGTAAAAATAACTATGAGTAAAAAGTTAAATAAAATTTACTTAAAAAAGAATGCTTTTAGTTCAAAAAAATAAAACTGTAACGTATATTAGGTATTCAGTAAAACTTTAGCAATGCAGTATATATATATATATATATATATATATATATATATATATACATAGCTGGGCACCGTTAATCAAATAGTTAACTTCGTTAATCGTTAATCCGCTACAAAAAAAGTTAACTTCGTTAAACGTTAAAGCGTTACATTTCGGAAGAATTAACGCAAGTTAACGTTAATCGTTAATCCGTTAATATGTGTCAAATTACATTTTTATATCGTTGCGTTAGTGAACTTAAGTTTATAGCAATCGCAAAAAATCGAAAATGAAAATTTTATATATCTTTACGTTTCAAAGGTTCCTAAACATTTTGGCATACCTTAGAAAAATGGATGTATGTGTGTGTGTGTGTGTGTTGGTATGTATGTATGTATGTACGTGTGTGTATGTATGTGCGGATACAAATTTTCGTCGACGATTTCGGGAACACGGATCAACCGATTTGAATAACTCAAAAAACATTCGATTCGTATTGATAAGAAGACGTGCTGATAGTTTTTGGCAAAGGCAGGTCCAGCCGTTCCGAAGATATGGGGCAAAATTAACCCAAAAACGGTAACTCAGTTTTTAAGAGAACGGAGCGTCCGATTTTAATAATTCAAAAAACATTTTACTTGTATTGACAATTATGAAGAACTGATCAATTTTTCATGAAGGCAGGTCTAGCGGTTTCGGAGATCTAATAAAAAAAGTAAAAAAAAATGCCATTTGGCGGTCAAAATGATCATTAGACATATGCACATCAAATTATCAGATATTTTATAGAGATTTTAACAATAAGTATAAATTTTATTTACATTTCTATGGGTTCCGTACCAATGTTTATCCTTTAGACAGCGACGCGGCGCTTACGCGCTTTATATTTTGTCTCTATGCAGTCCTAAAGCAGTAAAATTGCTTTGAAAAAAAGTTCAGATCTTCCAAAATATGTCAAAATAAAGAAAACATATTTTTTTCAAAAAAAAATAATTTTTTGTCCAATAGTTTATAGTTTCTCAAAAATCTTATTTTTCGAAGTAAATTTTTTTCAAAAATGTTAATCGTTTTTAAAAAATAATAATTTTAGGTACGGAAAGTACCAGCAATTTGCCTTAAGGCACAACGCCTTAATTGCCTTAAGACAGAATTCCACTTACAGCTAGTTCTTTAAAGAGTTTGTAGCTCTTTGGTTTTTCTATAGACTGAGTGACAGAATTGAAAAAGCCTTCCTTCTCGTCATCATCGTTGTTACTCGCATTGCTCTCTCCGCCACTTAAACTATCTCTGTCCTTCGATTTTCACTACTTCTTGTCATAAGGCATCTTCTACCTTTTTTCCGTGCATTTTCTTACTGCATTCCTCTCTACTGCTGTCATACGTTTCCAGCCACATTAACCGAAACTTTGGGTGAAATGCCGCGGCAAGTTGGCACTGTTCATCATTCAGGAGTAGTCCAAATCTTTTCTCTATGCCGTTTAATAAGGCATTGGCTAAAGCTGTGCCGTGCGGTAAATAGTAGGATTAACGATTAACGGACTTCTCGCATTTTAACGGAAGTTAACGTGTCCGTTAACATTTTTAAAAGTTAACTTAAAAGTTAATTCGTTAATCAAAATGTTAACTTCGTTAATTAACGATTAACGGATTAACGAGTTAATGCCCAGCTATGTATATATATATATATATATGCAGTGGCGTAGGAACCGCGCCCACCCATGAATTTTTATAGAGTTATTTAATTAAATTCTGACATGCTCACAGAATTTTATACAAACCGAGTAGTTTTGTATAAAATTCTGTGAGCATGTCACGATTTTTAAAATGAATCGCATTACTTTATTTTGTCTTTAAAGCAGTAAAATGTTACATGCAGCTTGTCAATTTTTGAATATTGTAATAGCCCTGTCTAAAAAAAACTCTTTGGAGAACCATATATTTATGTGATCCGCATGGAGACATTTATGTCGTCGCCCAAAACACATGTTACCAGTTACATATTTCGTAACAGGAAGCATTTTGATTAATTTGTCCTGGTCTCCTATAATAGCTCCATCCATTAATAATCTATTTCGTAATCCAACTCCCGAGTGGGTTTCATTCGAAAATAATGAAAATGCGATTCTGCTCCCAGGCCACGTGGCAGCACAACCGAGGCGAACTAATGTAACCGACATTGGCATGAGAGAAATTCCATCGTTGGATATTTCGAAATTGTTTTGTTTTGTTCTGTTACGCTCGGATTCTTATCAATTTGTCGTCCTATATCTCCCTCTTGTAATACGATTCATGGAAAATGATTTCATTGAAAATAGCGAATAAGTAATTCGATGTGCGGCACGCGCACTGTCTTGACTTTGGGTGCGATAACTCGTATTATTCTGCTACTTATCCAGGATACTACCAACATGTCTTCCATTTCGTAAAGAACTCGTATTTCTAATTATTCGACTTTTTAGTGAGATAATTACATATCAGTTCATATCATATTTTTATCAGATAACTCAGTGTAACAACGTATGTCGGGTCAGCTAGTATATATACTAATTATTTTTAGAACTTACAACATACATAATTGTTACGGTCATAATTATGATTTTTTTTTATCAAAGCATAACAAAATAATAAAATAAATTTATGCCCTGTTACGACAAACGTCCTTCCACAATCGTTGATGGCACCCATAAACACGTTTTGATAAAAAAAATCATAATTATGACCGTAACAATTATGTATGTTGTAAGTTCTAAAAATAATTAGTATTTTTATACTAGCTGACCCGACATACGTTGTCCTATACTCACATTTACAATTCAAATTTTTTAAATATCCTATATTAATATTTATCGTTTAGATACAAATAACTGATAAGTAATGTTTTTTTACAATATCAGATAGAACTGCGATAAATTAAATGATGAGTATTAATTCTCACACTTGACTTTTTTTATTATATACTGTGAAAACCAAATCAGCCACAAAACAACATATATTAAACAAACAAATATCGAAATATGTTCATTAAAATTGAATATAAGAAATTATACAGTATCTTTTTTAAAACGAATTTATTGTCAACAGATTAATATATTTTAATGCCATTTTAGTTTATGGAATATTTCAGTCATAACCTAATATCAATAAATACCATTTTGTTTTTGAAAAAGTACATTACCTTGGAATTGTTCTTCCAAAATAATTGCTTCAATAATATTATTTATACAATTGCCATTAGTTTATTTATAATTATAACTTAACTTATTGAATAATAAGTTAATATCCATATTATATAGTTATATGTTATTTCACCTTCACTTTGATCGTGTTTAATTTAATTATCAGTAAACTTATTCAAAGTAAAAATATAGAACAAAGGTTGATTTTAGCATTCAAAACAACTTTACTAACTATTTGGCATATGCATTTCTTCGGCGTCGCGTAGCCATTTTAGATTAATAGTTGCGCTTTACATAATAACACGCCACATTGTGTGCGTTAATTACGGGCGCCATTTTATAATATGCAGTTTTCGCGAGGAGCTTTATATGGAAATCATTATGCAAATTATACATACTTTTTTACTATACCATATACGATTTTCAAACTAAAATTAAATACCTAGCAAACAGCCAAAAAAAATGATACAGCTAATAAATAATAAGAATAATAAATCCGTTTTATAAGTTTTATTTAATACAGTAAAGTAGGTAATCTACATCTAACTTCCAGTAGCCATATCTTACAAACATTATCGAATCCTCGAACAATCAAGGTGGGATTTGAGATTATTACTTCAAATTAGATATCATTGGTTTTTGATGTTTATTTTAATGAAAAAGAGTTAACATAAGTTATTTTTAGATTATATACATTAGTTATAGACCTTACCTTGTATCAGCAATGTATTGGAATCAATTCACGAGTTGATGTGTAATTGAGTCAGATCATTGACTTGCCTTCGAGCAGAGCATTTCATCATTTTAATGTTTTCCTTTAATTTCCAAATTTTTTGAACTATTTTGACAAGTATCATTTGTAAATACCTTCAAAATAAAAAATAAGGCATTGGATCTGTTTGTCTCCTTGACAGTACCATTTTACCTCGTCTTTGGAGTAAAAAAGACTACATGACAAATTTTTGAAAATAGCAAAAAAACGTAGTTTTACAATGATGAATGCTAGGTATTTTACTGAACGTAGTTAGATAGTGTTTGTTTAATCTTTATTACGAATTGATGTAGATATTACAAATTTATTATTAATTGACGGGGTTGGTCACAGTTGTTAAAAATCAAATTGGACTTTTGTGCCCCGCCCTATCATGTATATAAATTATAAGCTTATGTGCTGATGTTTATAAGGCGGTTTTAGAGGTCTCCCGATTGAAGAGATCCTCTGCTAGAATAAATCTATAGCTGTCTGTATGTTTTTACAATTTTAGGGTCCTTTGGTCATTCTTATTGTGTCTTTTTTTTGGATCATTTTGCTGATGATTTTCATTTCTGCGTTCAAATGATTATTGATTTTATTGTGGTAAGAACAACTGTGAATGGTCTCATTAGTTACATACCAACTACAAGACGCAACTATCATCGCTCATATTCTGGGTACGCTCTATACTTCTAGTTTGATTTTTGTACTTGCAATTTCTCCATGATCTCTACTCCGTGTATCTAAATTGCTTGTTAAAAATTGATTCTTGTTATTTCCGTTAGTTAGAACCTTCGTAAGGCAAGGCACATTATAACTGTAGTGCCAATAGACAGCAAACATGTTATAAATTGAGAATCTGAAAGATCGGCAACTTACAAATAATTCAGCAAGT